>NC_134811.1:40520909-40528409 GCF_046742065.1 Oratosquilla oratoria
CTCCAAAACGCACAAAATAATTCAAGCAGATATATGGTTAATGGGGTTTAACAGAGTCAATCTCCAGAATACAACAATTGAAATCAGTGCAGACAATAACATTGAAGAAAAAAGTACACCAGGAATAACTATTATTGCAGAATAATCATTTGAGGGAGATCTTGACAATGGTCTCCTAATTTTCAAAGGAGGTGAGTGTTCAGGCAATGTGAAGTTGAAGGTTGAACTATATGAATCTTCAGTTAAATGTATGGTATTAAGGTGGTATTAAGGGTATTAGCAATAGTGAACATAGGACCTCCATGTAATTCACAGGTATCAACAACTGAGATAAGACCTTCAACCACTTCCAATTTAGGACTTAGTTCCTTACAGTTAATTGAAATTTTGGTCTTATTAGGGAAATAGATAATGGGATCCTTGTATGTTACTATGAGAAATCTGGTCTACCAAAATTCTCTTATAATGACAATTATTCATCACAGACACATTTCTAACCAGAGAAGCTTCACGTGAATTTTTTAAAGCTTCCCGAAACACAAAAAGAGAAGTATGGCAAAGATAAAGATTCTTATTATCTCTTACAAATATTCAATTTATCATTAGAGATCATGCTCTCTTTTAGATTGTCTACAGAAAGGATGTAGTTGATTGGATCTGCAACTGGAATATCCTCTACATAATATGAATTGTTTGCTTTCACAGGGAAGGGTATTAATCTGAATAAGTCAAATCTTAGATTGGAAGAAAAATGAATTTCTATTATCACTGAAGTAACATTTAAGTGTGAATTCAATAAAGGGTAATATAATGCCACATTAGCTTCCTCAAAGAAAGGTTCAAAGCTCCAATCCTTCTTTGCTGACTTAATTATATTTATAAGTTGAGGTATTGGGAGAAGAGAAGATGTTACCTGACCTAAATTTGCTAGAACTAAATCTTGTACAAAAGATTCCAACTGAACTTGCATCTCAGATAATTTCAAATGCATAGTATTGAGTAATAAGAAAAGTTGCATTGTATTCTCCTGTTCACTTTGTTTTAAACTGAGATTCTCCAATTATCTGAAATTTCAGAGATAATTTCCTCAATGTTTTTTATGCTTGTTTATAAATCATCAATTTTTGCAACCTTCTCATTAAATTTATCCATAGAAATTTTTAAATCAGTAAGGAAGGCAATATTGGATATTCCCAATCCAATACAGCAAGAGCTCCTAAAGCAACTACTAACATACTTCTCTTTTGTCTACCATTTCTTTTGAAATTTGAATCTATGACATCAAGCTTATGTTCTATGTCCTCTATCTTATTTTCAATTTTTTTTTTAACATTCTTACTGGAAATGCTCTCTTTTAACAATTTCACCTCACTCTCAAGGAGTCAACATTATCTTTAATTATTGTTACATTCTTGTAATCCAGAACTACCCTTATAAGCTTGTCTACCAATATTAGGTTACCTTGATATTGTACCAATGCTCCAGGACGAATTGGATTCCAGTCCAGGGCACTCACCAAGCATAGAAAAATTAATATTGCAGCCGTCATCTGTAAAATGCATCAATATTAATATTCAAATCACAAAGAATATTATTGAACTCTTCTGGTTCATTAAAATTGATACATAGGGTATCACAACAATCATCTTCATAGATCTGCAACCTAATTTTCTTCATATCATCTAAATGGCCGATTAATTCTTCCTTGTTTTCTAAATCGACTACTCTAAATTTATTTCCACCAGCAGAATCAATTACCCTATATGGACCTGAGTACCTTGGTGAAAGTTTATTATAGGGTGAATGTAGTTTGACCATGACTAAATCTCCTATTTTCAATTCTAGTTTATGTGTTATTTTGTGTTGTTGGTTTTTCATCTCTTGTGAATACTCCTGCATATGTTTCCTAACTCTTTGGTGAATACTTTGAAAAGTATTTATACTATTTGAGATATAATCATCTATATAATACTCAAGTTTCCGATCTGCAGTCAAAATTTCATATGGAAGAGTTTTGTCTTCCCCAAAAATTATAAAATGAGGTGTATCCCTTATTGCTATATTAATTTGGTTGTTCAGAGTACACTTAACACAAGGAATCCAAGTATCCCAGGTTATACTATGAGGACTTATCATACTTCTAAGACGTGTAATTATTTTCTTATTTAACCTTTTTACAACTCCATTACTTTGTGGATGATTCACTAAAATATTGACTTTCTTGATCTTAAATAAACTAAATAATTTTTCCAAGATTTTGCTATTAAATTCAGTTCCATTATCCGAAACTAAGACCTTAGGTGTAGTGAAATTACAGATTATCTGATCATAGATTACTGAAGCAATGGTTTCAGCTTTCTTATTTAGAATGGGTTGTAAAATACAAAATCTTGAAAAATAATCAATGGCAACAAATACATATTTACATCCACTCTCAGACACAGGTAACTCCAATGTATCAATGTGAACTCTTTCCCAAGGTTTCTGTGGAATGGGATAGGTAAGTATAGGAGCAGGTTTTGGTGTATTTCCTTTCACCTTAACACATTTAAAAAAATCAATATAATTATATATATCTTTCTTCATACCTGGCCAAAAATATTTAAGTTGTGCTTGTCTATAAGTTTTATCCTTTTCTGGATGTGAGCTACAATCACTACCATGAAGTAACTTCAATATCTCTTTTACAAGAGTTTGTGGTATTACTAACTGATTTACTGTACCTCTAGAAATATCTTTTTCACTTATAATTGTTTTTCTATACAAAAGGCCATTAGTTAAACGAAGTTCCTCTATCTTATACCCCTTTGGTAGTTTTGGAGGATTTCCTCTTGGGTTCATCAATTACTTGACTAATGAATCGCATGTCTTATCATCCCTCTGTTCTCTTATTAGCATTTCTTCATCTAAAGTTACTAACTCTTCTATACTACAAACAAAATTAATCAGCCCTGTCATTGGTTGGCTAATATTTCTAGAAAGTGCATCTGCCGCAACATTCTTTCTACCCGGAATATATTGAAATTGAACTTCATAACACTGAAGTATCGCAAACCCTCTAGCAAGCCTGCCCCTAAGATTCTTATGCTTAAGTAAGTTCTGAATAGCTGTATGATCAGTCCGAACTCTGATTGGATATCCTAAGATCATATCCCTAAGTCTTTCTTAAGAATAAATTACTGCTAAAGTTTCTCTTTCTGTTATAGAGTAGTTTCTCACTGCACTATTACAAAGTCTTAAAGTGTAAGCTGTTGGTTTCAAAGTTCCATTTCTCTCTTGCATCAATATGCCTCCTAATCCTATGTCAAATGCATCAGTGCAAATAGTTAGGAAATATTAAAATAGGTGAACTCGTGAGTTTATCTTTCAACTTGTCAAAAGCTTGCTGTTGGGCAGGTCCCCCTATGAACTTTGAGTCCTTCCTCAACAAAGAAATTAATGGGTTAGCAATGTCAGCATATCGTTGAATGAGTTTTCTATAATTTCCTGTGAATTCCAAAAAGCTCCTAACCTTGGCTACATTGGTTGGAACTGGAAAATTCTTCACTACCGCAACTTTTGAATTCACTGTACTAAGTCCATGTCTATCTATCTTATGTCCCAAATAAATTACACTGTCTTGCAAGAACTTACATTTTTCAAGTTTCACTTTCAATCCTGCTTCAACTAATCTTGAGAATATCAAATCCAATTTCTTAAAGTGCTCAACTGCTGTCTGAGGAACTATTAAAATATAATCTAGAAATACACTGGCAGTGTTTCCTAACAATCCATCTAGAATTGTATTCATTAATCTCATGGAAGTTAAAGGACTATTACATAACCCAAATGGCATTCGCTTAAACTCATAATGTCCCGTTGGAGTAGAAAATGCTGTGAACTCTCTTGAGTCTTCAAGCAACTCTATTTATCAAAAAGCAGGTTTGATATCTATTGTGCTAAAATATCTATTCTCAGTTCCCAAACTTCTTAAAATGTCACCGATTACAGGTAATGGTAACTTGTCACGAATGGTGTGCTTATTCAATTCCCTATAATCAATAACTGGGTGCATAGTAACATCTGATTTTGGTAATAAATTAAATGAAAGTTCCACTCACTTTTACTATGTTCAATAATATCCTGCGATAACATTTCAGTGCCCAGTTTATCTACTACCGCTAATTTAGAGTGAGGAACTCTGTAGGCGGGTATGTAAATGGGTTGTGTTCCTCTTTTTATTTTAACCTGAAGTTTTAAAACAGTTGTTTTGCCTAAGGCTTCCCCCGTCAAAGCAATTGCTTTATTGTGCTTCACAAGCAAAGCAACCAAACTTTCATCAAACTCAGGGCAATTTGTAGGCTCTAATAGATCTTTGTATTTTTTTCTTAAATCTATTCCTTCTTGAACTGAACAGATTGATGGAATTTGTAATTCTACCTCCTCACTACTCTCATTTAAAATCTTAATGGGTTTAGTACACACCTGAAAACATCCTATTTGTGTACCTTTCCTTAAAACTATATATTCATTCATAGTATTAATTATCAATATTTCTTTTATGTTCTTATTTGACTTATAAATCCCTGAGTCCAACTTCAAACCTTTTAATCTAATTTATTCTGGGATTGTAATTATTTCAGAGTCTACAATAACTCCCTTCAACTGTACATTCAACCCTGTTAATTGCTCTGGGGTGTAATAACGTCGACTTTATTACGCCACCATCCACAATTTGCAAGGCTTTAGTTGTAGTTGATAAATTTGTAATTTCTGGAATTTCCTGAACATCTGAGTTGGGTTCACTACAAGTTGCTTTACTTTCTGTTGGTCTGGACTGCTCGGCCTCATTATCTAAAGTAAAATTGTTATATTTCTTATATAAGTCTAGGGATTCACTGATTCCTGTCACTGGTCTTAAGTCTGGTTGATTTAAAAATGGGATTAACTGTGATTTCACTAAGATCCCTAAGTCAGCAGGACATATGACCATGTTCTCTTTTCTCATAGTTGCAAGTCCTCTCAATAAGTCTCCTGGAAAAACAGATTCTTCTACAACTATCACTGGAATGTGCAAATGTTCATTTGTATATAAGATAACTTCTAGTTCAACCTTACCTAATGTTTTTAACTGATTTCCAGTTACTCCCTACAATGAGTAACGGATTGGTTCCAATATTTTCACTCCTGGTTTCAACTGGTTTAAAACTTTACTGGTAATTACATTAACTACAGATCCTGTATCAATTAACATTTGAATAGGCTTGTTGAACACTCTACCAGCAATGAGAGGTCCTATAGAAGTTCTTCCAATAGTAATTATCAGTTTGTCTTTGTTGGAGGTTTCTTTCAACCTTCTATTATTCCTATCTTTAAAACAATAGAATTTATCGGTATATATGTGGGAAGTTCTAAAATATTGATTTATTCTGTGTCTGGGGGGTTTTCCTCTTGTTTCCAGGTGCATACGAAAATTTCTATATTCATGTGTTTTATAGCCTATTCTTTGGTGATACATACAGAATGGTGGGTTTCTACACTGATATTCATCATGACCCTCATATTTGCAATTTCTACAAATAATTCCATAAAAACGGTCTTGTGCTTTGTGTCCCCAGGTATTACAATTAAAACATAGAATAGTATCCCTGGATAGACTTCTAACATTCCTTCTATGTCTTACTTCTGTTTTCTTAAACTCTCTAGAGTTCCTATGTTGTCCCACTGTCATTACATATGGATTTATTATTCTGGTCTCACCGTGCCCATGAAGAAGATAATCTACTTTTCCTAAATTTAAGTTTGACCTTAAATCCTTATACAACTTTTCTGCCGTTAAATCATCTGAATTTTTGGTTAACAGTCCAAATGTGATCAATTTTATTACCTGAGAAACTTCCATTTTGTCACTAGAACTTTCTATCCAATCTAAATCTTTCAAGATAGAATTCATGTCTTTTGGCCATCTATCCAATCTAGCTAAGTATCCTGTGTCTGATTCACTTATTCTAACTTCTTTGATAATTTTTACCAAAGACCTGATAGGTTCCTGATCACATTTGGACATAAAATGTTTAATAAATGCTTTCTTCTAAGCTTCATATTGGTTTATATCTTCCATTTGGTGGAATTTTATTATAAATCTAGCTCTACCCTTCTCAGGATCTTTAAATTTTCTATTTTCCTTTTTTCATCTGTTATATTTTTGCTCACAATTAAGGTATCTATTTGGGCAAGGAACTTATTAACTCCTAAAGTGTTTACTTTCCCAGTGAATTTCGGAATATTAGTATTAGAGGTATGAACCTCATGCCTTAAGATGAAATTGTTATTCATACCTTCAGTAGTTGATTTCACTTGACTGTCTCTACGTAGTCTTCCTTGCACACGTCGTCAATCTCGATGTCTCTCGTCAGTGTTGACGTTCATCAGCCCCGTCGCTCATCAGCCTCATCGTCTCTCGTCTTGAAGATGCCTTGAAGGTTGTAGTTGCTCCATGATTGTGGCGTGCACTATCTCCAGTCTCCTCGGTTCTTCCTGCGTGGTTGTGGTGTGTACTATCTCTAGTCTCTTCGGTTGTAGTGTGCACTATCTCCAGTCTCTTTGGTGCGGTGTGCACTATCTTCAGTCTCTTCTGTTCGTCCCTCGCTGCCCACCACTGTTACTGCCAGTTGCAGTAATTCTCAAGGGTTGTTCTTATTCTTCTGTATAATAAAATAGTTCTTCAGGCCCCATGCCTAATCTTCTCTCAAAGCTTCAGAGGTTAATTAAATGAGGGTGATTTTTATATCTTGATTCTACTACTTGGTCTTGTGAGCTACACTCAGCGAGTCCCCTTGGAATCCCTCTACAAATCGTCAAGCCACCTTCATTCTGACGTCACTATTTCATTTATCCAATATCCTTTTACTTCTCAAACAAGTGTCACTCCTTAAGGGCGTGACTTTACCTCCCTGCGCCATTAATTTTTCTCCTCCTACACCTTTTTCTCCAATCAGAGAGGCTGTTATACTGTTTCAAACGATATTATTACGTAAGCATTATGTGGTAACGGAAATGGCTTGTACGCTTACAATTTTTTCTACATCAGCATTATTTCCAAAACACCAGACGGCACTCTCCGTCACTTTCCAACTCAGCACCCGTAGTCGGCGCAGTCGGCCACTGTATCATAACAACCTAATAAAATGACTATAAATGTTTTTTTCCCTTCCTCCTACCCCTCGATCTACTTCGATCTACCTTAAATGTCTATCTCTATCTACCGGCCTCTTACACACACACACACACACACACACACACACACACACACACACACACACACACACACATATATATATATATATATATATATATATATATATATATATATATATATTCGTGAAGCGTGGCAGGAGATTCTCTTTTAAGCATATTCTGTTGAAAACGACAGCAAATTCATTAGAACTAAATTTCTTTCTTAAGCTTTCTAGCTTTCGGAAAGTAGATTTCTGGGGAAATGAGAGGGGAAGAAGCAAATTT
>NC_134811.1:40533409-40540909 GCF_046742065.1 Oratosquilla oratoria
TATCTCTAATCAATGGGACCTATTCAGTGTTGTACAAATACTTTCCCGTGTTCGTATACTTACCAATGTACTGTCATAGTGGAGGTGGGTTGAACTTAAACTTTCGTGTATGTGTAAGAACTCGAGCATACAGATATAAGAAAGCTGGCGCTCAACTTATATCTGTCTTGATGGTGTGTTGGTATAAGTCACTCGGCACTGGTAACGTTCTCGCCGCATAGGTTCGAGTCCTCGGGCGTACTACGTTATAATTTCTGCATGCGCCTATATGGCTTAGAATTAAAGTGCATTGTGGTTGATAAAAATGTATCTCTAATCACTGGGACCCATTCAGTGTTGTACAAATACTTTCCCGTGTTCGTATACATACCAATGTACTTTCATATTGGAGGTGGGTTGAACGTAAACTTTCGTGTATATGTATGAACTCGAGCATACAGATATATAAGAAAGCTGGCGCTCAACCTCTATCTGTCTTGATGGTGTATTTGTGTAAGTCACTTTGCACTGGTAACGTTCTCGCCGCATAGGTTCGAGTCCTCGGGCGTACTACGTTACAATTTCTGCATGCGCCTATATGGCTTAGAATAGTGCATTGTGGTTGATAAAAATGTATCTCTAATCACTGAGACCCATTCAGTGTTGTACAAATACTTTCCCATGTTCGTATACTTACCAATGTACTGTCATAGTGGAGGTGGGTTGAACTTAAACTTTCGTGTATGTGTAAGAACTCGAGCATACAGATATATAAGAAAGCTGGGGCTCAACTTATATCTGTCTTGATGGTGTATTGGTGTAAGTCACTCGGCACTGGTAACGTTCTCGCCGTATAGGTTCGAATCCTCGGGCGTAGTACGGTACAATTTCTGCATGCGCCCATATGGCTTAGAATTAAAGTGTATTTCGGTTGATAAAAATGTATCTCTAATCACTGGGACCGATTCAGTGATGTACAAATACTTTCCCGTGTTCGTATACTTACCAATGTACTGTCATAGTGGAGGTGGCTTGAATTTAAACTCTCGTGTATGTGTAAGAACTCGAGCATACAGATATATAAGAAATCTGGCGCTCAACTTATGTCTGTCTTGATAGTGTGTTGGTGTAAGTCACTCGGCACTGGTAACGTGTTCGCCGTATAGGTTCGAGTCCTCGGGCGTACTACGTTACAATTTCTGCATGCGCCTATATGGCTTAGAATTAAAGTGCATTGTGGTTGATAAAAATGTATCGCTAATCACTGGGACCCATTCAGTCTTGTACAAATACTTTCCCGTGTTCGTATACTTACCAATGTACTGTCATAGTGGAGGTGGGTTGAACTTAAACTTTCGTGTATGTGTAAGAACCCAAGCATACAGATATCTAAGAAAGCTGGAACTCAACTTATATCTCTCTTGAAGATGTATTGGTGTAAGTCACTCGGCACTGGTAACGTTCTCGCCGCATAGGTTCGAGTCCTCGGGCGTACTACGTTACAATTTCTGCATGCGCCTATATGGCTTAGAATTAAAGTGCATTGTGGTTGATAAAAATGTATCTCTAATCACTGGGACCCATTCAGTGTTGTACAAATACTTTCCCACGTTCGTGTACTTACCAATGTACTGTCATAGTTGAAGTGGGTTGAACTTAAACTTTCGTGTAAGTGTATGAACTCGAGCATACAGATATATAAGAAAGCTGGCGCTGAACTTATATCTGTCTTGATGGTGTATTGGTGTAAGTCACTCGGTACTGGTAACGTTCTCGCCGCATAGGTACGAGTCCTCGGGCGTACTACGTTACAATTTCTGCGTGCGCCTATATGGCTTAGAATTAAAGTGCATTGTTCATATTTATTAAAGTGTATATTTGTATATATATATATATATATATATACATATATATTTATATATATATATATATACATATATATATGTAAATATACATATATATATATATATATATATATATGTGTGTGTGTGTGTGTGTGTGTGTGTGTGTGTGTGTGTGAGTGTGTGTGTGTGTGTGTGTGTGTGTGTGTGTGTGTGTGTGTGTGTGTGTGTGTGTGTGTGTATGTGTGTGTGTGTGTGTGTGTGTGTGTGTTTGTGTGTGTGTGTGTGTGTGTGTTGTGTGTGTGTGTGTGTGTGTGTGTGTGTGTGGGTGTGTTTGTGTGTGTGTGTGTGTGTGTGTGTATGTGTGTGTGTGTGTGCGTGTGTGTGTGTGTGTATGTATATATATATATATATATATATATATATATATATATATATATATATATGTGTGTGTGTATATTTATGTATATATATATATATATATATATATATATATATATATATGTGTGTGTGTGTGTGTGTGTGTGTAATATATATATATATATATATATATATATGTATTATATATATATATATATGTATATATACATATATATGTGTATATATATATATATATATATATATATATATATATATGTGTGTGTGTGTGTGTGTGTGTGTGTGTGTGTGTGTGTGTGTGTGTGTGTGTGTGTGTGTGTGTGTGTGTGTGTGTGTGTGTGTGTGTGTGTGTGTGTGTGTGTGTGTGTGTGTGTGTGTGTGTGTGTGTGTGTGTGTGTGTGTGTGTGTGTGTGTGTGTGTGTGTGTGTGTGTGTGTGTGTGTGTGTGTGTGTGTGTGTGTGTGTGTGTGTGTGTGTGTGTGTGTGTGTGTGTGTGTGTGTGTGTGTGTGTGTGTGTGTGTGTGTGTGTGTGTGTGTGTGTGTGTGTGTGTGTGTGTGTGTGTGTGTGTGTGTGTGTGTGTGTGTGTGTGTGTGTGTGTGTGTGTATGGTGGGGGGAAAGAATACTGTCACCAAGTATTTCCACTTGGACAGTAAGAGGCGAGAAGAAACGGACGGGGTTTGGGTCTAGGCATCCTTTTCCTTGTAGCCCCACAGGGGACATTCCTAAACGAAAAAGTGAAGGCATAAGAGGGTCTGGGAGTTTTCCGACCAGCACCCTAAGGTTTGTGGATGTGGTACAGATGAGAATAAAAGGGAAGAGATAGGTAGTATGTTTGTGAGAAGAAAGATGGATGTGTTGGCTTTGAGTGAAACTAAGTTGAAAGGTGAAGGGTGAGTGTATGTTTGAGAGTGTAAGTGGTAGGTTATCAGGAGTGAAGAGAGGGCGAGGGAGGGAAGGGGTGGCTATCCTAGTAAGTGGAGAGATATGTAAACGTGTAGTTGAGTGGAAGGAGGTTTCCTCTAGGATAAAGTGGATGAAGGTGAAACTGGGAAAGGAGATGTGGGTCTTTGTAAGTGCATATGGGCCTGGCAGTGAGAAGAGTGTAGAAGAAAGGGAGGCCTTTTCGATAGATTTAAATGAGTGCATTGAGGATTTAGGGAGAAATGTCAATGTAATAGTACTGAGAGACCTTAATGCTAGGGTAGGAAATGGTCCAATTGATGGAGTGGTTGGGAAATGTGGAATTCCATGAAAGGATCGTAGTGGTGAGTTGATGGTGTAAATGTGTCTAGAAAGAGAGTTGATGATAGCAAATACAGTGTTTCGGAAGAAAGTCAAGCATAAGTACACATAGGAGAGGGTGGTGGATGGAAGGATGGTAGACAGAGTGTTGATGGATTATGTAGTGGTAAATAGGATTATGATAGGAAGAGTTAGAGATGTACATGTGCTAAGGGGAGAGGGTGGGGGAATATCAGATCATTTTTTGGTGGAAGGTAAGTTGAGAGTGGATGATGGATGGAGAAAGAGGAAAGGAACAAAAGGTAGGGAGGTGCTTAGAGTGAACTTTTTAAATGAAAATGAAAAGGAGAAGGAGTACAAGATGAAGCTGAAGGAGGAGTGGGAGGGAGTGAAGGATAGAGTAGAGCTAGGTGTGGAGGAGGAATGGGGATGGGTCAAAGAGGGAGTCACAAAGTGTGCAAGGATGGTCTGTGGAACAGGAAGGACAGGAGGAAATAGAAGGAAGGGTAGTAAATGGTGGGATGAGGAAACAAAGAAGGTTGTAGAAGAGAAGATGCGAGCTTTCACAGATTGGTTACAAAATAGGACGAGGGAGTCATATGAGACGTACAAAGAAAAGAATAGAGAAGTAAAGCAAAAGGTAAAGGAGGCAAAGAGGAGAGCAGATGTGAAGTGGGGTAAGAGTATGACAGAAAATTTTGAAAGTAATATAAATATGTTTTGGAAAGAAATTAAGAGAGGAAGTTGAGGCGAATAAAATAGAGAAGAAAAGATAAAAGTTGCAGATGGAGAGATGATAATGGAAGAGAAGGCAGTAAGGGGAAGATGGGCAGAATATTTTAGGGAATTGCTAAATGTGAAGGAGGATAGGGAGGGAAAGATAGTTGCAGTGGGAAATGCTAAGAAAATGACCGTGATGAGTAAGGAAAATGGAGGAGAAATAAGGAAGGATGAAGTGAAGGCAGTTGTTAAGATGATGAAAGCAGGTAAAGCACCTGGTCTGGATGGATGCCATGCAGAATGTCTAATAAAAAGGAGGCACAGTCATGGTGGACTGGCTGGTGAGGCTATTTAATGTTTGCTGGAGAGAGGGTAGAGTGCCGGAGGACTGGAGGAGTGCCTGTATAGTTCCACTTTACAAGGGAAAAGGGGACAAGTGTGAATGTAGTAGTTTCAGAGGGATTAGCTTGTTAAGTGTAGTTGGGAAGGCTTATGGGAGGATCTTGATTGAGAGGATTAGGAGAGGAACAGAGGGAGTAATTGGTGAGGAACAGTTTGGATTTAGGACGGGTAGAGTTTGTGTAGATCAGATCTTTGTGGTAAGACAAATATGTGAGAAAGCTATAGGAAAGGGGAAGGATGTTTTTTGGGCTTTTATGGATCTGAAAAAGGCTTACGATAGGTTAGACAAAAAGGCACTGTGGGAGGTTATGCAGATATACGGGATAGGAGGAAAGCTTCTAGGAGCTGTCAAGAGTTTTTATGGGAGTAGTAGAGCTTGTGTCAGGATTAGAAATGGAGAGACTGAGTGGTTCGAGGTAAAGGTGGGACTTCGTCAGGGATTCGTTATGTCGCCCTTGCTGTTCAACTTATACATGGATGGGGTAGTGCGAGAGGTAAATGCAAGGTTAGTGGTTCAGGGATTGGAGATGGTTAAAGAAAATGGAGAAAAGTGGGAGGTGAGCCAGCTGTTGTTTGCGGACGACACTGCGCTTGTGGCAGGATCGGAGGAGGGATTGAGGAAGTTAGTGAGAGTTTGGGAGAGTATGTGATAGAAGAAAGCTAAAGATAAATGTGGGTAAAAGTAAGGTGATGAGATATACAAGGGGTGGAAGTGGCAGTAGACTGGAAGTGAGCATTAAGGGAGAGCGACTGGAGGAAATGGATAGTTTTAGATACTTGGGTGCAAATGTGGCAGAAAAAGGTGGAGTGAAGGTGGAGGTAGAATGTAGATTGAGAGAAGCGAGTAAATGCCTTGGTGGATTGAAAAGTGTAATGAGGAATAGACATTTGGGAATGGATGCTAAGAGGAGACTGTATGAAGGAGTGATTGTACCAACAACACTGTATGGGGAAGAAACATGGAACATAAGAGAGGAAGAGAGAAGGAGTTTGAATGTGTTTGAGATGAGGTGTCTGAGAAGTATGATGGGGGTTACTAGGCTAGATAGAGTGAGAAATGAGGAGGTGAGGAGGACAACAGGGGTGAAAAGGGAGTTGGTAAATAGGGTTGATGAAAGAGTATTAGGATGGTTTGGACATATGGAAAGAATGAGTGAAGAAAGACTAGTAAAAGAGGTATGGAAGGCAGGTGTGGAGGGAGTGAACATGAGGGGACGTCCTAGGATGAGGTGGATGGATGAGGTGAAGGGGGCTTTAGGGAAGAGGGGAATGTCTGTTGAGGAAGGACGGGAGAGGGCAGAAGACAGGGGTGAATGGAGAATGGTTGTATATGGATGATGACGTGATGCATGAGGTGGAATGGGCGGGGGGATAGGGGGTGAGGTAGTATGTGTGAGCAAAATTTGACGCAGCCCGAAGGGATTTCTCCCCGTCTTCTCCTT
This sequence comes from Oratosquilla oratoria, assembly GCF_046742065.1. Lineage (NCBI taxonomy): Eukaryota > Metazoa > Arthropoda > Malacostraca > Stomatopoda > Squillidae > Oratosquilla > Oratosquilla oratoria. The sequence continues at coordinate 40,539,415 of NC_134811.1, forward strand.
TTATGCATGGGGGGACGGAGAGGGGGGGGTCGCCGATTTTATAAAACGGCCTTGCTGTGGATGTGCTGTGTCTTGTGTCACTGCTTCTGACCCAGGGCAGTGGACAAGGTGCAGGGATGACCCGTCATCCACGAGGTGCTAAGATGAGAGGGAGGGTGGAGGGGTGTAGAGTGTATTCAGCGATGGAATGGGTGGGAATGATTTTATGCCTTTTTCTTTTTGGCTACCTCCCTTGTAAGGGGGAAAAAGCTTTGGTATATATATGTATGTATGTATATATATATATATATATATATATATATATATATATATATATACACTTACGGTTGGAAAGAATATCGGAAAGATTTATTGTCAATCTTAAAATTCCAAAAAAAAAATTGCAGGACATTAAAATATAATAGATCGACTGTATTATTAAAGGAATAAATAGGTAAATAGATATATAAGCCAATAAATATGTAAATGAATAAATAGATACACAAATGAATAAATGAATTTATAAATCAATAAAAAGAAATTAATCAATAAATAGATAAAAAATAAGTAAGCAATTGAATAAAGAAAAATAAATAAGTACACACCAAAATACATAAATTTAATGAGCACTGTAGTTCAAGGAATGAAAACCTTATATAATTAGTATTATAAATGTTGATTTAATTATTATTACATATCGTTCGCTATAGACTATACTATCAACAACAGACTGTTTCATTCGGTTGAGAGACCAGTCATAATTTTTTTCTAAGGCGAAACTAATTTGCAGCTGAATAATAACAATTTGTTTTCTGAAATTATATTACCAATATATTACTCACCGTCTGTTGAGAGAGTACTTATATAATGTTGCATTTGGGGTCTAGATAACGTCAAGAAGAGAATTCAGACATAGATATTATTTATTTTTTCATTCTGTCTATCTGTCTATCCGTTTATTTTTACTTTATAAATAGAAGTTATTTTTCCTTCCTTCTTTTTCTCATTGTCCTTTTCCTTTTCGTCCTATTACTTCACTTCCTCACTCTCCTCTACTTTTTCCTCGTACCTCTCCTCTTTCACTCCTTCCTCCCCCCTCACCCATCTGTTCTACTTCCTCATCCTTTAACTACTACTAACAGCCCTGGTGCTCTTTCCATCTCTTTTCTTCTACCTTTCGTAGTCCCACTCTTTCATGCATTCTCCTTCTCCTATTCCTCTTAATCTTCTGTCTTACCTTTCTAAGAGTCCTTTTCCCTCTTCCCTTTCTTCTCTTTTCTTTTCCTACTTCTTCCTCTTCCTCCTCGTCATTCTCTTTGTCTCCCTTTTTCATTATCCTCCCCTTTATCTAGCATATTTTCTTCTCTCTTCCACCTTGCCCTCCCCTTCCCCTTCTTTATCCTTCTCTCTTTTTCCTCTATTTCTCCTTCTCCTTTCCCTCCTCTTCCTCGTCCAGGTTCTTCTCCTCCCTCTTCCTCCTCCTCCCCCCTCCTTTCTTTCGCTCATCTCTCTTTTA
>NC_134811.1:40545909-40548409 GCF_046742065.1 Oratosquilla oratoria
GTTGCCCCTCTTTACAGATCCTAAAAACGACCTTATGAACTAAAGTCTCAATTTCTGGTCGATATATTTTCTTGAATATTTTTTAGAATGTCAGTTAAAATGGTTTAGTTAGAGAATATGGATCATAAAAATTATGAATATGAGATCTAACCTATTCATAAATCATATTTGTTTTCTTGTAAACACTCGTTTATAAACAACACTTAATTGAGTTTCATTATAATATTCCCCCCAAAATCTTATTAGTTAACTAAAATAGGCAAAATACATAAATTTAACCAGAATCACTATTCCGTTATAGTAAGATATTCACTATAAAATAGCAGGAAGAGGTCCGATTTATTTTTCTCCAGTAGATCACTTCACCAACTCCATAACTACATGGGTACCAATTATTACCTTACTTTTCTCTGTCTAAGACCAATTATTTTTCTTTCTTTCTATCTTGATTCCTTCATTTCATAGACCTCATTAACACCTTGGGCAGAGTAACTCATAAATTAAATATATTTATCTTAAAAGCTTGAAAAGGGTCTCGATCAGTTTTTAACACGTTGAGAAGGTAAGCTTCAGATTCCTCAAACTGAAAACATATCGTCGTTGTGTTTGTCACGAGAGAATCTCTTTAGTGCACCGCTGACTGAAGGCCTATAAATCTGCTTGGCACCAGGTTCTCGATTGCAGGCTCTTTCTTACCTTCATTCGTTTCTTCTATGTTTCCTTCTCTTTTTTTCTACTTTTCTTGTTTTCAGTTTGCTTTATATTGTTCTCTTCTTTATCACTATTCTTCCTCTCTTTTTCTTGCTCTTTCTCTTCCGTTCCTTCTCTCTTTCCCTCCTTAATTCTTTCACCTTTTATTCGTTTATTTTGTTCTGTTTTTCTTTCGCTTATTTCTTTCATTCTTCAGTTATATTGAAAGTACTTCATATAGAAATAATCAAAAACTCAAAAATCAAATATATATTTACATAAGTCCGACATTTCATGAGTCATGACTGGGTTCAACACAGTATCTCATAAGATACGGAGGGAGGTGAGCTGAATTATAGATTCACATGGAGAACTATAATTAGGGGAATCAGAATTTGAAATAGAAATACTCGTACATGAAATCATATTAGAAAACGAAATAGAGAATCAGAAAGATAGGCTGAATGACACAGACACACATACACAGACCCAGACAGATCCAAACGGACACAATGAGACTCAGACAAACATAGACAGACACAGAATGACACAGGCAGACAGCAGGAAAATCTGACACACAGACAGGTAGCAAAAGAGGAGAACGACTGCCGGACAGGAAGATACACATATAACCATCTTTCTTTCACCAACTGGATTACCCTTGCATCCTTTTATTTTGCCATCCTTCTCCTATCCTCCCTTTCCAAAGCACCATCACTCCTATTTCCATATCGCTTTCTCTTACTTCACCTTTACTTCCATTCCTCTACATCCCTACTTTCCCTCGTCTAAAATAATTTCCTTCCAGTTCCCTTTCTATTTATTCCTACTTTTTCCTACTTAAGAACATAAGGATGGAAGAGACTGCAAGAGACCATAAGGCAATTCCATATCCCTTACCACTTTTCATTCCTATCGATAAAATCATCTTATCTTTTCTTAAAATAAACAACTGTTTCAGCTTTCACTACGTTATTACGAAGTCTATTCCATTCAACAACCTCTGTGTTTGGAAAAAGAATTTACCTATATCCTTCTACCTAAATTTGTCCCATTTATAGCCATTACTACGAGTCCTGCCCTGCTTTCTTAATATGATGACCTTACCTCCATCAAATTTGCTAAAGCCCTTGAATCAAGATACTTCCATCTCCTTTATATCAGTCCCCTTCCACCAATTGTATTTCTTTATACAATCCTTCCTTCACTAACCTTCTTGCTATCGTATTCCTTCCTTTGTCATCTCCATCCTCTGCGTCCCCTTTCCTCCCTCCTTCTTCTCCACTTGTAGCCCTCTTTCAGGAACTCCTTTCCCTCCGTTTTTCTCACCTCTCCAATCTGTTTTCCCATGGATGTTCCCTCTTGGTACCACTCTCCACCCCTCCATAGTTCCATACTTTTCCCCGTTCTTCTTCCGTTCCCTCCTAGTATCCTTCCTTTTCTCTTGAAGTCCCCCTATTTTTCTTGTTGTCTTTCACCCTTTCCCCTATTGTCTCCACATTGTCCACTACTACGGTCCACACCCTCTCCTCCCTTTCTGAACCCTCTTCCTTTCTTTTCCCCTTTGCCCAACCCCACTAACTCTCCCTACCCCTCTTTCCTCATCCTTCTCTATTTTTCTTACTACCCCGTCCTTCTCCCCAACCCCTCTTTGTATTCATTCTTTCCCGTAGGTAGGCTATAGGATTGCTCCATTTTTTTTTCTGAGACCAACTCACTCCTTTGAGCAGCTTTCACCCATTTCCGAGACGAGCTAAACATGGCATGATGTCATCACTTCCCGTCATCTCTCTCTTCTCTTACCTCACTT
>NC_134811.1:40555909-40560909 GCF_046742065.1 Oratosquilla oratoria
TATATACTAACTTTTGTGTCACTGTGCTTGTTTGGGTATAGATTTCTACAGTGTTGTATTAAAAAATTCTAGTGACATCAATCCGTATTGACTCATTCTCAGTTCCACCTTGAAACAATGTATTGTTCATAACACCTTTTACTTCTCCTGTTTTCTTTTATCTGACCCACCATTACCCTTTAGAGTCTATCACACAAAATTTTCCCAAATCCTAGAACGTATAGTATTCATGCCTACATTATGACAGACTGATATTCCATGATTACCACTATCAATGTCTTCCCTTTCTATGAAATTCATGGTATATGTTCAGAGTAAACACTTGATCATGGAACTCACTTTTTCCTTATACTTTCTTATCTACATCCTCATTTATTTTTTTTTTCCCATGAAAGTACTCCTTTCGCCCTTCCTGGAACACTCAAAAAGCTCTTTCCACCTCTGCATTTTTCATTTCTATTGGCCTCCTTTCCCTTTGTAAACAAGCACACCTCAGGCTTTCTCACATTCTGTTCAGCCAGTACTTCTTCCTTTCTCCTGAACCTTTCGAACCGTTTGGTGACCGTTCGCACATTTTCTTTTTACTTTCGTTTTGCAGAATCACTCATTCACTCCCAAGGTTATTTTCGAATCCAATGAAATATTTTAGAATAGAATTGGTAATGTAGATCATTAAACTGAAGAACCTAACACTCCTAATGCTTCCTACCATCTCTATGAAAACCACCTTCACCTATTTCTCTTTTACATTTAATATGTTCATTCCTGTCTGTGTGTTTCCGTGGCCAACGTCTTCTATGCTTCATAACTTCCTAAAGCTGCTTTTTTTGCTATCAGGAACGGTCCTTCATTTACTAGGAGCTATGTTAAAAATGAAAACAATTTGGTGTTCGTTGAGAGTAGGATACATAAATGATGGGTGTATGTCTTGGTTGGCCACCTCCTACATAAGAAGTAAAAGGGATTTTGGTGTATGTATGTGTATTATCTCTATCTTTCTCTCTCTAAAAAAAAAAAAAAAAAAAAAAAAAAATCCTTTGAATGTTACCACCCTTCCTTTTCCCGTTTTATATTTCTGTTTTCACCACCAACTTAGTCTTCTTAATAGTTCTCACTTTAGAGTGGATTTTTCTTAATTTTCTCATCCTCCTGCCATTTTATTCCCCAGACGCACATTTCATTTTATATATGTATATATATAATCTAAATTATGGCAAATAAACATTAAGAATATTAACACCGTAATGCACAATCTACGTTGAAAAATACATCGTTCTTGGTAATAACATTTGCTTTATAGTAATGATGAGCGTAATTATAGAGATTAAAACATTGTTACAATCAGATAACTTGCATCTGCATCTGCAGTAGCAGCAGCAGCAGCAGATGATGATGATGATGATGATGATGATGATGATGATGATGATGATGATGATGATGATGATGATGATGATGATGATGATGATGATGATGATGATGATGATGATGATGATGATGATGATGATGATGATGATGATGATGATGATGATGATGATGATGATGATGATGATGATGGTGACGACAACGACGACGACGACGACGACGACGATGACGATGATGATGATGATGATGATGATGATGATGATGATGATGATGATGATGATGATGATGATGATGATGATGATGATGATGATGATGATGATGATGATGATGATGATGATGATGATGATGATGATGATGGTTATGGTGACGACGACGACGACGACGATGACGATGACGATGATGATGATGATGATGATGATGATGATGATGATGATGATGATGATGATGATGATGATGATGATGATGATGATGATGATGATGATGATGATGATGATGATGATGATGATGATGATGATGATGATGATGATGATGATGGTTATGGTGACGACGACGACGACAACGACGACGACGACGACGATGACGATGACGATGACGATGACGATGACGATGATGATGATGATGATGATGATGATGATGATGATGATGATGATGATGATGATGATGATGATGATGATGATGATGATGATGATGATGATGATGATGATGATGATGATGATGATGATGATGATGATGATGATGGTGACGACGACGACGACGACGACGATGACGATGACGACGATTATGATGATGATGATGATGATGATGATGATGATGATGATGATGATGATGATGATGATGATGATGATGATGATGATGATGATGATGATGATGATGATGATGATGATGATGATGGTTATGGTGACGACGACGACGACGACGATGATGATGATGATGATGATGATGATGATGATGATGATGATGATGATGATGATGATGATGATGATGATGATGATGATGATGATGATGATGATGATGATGATGATGATGATGATGATGATGATGATGATGATGATGATGATGATGATGATGGTTATGGTTATGGTGACGACGACGACGACGACGACGAAGACGACGACGACGACGACGATGATGATGATGATGATGATGATGATGATGATGATGATGATGATGATGATGATGATGATGATGATGATGATGATGATGATGATGATGATGATGATGATGATGATGATGATGATGATGATGATGATGATGATGTTTTTTAAATAATGACAACGCAAGCAATCACAGTTTTTATTTATATAGTTTCGCCAGGTATCATTTCTACTACTAAATCGGTTACTATTAGTATTAATGTTACATCTGCTAATAATTACTGTATTTTTGCTGCGCCTCTCCTCTTCCCTCTTACTCATCTAATAACTTATTTGTCTTTCCTTTGCATTCATTTCAGCTTTTCTTATTTCCTCTGTAAACAGAGTCAACAATATATCTTTCATTTTTCCTTGACCTATTCCTCTATTTCTTTGTCGCACAAATGACTCTTTTGTCTTCTCAAGTCCTGTTTTTGTCTTGTTGTCCTTCCTATGCGGCTTTCAAGGCTTACACATGAATATCTTTATTTTTCTCTGTGTTTTATTCTACTTTTTACTGGTGCTTTGGTGGCGTAATTGGAAGCGTGCCAATTGCGCATTAACATAGTTGTGAGTTCGACTTTCGCACTCTTCTCCAATTCCCATCAGTTACTGCTACATGCCCTATCAGTCGAAGCGCATAGGGCAAAAGTTGACGGCTGTGGCTGCAGCTACTCAGTGCCTCCTCACCTTTCACAGCATTCCATTCATTTTTGGTTACCACTTCATGTCTATTTATAGTGTATTTCTGTCAACATCATTGCCTGAGTTAGCAACTTGAATAGCAGCTTCCTCATGATGCCCACCCAATAATTCATCTGTAATTTCACCTCCGTTTCTGAGAAGCGAGGCAGTCGATTCCTTATTTCTGCGCATGCGCGCACCTGCTCTCTCTATATTATTCCAACCATCAGTTTCCGAGATTACATATCTATTTGCCAATGTCTATTCATGGACATTTCTTCTTGAATATGGAATTCCCCACTAATAGCTGTTTCTCAGTGTACCACTACACAGCGTATCCGTCAGTAATGTTCACTTCATCTTCAGCCCTTCCAACTTCAAGAGCTACTCCCACACCAACTAACTCCCAGTTTTTATATTCCTATTGTCCACCGCCACCATATCTTCTACGTTTTCTTATTTTTTTTAAACTCCTCTCTCTCACCTTATTGTTTTTTCTTAAAGCAAACCTTATGTTACCAATACTTTCTCGAAAAATGTTGATTCCTTCAGTCCCAGTAAACTCTAAATGTCTCCATATCAACAATAGCTAAGATCCTCTTGATTCTTTAAATTCCCTGGTTGTTTTTCTGTACATACCAAAACCCTTGACCACAATTTATCCTTTAGCCTTGTCTGTATTGCCTTACCTCCATTTTCTTCCATAAATCAGCCAGGTTCCGCTCAAACATAGTATATCCATTTTCTATTCTTGGAAGATTTCTATTATTCTCAATTCCTTAACATTCTTAGATCTCTCAAATGTTCCATCATTCTGGGCTGGTAGCGTAGTTTCTATTCATTTCTCTTAGTCTTTTTTGTTATCTTAGTCCCCATAGTAACATTTCAAACTGCAATAATATATATGAGTATTTAGTTAATCTAAAAACTAAACACCATAATGAGACAGTTATCCATTTACTAAGACTTGTTAGTGAGCTTTACTTCTCATATATCGAAATATATATATATATATATATATATTTTTCGTCATTTCAGCCCCATCAAATTTCCTCTCCCCTTCAAGCTGTCTTTATACCTACAAAAATTAATCCCACGTAACTGAATAATATATCTAACTTTCTTTTCATTAGGTGTTTAAGATACACCAGAAGATGCGCTTTATTTACGGATTAGTCGGCCTCTGGCCTTTTCAAAATTTTCAATTGGGTTGCTCGCTTCACTGATCCCTATTCAAAAAGGATGAAATCCATTTAAATGTATACTGTATATATATATATATATATATATATATATATATATATATATATATATATATATATATCTTATGTTCAGTGCTATATTTATCTGAAGGGTGAATGGGTTTAAAAAGGGAGGGGGTAATTGATTGATCTAAACTACTCTTCATCAAGCCGTTTGCTTCTACCACCAAGATGGACAGCAAAGCTACTCATTTTCAAAACACGTCAACCCCCTTACCTCCAGGAGGCGAATTGAACCCCTCACCTCCGGACTGGGCCTAAGATTTTTTTTTTTTTTCTACAAATTTCAATTGTATTTAACTTTTTTATACATGGAGAACTGACAACCGGCAACTGCTCTCCTGTCCATATCACTTTGAGCCGGTGACATATAAACTGTCCCGCTGATAAAACGCAGCCAACATTCCAAAGTTTCTTCCCAGCAAAATCTGTTGCATGTTCCTAGGACCATTACCAGTCAGTGTGGGGCTCCGAGTTTTCCAGTTAGTGAAACTCAAGGCAACAATTGAATTCTACCACCTAACTCCTCGTCTTCGTCCACTCGCTCCCAAACCTCAGT
>NC_134811.1:40565909-40568409 GCF_046742065.1 Oratosquilla oratoria
CACACACACACACACACACTTACTTGATTACTTACTTGATTACTTGATTGAAGAATATCTCGGGAGCAATTCCTCTGTTGATACAGTGCTCTTCGCTCCCTCCTTAATGTTTCATCAACAAGAGTAAGCTGCAGTCACCAATTGATTATCCAAGTCATAGCAGTCCGTAAAAAGAAAAGTCTTCAATTTCTTCTTAAATGTAGCCACATTTTGTTCCATTTTAATCCTCTGTGGGAGTTGATTGTAGAGACGTGGAGCACTTCTACTGAAAGCTCTACGACCAGCTTCTCTTTGGTACCACAGTTCATCAAGTCTATGCACTTCAACACGGTGTCTTAAGGTAATTGTTGTGTCAACTTCAAACTTCTTCAACATGTCACTCATGTATAGCAAATTTCAATGCATGGTATACCATGACATATTACTTATAAATAATTCTAGCCTTAACCGGTAACCAGTGCAATTTGATCAGTGCTGGAGTAATTCTTTCACGCCATGATTGTCCAGTAATCAGCCTAGCAGCTCTATTTATTATCAATTGTAGTTTTTCAGCAAATAGTTTGGAAGGCCATAATATAATGAATTGCAATAGTCCAGCTTGCTTAGGACATGATTATGAACAACCATTTTCATTGTCTTTTCATCAAGATACTTCTTTACAAAAGAAATATTCCGTAAGTGGTAACCAGCAATTCTCACTGTCTGTTCAATTTGGCTTTTAAAGGATAAATCACTGTCCAGTAACACTCCCAAATCTTTTACACTGTCACTCATTGGCAATTCTATTTCACACACACACACACACACACACACACACACACACACACACACACACACACACACACACACACACACACACACACACACACACACACACACACACACACACACGGGGAAACGCTCTACTCGAGATGGTTACTGACCATACAATGACACAATGGATACAGGAGAACACTAGGTATAGAAATGAAGAAGAGCCATCGAAACTAGATCTAGTAATTACATCCGAACCTAGAATAGTGGACAAAATTGAATATAAAACACCAATAAGTAAAAGTGACCACATATTGATTGAACTGGAACTTAATGAAGAAAAATATATGAAAAGAAATGAACAATACAGAAAAGGAAGAATGATGTATGAAAAAACAAACTTTGATAAAATAAGAGAATTCTTTCAAAAGGAAAACTGGGAAGAAATATACAAAGAAGAAACAACAGTAGAAGAGAAATGGAATATTTTGACAAAAATTTACAAAAAAGGAGTGGAAAAGTATGTCCCAAGACAAAAACAAGAAAAAGAATATGTAAAATGCTGGTACAACAAAAGCTGTAGGGAGTTAAAAGACAAAAGAGACAAAGCCTGGACCAGATGGAAAAAAGACAGAAGACCTGAAAAATGGAAAATATATACCTGTTCTAGAAATGAATATGTACAAATGTGCAGAGAGGAAAAGAGAAATCATGAAAAAGATATCATAGAAAAGTGTAAAGATCAACCGAAACTATTCTACAGATTTGTAAACAATAAACTGAAAAACAAACAAGACTTGGAGAAATTAAGACAGGAGGGAGTTGAATACACTGAGGAAATGGAAATGGCGGAAATTATGAACAAACATTTTAAATCAGTGTTTACAAGGGAGAACATACAACCTGAAGAGAACGAATGGAAAGAGAAAGTCCCCCCTATGGAAGAAATAGAAGTAACAAAGAATGAAATATTAACACACTTGAGTAATCTTGATGTCAGAAAATCGCATGGACCAGATGAAATAGCAAACTGGATACTGAAAGAATGCAGGAATGAACTGGCAGACAAAATACATAGCATACTAAATAGTTCCTTGAAAGAAGGAAAAGTTCCAGAAGATTGGAAAAAAGCAAATATAGTACCTATATACAAAGGAGGAAATAAAGAAGAACCTACCAACTATAGACCAGTCTCTCTAACAAGTACAATAGCAAAAATTTGTGAAAGAATTATCAAAAGTAGATGGGTAAAATATTTAGAAAAAAACAAAGTGTTAAATCCAAGGTAATTTGGATTCAGACAAGGACGATCATGCGTCACCAATTTAATATGTTTTTATTCAAGGCTAATAGATATAATACAAGAAAGAGATGGATGGGCGGACTGTGCATTTTTAGATCTAAAGAAAGCTTTTGACAAAGTACCACATAAGAAGTTGCTTAAGAAATTAGAAACTGAATGAGGAATACAGGGCAAACTACTAAATTGGATGGAGGACTTTTTGCAAGAAAGAAAAATGAGAGTAGTGATAAGAAACCAGCACTCAAAATGGGATGAAGTAATAAGCGGTGTTCCGCAGGGAACAGTTCTGGCCCCAATAATGTTTGCTATATATATTAATGATATGGATGAAGGAATAGAAAGCTATATGAGCTTCTTTGCAGATGATGCAAAACTAATGAAAAGAGTGAAAACTGAAGAAGATTGTGAATCACTACAGAGAGATCTAAATAAGGTACAAGAATG
>NC_134811.1:40588409-40595909 GCF_046742065.1 Oratosquilla oratoria
ATGGTGGTCGGACGTCAAAGTGCTGAGCTGTTAAACTGTCTATTCAGCAATTGAACGGATGGACTGGCGCCAAGGAGTCGGGTGAGGTGAGTGTGGTATTGGTCACCATGGGTATGGTGACGTATACATATCGCCCTCCCCCTGGGGTTAGGTGGCTCCCGGCACCTAATGTTACATGGTTAACAAAATATTGATACATATATATGGTTATATAGTTATATAGTCAGAGACACAAAATCTTGGGTGGATATCTGTGAAGAAGGGGGGGGGGTGATGTTGAGGTGATTGTGAGTACCCAAGACGGCACTTTGAACTAGAAGGATGGGTATGCGATGTTGTGTCTCTGAATAGGAAGTAAGGTTGTGTCTCACCAACATTTCATATATTTTCAACTATCACATGAAAGTTTATACTACACTTCACATATCACCGTCGGGATTCACTTTTTCAAATGTCATATTGTTTTCATATGATACGTTACATATCACCGGAGTTATTCACATTTTCAAATATTGTGCTAGAGTTCATGTGGTATTTCACAATATATATTTTCTGTAAGATTCTTATCACGAGTTATTATGGTATTCAAGATATTGGCCTTTTTTGAGAAATGAGGAGGTGAGGAGGAGAACAGGGGTGAAAAAGGATTTGGGAGATAGGGTTGATGAAAGAATATTAGGATGGTTTGGACACATGGAAAGAATGAGTGAAGAAAGACTAGTAAAAGAGGTATGGAAGGCAGATGTGGAGGGAGTGAACATGAGGGGACGTCCTAGGATGAGGTGGATGGATGGGGTGAAGGGGGCTTTGGGGAAGAGGGGAATGTCTGTTGAGGAAGGAAGGGAGAGGACGGAAGACAGAGGTGAGTGGAGAATGGTTGTATATGGATGATGTTGTGACTGCATGAGGAGGAATAGGCGGGGGGGTGGGGGCCGGGGTAGCATGTGTGAGTAAATTTTGACGCAGCCCGAAGGGATTTCTCCCCGTCCTCGCCTTATATGCAGAGGGGGACGGAGAGGGGGGGTCGCCGATTAAATGAAGCGGCCTTGCTGTGGATGTGCTGTGTCTTGCGACACTGCTTCTGACCCAGGGCGGTGGGCAGGGTGCAGGGATGACCCGTCATCCAGGAGGTGCTCAGATGAGAGGGAGGGTGGGAGGGGTGTGGAGTGTATTTAGGGATGAAATGGGTGGGAGTGTTTTTATGCCTTTCCCTTTTTGGCTACCTCCCTTGTAAGGGGGAAAAAGCCTTGGTATATGTATGTATGTAAGATATTGGATGAGACACAAGATCCAACTTAATTTAGGTTTACAATAATTTGGGAAAGGGAGGGTTAAAACTGTTTGAAGGTCTTATTTCATGCAAAAGAATTTCGTTAGTATCACTAATATAAAGAGGATGATTAAGATTGAGAGGGCAGTGGAGACATAGGGTAGTATTTTGTAGTGTAGGTCTAAGGAATCCATGTCAAGAGTAGTTGATTTATTGAGAAGGCGTACCATGTCTATCTTACTTGGGAGGATGGTATCGGGGATCTTGGGGAGGGGTGGGAGTGTTAGTTGGGTTATGGGACCTAGATCGTGGGTCATGTTGAGAGTGCCTTGGTAGTGTAGTTTGTTGGGGAGTAACATTGAGTCCATCATGTAGATGTGGCAGGTGTCTGGTAGAGTGATAGGGCCGTTGATCCTATGATGGGAGGGTGGTTTGTGTAGGCATATCACTGACACTAATGTGGGGTGGGGAAGAAATATGAAGTGTTTATGTCCTACGTGGGTGTGGTGTATTTGAGTGTTGTCTGAAAAGCGAAAGTCACACGTCTCGGAAAAATTGACTTTAGGTGTTGTGAGTTCTGAGAGGCAAGGTTGGGATTTGGTTAATTGGAAATGGAAGGGGTAAGCTGGACAGATATGGAAGTTGGGTCGTGCTATCTTGCAAGTTGCCATGGTTTCCGGTGAGGTCAGTGAAATCCACTGGCCGTCTGTCGATTTTAGGATGGTGGAGGTTGGTAGGTTGAGGGTCATTGTGCGGTTTTGATAAGGGTAGTAGTGTTGTATTTCATTCTGGAGGAAGAAGGGGGTGAGATTCAATGTATTTTGAGCTTGTCGTACTGTTTGACTAAGTTGGTTTGGAGTTATCATTTGAGAGTTGACTATACCTGCGTGGGCGTTCCAGATATCTCTCTGGATAAGATTACTGTGACTCTGGAACCTGTCTAGTTGTTTGTCTAGTTCATTTAGGTGGTGAAGGAAGAAGAGGGCTGTTTGGTAATTGGCAATCTTAGATAACTGGGAATTTGTGAATGCTGTGAGGTGATTGATCTTGTCAATGACCGAATTGATTGAGTTGCTGAGGAGATCGATGTTTTTAGAGTTTAGGTTTATGAGTTTACCTTGTTGGTATAGTACCTTTGTTATATTTCCTATGTGTGAGTGGATTGTTTGTACGTCCTGTTCAGTTGCAGTCCCGAATAGGGATTTAGATATGATGCCCATGAAATCGAACAGGCCACGTTTGACTCTACTGTTCTTTGGGTCTTCGTTTTCTGGTTTGGGAAGGTGGTATATTGTGTATTTAATTGTGTTCATTTTTTCGTGTAGGGCGTTGACGTTGTGGTATAGTGTCATAGAGATTTCATGGTTTTGATGTGTGGTGTTGGGTATTTGGGTGGAGATTTGTTGCTTTATTTGTAATAATTTTATTTTTTATTTTTATGAGGGGTCTTATCAACAGTTCAGGTGAAATCCTTAGTTTTACCATTATGGAATCCTCTACGTATGCGGTGGTGCCGTGGTTGCTGACGATTGCTCCTGGTATCAAAATAGGGGTGGAGAGGGAGATGTGGACGAGGTGAAGTAGTAGGAGTATTGTAGGCATTCTGTGGATGAAGGTTATGTTTTAGTGAATGAGGATATGTCTATCTGACTCTCGCTAAGGTTATATTGGTCGGAAGGAAGTGGAGAAGTTTTGATAGATATGCGGAAGGGAGTTCTTATTGTAAATTGGCCATTTTAACCTCCACTGAGGAATGCATGACGTCCTGCATCTTCAGGGGCGAGAGTTAGAGTGCATGTTTAGTTGCGTCGACGCAGAGTCATGGGATGGGACTTGCGCTTGGGTGAGTTATGCGTGAGTGCAGTAGGTGGGTTGTAGGTGGGGGGTGGGGTTGGGTCGAGGTTGAGTTTAACTTTTCTCAATTTCTCTCCGTGTATGGTTACGGTTGTGTGATCGGAAGGATCTGTTAGTAGGAAAACATTGTTGGGGAGTGAGCTTGTGACTGTGAAGGGGCCTAAGAACTTTGGTTTGAGTTTGTTAGTTCTGTTTGAGTCTTTGACCATGACTGTGTCTCCAAGTGTTATGTTAAGTGGAGATGACCGTTTGTGTTGTTTTGTTTTTGTTGTTTCTTGGGCTACTTTGAGGTTTTCTCTGATTGTTTGTATATGGTTTGCATACCTCTTTTTAGGCATTGGGTAAGGTTATCTAGATTGTATAAGGGGTGGGTGGTTGGTTGAAGATTTGGTAGGGTAGGCGCATTCTTTGGCCAAAAATGATCTCATGAGGGGACATCTTTGTTGCGGAGTTGACTGTGCTGTTGATACTGGCTTGTACCTGTGGTAGCCAATCTTCCCAACTGTCCGTAAGATCGTCGGCCAAAGGTCTGAGGATTTCAAGCACTTTTCTGTTTGTTCGTTCCACAAGTCCATTCCCTTGTGGATGGTAGGCAGTGGCGAAGGTTTGATTTATGTTATATAAATGTGCTATTTCGCGCATTACCTGGTTCTTGAATTCTGAACCATTGTCAGACAGCATTCGCCTGGGGATGTTGTATCTACAGAATATGTTGTTAACCAATGCTTTGGCCACAGTCTCTGCTGTTTTGTCTTGTAAGGGGACTAGGATGGTGTATTTTGACAGATAGTCAACTGCCGTGAGTACATAATTTGAACCTTGATGGCTTGTTGGCATTTTTAGTAGATCAATGTCAAGTGTTTTCCATGGTTCCGCAGGGAGTGGAATGTCTTTGATATTGAGTTGTTTTCGGTCAGGTCCTCTGAATTGGTTGCAAATTACACATTCTATGTGTGTGGTAATATCTTTTTTCATGTTGATCCAGTAAAAGGAATGCCTAGCAGTATTCAGTGTCTTATCTTTGCCTGAGTGGCCTCCCATTGCACTGTCGTGCAATATGTGTAGGACCTTGGGAACTTGGACTCTGGGAACGACAGTTATTTCCTTGTCGGCAATGGTTCTCCTTATGATTCCGTCGACCAGTTTGAGTTCCTCTATAGGGACAGGTGGTCGGGACTGTAAGGGGGTACTTGAAAGGAGATGTTGTTTTATTGGAGACCATGTTGGTTCTTTGTCAGTTTCATCTCTAAGTTCTTGCATAGGAATGCATGTTGTTTGTGTTAGTGTTGAGATGTGAGTTTGTCTGCTTAATGAGTCAGCTACTGTGTTAGCTTTTCCAGCTAGATATATGATCTTGGGATCGTAGTCCAGTAAAGTGGTTTTCCACCTAGCAATTCTGCCATGTAAGTCTTTAGAATTAAAGAGGTAGACTAGGGGTTGGTGGTCAGTATAGATTGTGATCCTGTACCCTAATATGAGGTATTTGAAATGCTTCAAACCCCATATCAGTGCCAGGCCTTCTTTGTGTGTAGTTGAATAGTTACTTTCAGGCTTATTTAGTACTCTACTTGCGTAGGCTATGGGGTTCTTTGCCATTTTCATCCTTCTGTTGTAGGACTGCGCCTATTCCTTTAGAGGAGGCGTCGGTGTAAAGAAAGAATTCTTTCTTCATGTCAGGGAAGGCTAGGACAGGGGCTGTGCTAAGAGCATGTTTAAGGGTTTCAAAACTTTGCTGTTCCGCTTCAGACCACTTAAATGTTTCGCCTTTCCTTGTGAATTTCGTTAGAGGGGATGCAATTTCTGCAAAATTTCTAATGAAGTGTCTATAGTATGATGCTAGTCCTACGAAACTTCTAGTTTCATCTGCGTTTCTGGGGGTTGGGAAATTGTTTATGGTATCTATCTTATCTATGGTGGTATGGATGCCTTGGCTATCTACCTTATGGCCTAGGAAGGTGAGTTCCGTCTGTAGGAATTTACACTTTCCTAGTTGGATTTTCAATCCTGTGTTTTTTAGTCTTTTTAGGACAATCTCTAGTGTGTGAAGGTGGTCAGTTTGTGTGGGACTATAGATGATGAGGTCGTCTAAGTAGACGAATAATGAGATTCCTATCATGTCGCTGAAAATGCGGGTCATCAACCTTTGTTGGGTTGAGGGGGCATTCTTAAGGCCAAAGGGCATACGCTCGAAGTGGAAATGTCCCTTATCAGTGGAGAATGCAGTTACGGGTTTAGATTCATCCGTGAGCTCGACCTGCCAGAAGGCTGACTTAAGGTCTATTGTGGAAAATATGGAGTTCCCGATTCCTATATTCTGTAAGACATCTTGCCTTGCATGGCGGGGAGGGGGTGTGGGTCAGATTGAGTTAGGTGATTTACTTTCCTAAAATCAACAACAGGGCGAAAGTTCCGCCTTTCTTTGGGACTAGGAAGAGAGGACTGTTCCACGGACTTTCGGAGTGAGAAATTACGCCTTGGTGTAACATCTCGTGCACACTGTTGTCGACTTGTGTTTT
Organism: Oratosquilla oratoria; assembly: GCF_046742065.1. Lineage (NCBI taxonomy): Eukaryota > Metazoa > Arthropoda > Malacostraca > Stomatopoda > Squillidae > Oratosquilla > Oratosquilla oratoria. The sequence goes on from NC_134811.1 coordinate 40,594,050, forward strand.
CCTACTGTGGGGTATGCGGTAAGCGGGGGTGTATGAGGGGGGGGTGTTGGGGGGAATTTGGATATGATGTTTGATTATATCACATTTGCCTCAGGGTTCGCCTTCTAAGGCGATAGCCGATCTATTCCTTTGTAGGAGGGTCAGTAGCTTGTCATTCATCTCTCCGTTTGCTGATGTTGTGATTTGGTTGGGGTGGATAGGGGTGAGGGTTTGTGGTGGTCTTACAGTGTTGATGTGTTGTGGGAGTGGTTCCTGGATTGGGGAATTATGGAGATGGACTGAACAAATGTTTGTGTTCTTCCTGATTTTGCGGTGTTGATCGGAGAGATTTGTTAACATAGCTAGAGTGTGTTTATTTTCTGATACTATATCCCAAGATGACTCTATGGTTATGTTGTTCAGTCTGGACGTGTCTGGGTCAATTATGACGTCCTGATATCCGATTGCTCCGGGTATATATAGTGGTACTGTTATAAAACGTCTAGGAGGTATGATGACTGTGTTAGACAACAGTGCCTTTGAGGTGACATAAGGGGGTGGGCGGAAGGAGTAACTCTTAGTGGGATTTGGGTTATTTACGCCAGACAGGCATGAAAGGGGTTGTGTGTCTAGGTCGGGTGCTTCAGGGGTTTTGGAGATGTCATTTATGGCTTGGAAGGAGATTTTGTTGGTATCTAAATTAATTATTGTCTTCCAGTTCTGTAGTGACTTTAAACCTATTATACCTTATTGATCGAGACTCCATTCATCAGCTAAGTGGAAGGATGTGAAACCTACTTGGGAATTGTTTACCTCTATGTTTAAGTCAATCATATCGTGAAGTGATATGGTAGTATCTTCTATCAATAGACCTTCCGTATTTGAATACCGGATTTGGGGTGGGTCATTTAGTGCTTCGTAGAGAGCTCTGGGGATGAGGTTCAGGTTTGTTCCTGTAACAACCATCATGTCAACAGTAATTTGATCTAATTTCACCTTTAGGGTGATATAGTTGTGTGGTGTGTCGGACGTTCCTATGGTGATCTGGTGCGTGAGGCTGGTGCACGTTCCCCCAATCGGTGTTGAGTTGTATGTGTTGTGTGGGAGGAAGGTGTTTGTCGAGGTGCTGTAACTTGTTTGTTTGTTCTCTGTTGAGGTTGTGGTTGTGATTTTTGTTGAGAACATTCCTCGTTGGAGTGAGTTGTGGTTTTGTGTAGGTTGCAGTATTTGCCTGGCCGTGTTGGTTTTGACATGTTGGGGGGTCTAGGGGTGGGTGGGAGTTGTTTGATTTGCTGTTGAGCTCTACATTGGGAATCTGTGTGGGAGGTAGTACCATGAATTGAGCAAGGGGTAGCGCGGTGTTGTAACTGCGGGTGTTGGTATTGTTGCGCTCTACACTGAGAATCCGTGTGGGAAGTAGTTCCATGAACTGAGCAAGGGGTAGTGTGGCATTGTGCTTGCATTTGTTGTTTCTGTATGCAGTCTCTGGTGTTGTGACTTGTTGAAAGATGGTAGGAACACCAGTTAGATGGTTGCGCTGTATTGGAGCTAGGGGGCTGGTGTGACTGAAGGCTATTTAGTCTAGCAAAATGGTGCTGGTCAGAGAGGGAGATGTTGCAAGCGTTGGTTATGTCTAATATGTATGTGTAAGCTAATGGGTTTCTAGTGTTTAAATCCCTTTTTGTGGCTTCTCTTTGACACTTTGGTGGGAGTTGGGAAAGATAAAGGCCTATCTCCATGAATGTGTAAAAGTTTTCTAATGTCAATGCCTTTTTTCCTGTAGTGGTTGTATGGATCCAAGGGCTGTTATTTTCTAGATTTTCCCTAATTTCCTTAATTGCGTTAGCCACATTATCCTTGATGTTATTCTGTTTTTGAGTT
>NC_134811.1:40603409-40610909 GCF_046742065.1 Oratosquilla oratoria
GCGGGACTTCCTGCGAAATGTAGCCTAGCCACCTGTTGTTCTGCGCGTTGTGCAACTGGTCCTGGCAAAAGTTCTTCTCATCTGAGAAGACCCAGAGCATCTCTGGCTCGACTGGGTGCTTGATCTTGTTGAGGAGTTTCTTGACTTTCGTAAAGCGGTTCTCTTGGGCTTTGTCGTTAAGTAGTTGGATCTTGCGCTTCTTGTATCAGGAGTAGCTAAGATCCTCGTTCAGCGCTTTCTTTATAGTAGCCACTCTGATGCCCATCTCTCGCGCCAAGGTCCGCACTGCCTTGCCTGGATCTTGCCGCACTTTTTTTTTTTTTTTCGTTGTGCGGACAGAGTGAGAACGCCTACTGTAAGGACAGGAATTTTGAAGGGATATTATTTTTGGAATTCCGTTTTATTCATCTATTTATTTATTTGAGTGTTGACTTGAGAGACTGGGTAGTATGGACGTCGTGACGGTTTTATTCAACCAAGAAGCAAAGTAGAAAATAGAGCCTTAATAGATCATGGATTTATTTTGTTCTGTGTCTACCCATCAAGATGTGTTGGCAAAGAACCTTACTATAATCATTGAAGAAAAAAAATCAATAGGAGATAGCTACAAATATATTTCAACTGATTTTGGTTCAACTAATCTTGGAGACGACATTAGAATGTTCTCGAACATAGCGGGCGCACCGTAGCTCCGCCCACCCGTGACGTCACTGACACATTCGGACGGAGGCGTAAACTAGGACCATTAACTTTAAGAGGAATAGGAAAAATTCCCAACTTTCACTTCAGGATTCCACTAGAGAAATAGTTTAGGGAGAGATTGTAGCAGCTAGGGGCTGTGTTGAGAAGCGAAATGAAGTTTTACGAAATAATACAACAGGGGAGGTTAGTAGTTTACCCATAGATACGAACACATAGCCGTCTCGTTTTTTTGTGCGCAGCCAAAATTTTAGTCTGATGCCAAAAACTATCCCGATAAAAGGTATGTGTACGCTCTGTAAGATTAATGAAAATAAATGTCAATATGTGAGTTAAATGATATAGTGCAGACATAGTAGGTAGATATTTATTATCATTATTAAGTTTTGAGTCTGATGCCAAAAACTATCCCGATAACAGGGTTTAAGGGAGTGTACTCCACAAACACTTTGCGTGAAAGGAGTTAGACGGCGTCACGCATATATACATTAGCTATGAGAGTGTAATCCTTAAAGTACAATTCTGTCTGTGATCGTTCTCTAATAAGAATACGGGGTTGAAGGTAGACACAATATTGTAAGTAGACTTATACAGTGACCGGAAGGTTGGAGCGTAAATAACTACGTTTTTCCACGTGCCTGTGACCTTACTTATGATGCCCATAAGCAAAAAAACTGTGTTATTAAATATCTCGCATACCCATATATTTTCCATACTGTATGGGTCAATAGATTGTCTAGTTGGAGAAAACCACAATATACTTTTGTATTTTCTTATTATATTTTTGCTTCAGTGTAATAATTAACACAGAAAACCTTCACTTATATTCTTTTACTACCCCACTTGGGCATAGGCCTTTTCGCTACCCAGAACCAACCCCGAACGACCTGAGGAAAGGGGACGGAGTCAGACGTGAATAACAAGGAGCAGTTTCCATTTATGGTCAGATATATCCATATAGACGATTGGGTGGTGGCAGCGTATACCTTGATTTCTTATTTCCCAAATCGTTCTTATGTGGATATCTCTGATCACTCCCATTGGAGGTGCTCTTGGTTAAACACTAATCAATCGACGGCACCACATTATTGGTGGTAGCGGTGGGATTTACGCTATTAGCCAACCTGAAGCTCACTTATCTGTGTGTCGACTTAGACAAAGCTTGTGTACCCTGTGGATTGGCAGTGCAGTCATCAAAGACAGAATAGATCCTCGGCAGTCACTAAGTAAGAGTATAAAAATAGCGGATGAGATTGTGTGGGGAAGTGACGTGTTAAGGTGTATAGCTTTGATGGAACTACACATAATTAAAGACAGTCAGGTAAAAATGAACAATAAAACGGAATGGGAATCCAATTCGGGAGAGGAAGAAGAGACGAGAGCGAGGATGGAAGATAGACCTGAATGGGAATCTAACCCAGGAGGAGGCAAAGAAACAGGTGCTACAAATGAACAGAGGGTCAGTGGAGAGCTATTAGAGATAATAGGTACGTTGAGGAACGTAATAGACATACAGCCACAGAATGCTCAATGCACACCCAAAACCCCAATAAAGGAGGAAAAACCAAGGATACTCGCAGACCAAACGGCATTCCCATATTAAAGTTGGAAGAGTTACGGGGACTTGATGCCATAGCCAAGTTCCAATTGTTCATTGAGTTGGTGGAGCGATGTAGCGACGAAGACCAGGAAAGAATCCTGATTGCAAAGAGTAGTGCCAGCCCGAAATTAGCCGTAGTCATATACAATAATCAAAAGAGGGGAACCATCCACTCATGGGAGTCTTTTAAGATGGGATTACAGAAGGGATTCGGCATCGAAGTTAACCTAGATCGAGCATGGCAGGACTTAGAGAACATGAGATATGACTGGATAGAGTCACCAGAAACATTCATACATAAGTTTCAGTACCATCATGCAGTACTCGAGACGAGAATCCCAAGTGAAAGCTTACCAAACCGGGACCAGACCATCAAAAGGAAGCTGTGGAATGAGTTACCCACAGGATCAAAGGAAAGGATTAAGGGATTCTTAAATGATGGGTACCCCCTTAACCACTTCCTAAATAGATTAGAGAACGAGAGGCAGTTCTTGATGATTCAAAGGGACTCGCCGGTGAACGTGCTACATGCCAAGGAGAGAAAAACAGCTGTACCCGAGGTGATGTCGATGTAGATGAACTCATGTATAGGATCCGCAAGCTAGAGGTTCAGTTAGAGCAGGAGAAGGGGAGGAATGTACAAGAAGGTAGCGACCGTCTCAGATACTGTCAGTACTGTCAAACAGCCTCCCATTGGTTAAAAGACTGTTGGAGGAAACCATCCCCTGGCCTTTGTTTTGATTGTGGAAAGCTAAGTTGCAGGAGGGGAGACCCGAATTACCCAGCCTCGATGAAGAGCCAATACCGGTCAAACTCCAAAGGTTCAAAATGACTGGATAACAGAAAATCAACCCCGGTGATCACTACAGAAGTAGGGGGCCAGCAACTAAGGGCATTAGTAGACACAGGGAGTGATCACACATAGGTGTCGGAGAAAGCATCTAAGATGATTGAAGGAGAACTCAACTTGCGGAGGAATCCTCCAAGATTACAAGGGGTCACAGGGAACCCGCTTAGGATAATTGGAATTATAAAAACAAAGGTTAATGTGGGTAATGCAAAGGTAGTTACACAATGGATTCCTATAGTACCAGACTCATACCTAGCTACTGACGTACTATTGGGATGTGACATCTTGAATCAAGCAGATTATCATTGGAACGCCAGGAAGAGAACTCTATGCTGGGGCAGGGTATCGTATTCATTTAACACCGTCAAGAGTCAACGGGGGGAGGTATGACAGGTACGAGAGAGCCCAATTACGCTAAATGGAAATCCGAAGCATCACTCACAAGTAGGTTTGGAGGCTCCAGTATTCTTAGAGCCATATCAGACTAGATTTATAACAGTCCCAGTGAGAGAAAAACCGGGCACAAGTCTTATAGTGTATCCCCAAGCAAGTTACAGCCATAATGGCCACCCATATTTAGTAGATGTTAGCGAAGGGAGTTCAATATACGTACCACTGGTTAACAATTCTAAGAAAAGGCTGAAGTACCAGAAGGGGACTATAATAGGTTCATATGAGCTGACTAGGAACATACCGCCTCTTAGGATTAATGTGACCAGGGAAATACACAATGATCTACTACCTAATTATGAGTCAGCAAAGTTAGAAGGTACTAGGTTAGAGAAGTTGGAAGAGAAAATAAGGGAACGAAACTAGGACCATCTTACTAACAGGGAGCAGAGAGAGCTGAACGAACTGATCCTAGAGCACGAACAGCTATTTATACTGGGAAGCAATGATCTGGGGTTAATTGAAGGTCCACCCGCTCATATACAGGTAAATAACCCTCAGCCCAGTAGAGCTCCTATATACCGTTATCCTGAACAGGCAAAGACAATTATCTCAGATATGCTAACGGATATGGAGGAAAAGGGGATTATTGAGAAATCAACGGCAGCCTGGTTATCTCCAATAGTCCTGGTGAACAAACCCGATGGCAGCAAAAGGATGTGCCTGGACTATAGGCGTGTGAATGAAAAACTGACAACAGATGTCTACCCTTTGCCAAGACTAGATGAATTAGTAGAACAAGCCAATGGTCATGAATATTATGTAACATTAGATATAAAGGATGCGTACTTCCAAGTCATGTTAGACAAGGAAAGCAGAGACCTCACTACCTTCAGTGATGGTGTATCATTATATAGATTTAGAAGATTGCCTTTCGGACTGAATTGTGCTCCTGCTATATTTTCGAGGCACATGACTGAGGTATTGAAGCCCCTGTTACGGAAAGGAAGGGTCAGGAATTATCTGGATGACCTTATTCTATGGGCACCCACCTTCACAGAACTAGTGAAACGTCTAGGTGAATTATTCTCAGTACTGGAACAAAATGGAGTCAAATTAAATTTAAGCAAATGTCTCTTCGGATTAAAAGAGGTTACATTTCTAGGACATGTAGTATCAGCAAAAGGTAGTAAGCCATTACCGAAAAACGTGGATGCCATACTTAAGATGAAAGCACCAAAGAATGTAAAGGAAGTGAGGAGATTCCTAGGGATGTATGGATTTTATAGGAAGTACATACCAGATTTCGCAAAAATCGCGGTACCACTCACTAATCTTACAAAGTCAGATTCTGAATATGTATGGAACAGCAATCGCCAGGAGGCATTTGAGCACCTGAAGGAGAAGCTAAGCAGTGCGCCAATACTAGCGAAAGTACGGAATGACCAACCATTCCTACTAACTACTGATGCCAGCAACACACACGTGGGGGCAGTACTGAGCCAAGTGCAGCCAGAAGGGGGCATTAAACCCGTAGGATATTTCTCAAAGAAGTTAAACCCATGCGAAACGCGGTACGCGATTACAGATAAGGAGGCACTTGCAATAGTGCTAGCTTGCAGAAACTTTCACCATCACTTATGGGGGACGAAGTTCACCATTATAACAGATCACCAGCCCCTAACCAGTGTATTCAAAAGAAAGACCATGTCTCCACGTATGAATAGGTGGATCCTAGAGATGAGAGAATACCAGTATGAGATCCAGTATGTAAAAGGGAAAGAAAACGTTGTAGCCGACCAACTGTCGAGGCCAGTTAGAGTGATCACGAGAGTACCAGAAGCCACTTGGCTGGGATACGATAGACCCACTTTCAAGGATAACCAGAGAGAGAGTTCCACATGGTTAGAGTTAGCCAACTACTTAGAAGGAGGCACATTACCAAGTAGACGCTAAAGGAAGACGACCCTAGATCAGTTTGCATTGATAGACATCTTATATTATGCTAGAGAGAAATCAGATGCAAGCGTTCACTACGCACTCATAATCCCTCACAATTTGATTCAGGAAGCAATAAAACATGCACATGAGTTAACAGGTCATTTAGGGCAAAAGAAAACAATTAAACAAGCCGAAGAGCTGTTCTATTGGCCAAATTTAAAGGTAGATGTATGTAATTTTGTAAAGAAATGCATTACTTGTCAGAGGTTCAAGGGTACACAATGGTTGTCACAGCAATACAAAGAGGTTCCCCCTGCTACAAAGGCAATGGAGAGAATAGGCATAGACCTAACGGATATGGTATCCGGGTCGCAGGGATATAGGTATATTTTGACCATAATCGATCACTACAGTAGGTTCGTTAGGTTTTTCCCATTGAGAACAAAACACCACCAACACATACTACACTCCGTCCAACACATACTACACTCCCACGAACGACCTGAGGAAAAGGGACGGAGTCAGACGTGAATAACAAGGAGCAGTTTCCATTTATGGTCAGATATATCCATATAGACGATTGGGTGGTGGCAGCGTATACCTTGCTTTCTTATTTCCCAAATCTTATTCAAAGTGTATAGGAAACCCACCCACAAAGATGACTATATTAGTTTTTTCAGTGCTCACGACCAAAAGACCAAGACCGGCGTAGTCATGGGCTTCTTTCTCCGAGCACTCAGAATATGCAGCCCTGAATTCCTCCATGACGAATTACATCATGTCACCGAAACTTTCAGAAAACTTGGCTTCCCTACCGGTCTTCTCTCGTCCACCTTGAAGAAGGCCAAAGCTGTAAGGGAGAGGAATAACAAGGAGGAAAAAAACATTAAAAACATTAACTACGTAGTAGTTCCCACTTCTGATTTGGCCTGCACACTAAGTAAAGAATTAAGACACTCTAACATCCGTTTCTCATGTGACGCAGGAAAGAAAATCGGGGACATAATTAAAACAAAGATGGAAAATAATAATACCAACAGTTTAGTTTATAGAATCCCTTGCTCAGGTTGTGATAATGTTTATATTGGAGAAACATATAGGAGTTTGCCAACAAGACTCAAAGAACACAGAGCCGATGTCCGTCACCACCGTGAAACCAGCGCGTTCGTGAACCATATAGATGAAAAAGGGCACCTACCAAAATGGGATGAAGCTGATGTATTACACAACAACCTCAATAAGAAACAGAGGAGAATGGTAGAAGCCATATACATAGCCACAAATAAATGCACAAATAATAGAATAGGAGATATTAAATTATCAAAGATAACAGCACTACATGCAGCAACTGAGTGGAAAACAACAGGACATCTGTTCACTCGTAGCACCACACGGAGCGCCAGTCCGACCAACCCGCACGATTTCGTGCCACCATGAATAGGAAGTGACCTTCCCTTATACCCTCTTTCTCCTAATATTTTTTGTATTTAATACCAGTTATTCTGTAATGCAAACCATTCTTTCTGAAGAAGCATCACTGTGCGAAACTAGTCAAGGAATAAACTCCTGTTCTACTTGTGTGTTTCCCTCTACTCCTCTTACAATATATATATATATATATATATATATATATATATATATGTATATATGTATATGTATATATATATATATATATATATATATATATATATATATGTGTGTGTGTGTGTGTGTGTGTGTGTGTGTGTGTGTGTGTGTGTGTGTGTGTGTGTGTGTGTGTGTGTGTGTGTGTGTGTGTGTGTGTGTGTGTGTGTGTGTGTGTGTGTGTGTGTGTGTGTGTGTGTGTGTGTGTGAATAGAATTGCCATTGACTGCGTGTGTCAATCAAATAATTCCAACAGTCGCCCTTAGATTCGAACCGGGGCCTTGCGTGACACTAGGCTAAAGCTATACCGACTGAAGTAAAGGAGCTCATACGTCTTTAAATTGGAGAATTATCTAATTCCCGAAGAATTAAGCCAGCTGTTAAATGACGTCCTAAC
>NC_134811.1:40618409-40623409 GCF_046742065.1 Oratosquilla oratoria
CAAAGACAGAAAGAGGAAACGAGTTTGGATGAGAGGGGTAAGTTGAGAGGAAGGGAAAGGGAGTGGGTGAGGGAGACAGGGTGAGCGAACTGAAAACCCTTCTCTTCTGCCATCTAAGACTAGATGGAAGTTGAAGCCCCATTTGGTCAGAAAAACGAAGTTTAACGGCGGTGGTTTATATCGTATGTTATTGGACTGTGGTGCCGGTAGCGGCTGTGGTGGTGGCGGAGGGGCTGTGGTAGTTGTTATTGCTGCGTCTACCAACTACACTAAGAAGAATTTTTGTGGACACGGGTGATGGTGGACGCGGAAAGAGGAGAGGATGAAGAAGAACTAAGTAGAAAAGGGAGAAACGAGAGATGAGAGAGACAAGGTGAAATAAAACAAGGGACCTTAGGTGGAGCTATAAGAGTGAGGAGGAGGGGAAATAAAAAAGAAAATAGTGAAGATGGGAGAAGGCAAGAAGGATTTTAGTTGAGGTAAGAGAAATGGGGAAGAAAAGTAAAAAGAGAATAAGGCTTCATGAAAAAAGGAAGGTTGATTGAAAGACGAGGAAATTTTGTTGAATGTGGTAGTAAGAATATTGTATTTTTTTTAAGTGATTATGGTAAAAGAGGTCGTGCTCACTGCATGTTATGACGAAATTGGTGAAGACAGTAACTAACGGTAATGATGTTAGTGAATCAATTACTAAAAAAAAATTTCTCACATGCGTAACGCATCTCGCTGTAAGAGTTGTTTTTGGCTTGTTCTCTGCGTTTTACGACATTGGTATCTTAGTTGTCGCCAGTCGATCTTATTCACCTAGGGTAAGCCCTCTTCGGTGGGAAATGGCTATACAGTTTTTGGCTTAGAATGATGGTCACAGTGTATATATGTATGTATATGTATATGTATATATATATATATATATATATATACATATATATATGTATATATATATATATATGTATATATATATAAATATATATATACATATATATATATATATATATATATATATTACCTTTTTCCTGCTATTATTTCTTAGATGATTTTTATATTATACTCGTATATGCCAACTTTACATAATAGAATACAGACAAGAGACCTTTAGGTCCATTGCGGGGTTGTACCCAAACAAAAAGTCAAATAAGCAAAGAAGAAAATAAATGGGTTAGTAAATAAATAAGGAAAGTTAATAACTCAGAATATACAACAAATTGAATTTTCCAGAGGAATATCAAGACAATTTTTTTTTTTTTTTTTTTTTTAAGATATGTGCAAATAGGAGAAAAATAATAGATACAAGCAAATTAAAAAGAAAGACATGAGATGTATACAAAACAGAAAAATAAGGTCACGGTTCATAATGAATCTTAACCATCTCATATGGGAAAAATAATGATTATTGTAGATCCAATTAACTTCCCTGCAGGTTTGATGTGATTACCACATTCGAATGCACCATTCTTGTGTGGAATGCAACTGGTAGGTAAATTGCACCCAAGATTATTCCAACTGTTGCATGGGACGCTAGCACGTAAGGTTAGTGATTTAATACTACCATAGCATGCAACAGAGGTAGGTTTTTTTTTTATTATTCGCTCAGAATTATGGTGTACTAAAGCAACGCCTCACTTAACTATGACAATGTCGCCTATGATCTATAAAAGTGAAAGGCTTCATAACCTCTCTCAAGGCGTTGTAGGCTTCCCATTATCTTACTGGCTCTAGAAAGAGTTGATGTAACTTCTGGAAGTAGTAGTTACATAGTTCAGATCTGGGATTCTTGCCAGTGATCTGTTGAACAATGTTTACCGCTTCTGTTCCAAAAGCTGTACAATAACACCATCAACACAAATATCAGGAGGAAGAAATAAAAAATATATACAATTGAAAGTTTTTAACGATAAAATGAGACACAAAGATAAGAAACACAACTTGGAATAATAAATAGAAAATGCAATAAATATTTTCTAAGAAAGATTACATTGTTGGGAAGGAATATTGTATTGAAACAAAAATGGAAGAGAAAGAAGTATATAACCTTTTACAGACGTAAAAATGTAAGGAAAAAAACCTGGACATGACGGTATTTGCTGTAAGACTTTTTTATTGACAAATATGGTTGAGGAAATAGTAAAGTAGTGTTTATAGACGTTAATGGTCTGTATAGGGTCAATATAGATGGTCATTGAGTCGGGCCTATAAAATTTTTATTTTAAGAAAACAATGTCATCAACATATACATTTTTGCAAAATTATAGTGTTTATATGATTTGACGGCCGATGCAAGGTCATAAAAGGTCGTTGAGTCAGACCTATAAGGTATTTGCGGTTATTATCTTAATGATATATATATGTTAGAAGAATATGTAAAGCAGTCTGTATTTAAGTTAATGACGTGTGTAGAGTCGACATAGACAATCATTTGGTCATTGGGTGGGGCAAATAAGGTATTTTCTGTAAGAAGAATATGAAATATTATTGCCATATACTGTACATGTTGTAGGAAATTATAAAGTAGTTTTATATAAGTAATGATGTGTGTAGGGTCAACATAGCTGGTTATTGGGTCGGGCCTATAAGGTATTTGGTGTAAGAAAAACACATTTTCTAATTGGAATTAATATAGCAACTTTTATGTAAGTTAATGACCTGTGTAGGGTTGGCTTAGAAGGTCATTGGATTGACCCAACGGCCGACAGCCCCCATCACTCACATGTCCCTGTCATTGTCTGGGTTTGTCATACCCAAACTTTTAGTTCTTTTTCCTCCCCTTTCCCCTCCCTTCCCCTTCCTCCTCCTCTTCCCCCTCCACTTCCCCCACTCTTGTTATTCTTTCCATTACTCTGTTCCAAAGTTTTTTGTTTGTTCACGTATCGAGATACAAATAGTTTTTTAGACTGCTTACTAAATAACTGGAAATTGAAAAGACGGCTGAAATTCCAAACGAGAATAGTCTGGCAAATTTTCAGTCCGAGAGCTCATATGAAAAATATCTGTCTCCCATCAAGAAAACTTTCCTCCCATATATGTTGGTACATATATATTTTTTACGAATGTTTTATATATTCCAGAGATTTGGAATGGAAACCACGCTATAATACATTGATATGGAAAGCCTCATATAAAACTATGGACGCAATATATATCCCTACGAGGGAAAAAATAGACATGTAAAAGATACAAATAAATTTCTCGGGACTTTCCAGGTAGTTGGAATTTTTAATAAAAAGTGTCTGATATGCAACTTCAATTCTCGAGCTCATAGAAAATGATAACCAGTTTAAACACGGGACAAGATGAAGAGCGCATAATATAATAGAAACTAGAAACTAAGATACTCCCTCCAGCGTTTACCAAAACAATATAAACATATGTATTATAGCTAATATCGTGTTTTGCATACGTGATAAAATCATCATAGTGGTTAAACTATCCATGCTAATAAAAGGGAAACTACAAATCTAAAGACGGAGAGGAAATGATAAAGGTGAGGAGCCTACGCCAGGAGGTGCGTAGCTACAGCCGAAGCCCTCACCATTGACATATGCGATTTGAGGACTGTTGATGAAGGTAACAGTCATTGCTAGGAATTGGAGAGGAGTTCGGGACTCGAATCCCTAACCAACCACATGCAAAACCAGCACACTTCCTATTGTGCCGCTAGCGTATAGTCAATAACCAATTAACGCATATTCCTCAGCCGAGAAGTAGGATAAGTGAAAGAGTAAATTAAATTTCTTTTTTGAGGAAGAACTTGATGCATAATGTAATAGTAACCCTAAAGGGGCATGAATGCTAGAGTAGGTAAGGAAATAAATCTTCATAACCCTGTTATTACCATAACGACCCAACATCAAGATTATATTACGTCGCCAACAACATTCTCTTCGCGCCCAATAGGTGGTCAAAGAGATGGTAAAGGAGATATCTAAGAAGGTTAGCAGAGAAAAGGTATAATAAAAGGTGAAAACTATAATAATTTTTCTTTGGGTAGAGATTGTTCAACAATCACTAGGGAATTCTGTATGATTTAAGTCTGTAGCTCTGCGACTAGGTGAGCCTATTCTATTAGTCGCTGATTAGCTATGGTCATAACCATCACCTTTTCCCTATGCGTTTTAGGGACTGTCGGGGCATGTAACATTCACTACTGGGAATTGGAGAAATGTGTAAAATTCGACCCCACAACTAAGTGAATGTGAGACAACATGCTTCCGATTACTCTAACAGCACAAAGTTGTTTCACTAGCGTCCCTAAAATATTGACTGCACAAAAGTGATACATTATATGTCCCATATATATCCATTATTTGAAGCGTAATAACAATTCTATTAAGATTGTAGGATTCTCTATAACAAATTATATGGTTATGATAAAGAATTTAAGATCAAAGAAACGATTGCAAGATATTGTGAATACAATGTCGCGAGTGGCCGAAGTCGTCGTTAGCGTTGAAGAGAGGAGAGTGAGGAATCGGTGGTACAATCATGACTGTACAGTAGAGAAACCTTGACGGGTTCCGAGAAAGCATTCCGATAATGGATGTAGATCTGAGAAAGTGCAGAATTTTAGTAATAGTTCGGATATAAAAAAAAAAACTGTTAGGCTGACGTCCAAAAGAGAAGGAGGAGAGAGAGAGGAAGAGAGAAAAGAGATATGAAAGAGGAAAGGGAAATATATGGAAAAGGAGGTATAAAAGAATAAGAAAATCTAGACTAAGACAAGTGTGTAAGTGAGAAGGAGAGGGAAAGGAAAAGGGAGAAGGAAAGACAGAGAAAAAGGAAAGGAGAGAGTGAGTGTGGAGAAAGCAAAGGTAAGAGGAAAAGAGGCAAAGTGATAGCAAGAGCCAGAGGGATAGGAAGAGGGAACGAGGAAAGGGAGAGGAAGCAAAAGAGGGAGAGAGGAGAAACTGTTTTGTGTCCTCTGTGTGGTGGTTACATCCTTGGCAATTGGTGCCTGTTGCCAGGCCGGTTTGTGTCGGTACTGTTTTAGTGCCAAGTGATGACCT
>NC_134811.1:40633409-40655909 GCF_046742065.1 Oratosquilla oratoria
GCGTTCTTCTTCCTCGCGTTCTTCTTCGCGTTCTTCTTCGCGTTCTTCTTCGCATTCTTCTTCTCATTCTACTTCGTGTTCTTCCTTGCGTTCTTCTTCGTGTTCTTCTTCTTCGCGTTCTTCTTCCTCGCGTTCTTCCTCCCCGCGTTCTTCTTCGCGTTCTTCTTCGCGTTCTTCTTCGTGCTGGGGATTAAAAATAAACTTCACTCAATTTGGAACTTTAGTCAGTTTTTTGGCCGAGCCAACAGAATTCATCGAGGTACTATGTTTCCCGACATTTTGAAGAATGGGCGTATAAGATATTGTCTTCGCGTTCTTCTTCTTCTTCTTCTTCTTCTTCTTCTTCTTCTTCTTCTTCTTCTTCTTCTTCTTCTTCTTCTTCTTCTTCTTCTTCTTCTTCTTCTTCGTCTTCTTCTTCTTCTTCTTCTTCTTCTTCTTCTTCTTCTTCTTCTTCTTCTTCTTCTTCTTCTTCTTCTTCTTCTTCTTCTTCTTCTTCTTCTTCTTCTTCTTCTTCTTCTTCTTCTTCTTCTTCTTCTTCTTCTTCTTCTTCTTCTTCTTCTTCTTCTTCTTCTTCTTCTTCTTCTTCTTCTTCTTCTTCTTCTTCTTCTTCTTCTTCTTCTTCTTATTCTTATTCTTCTTCCTCGCGTTCTTCTTCGCGTTTTTCTTCGCGTTCTTCTTCGCGTTCTTCTTCGCATTCTTCTTTGCGTTCTTCTTCGCGTTCTTCTTCTTCGCGTTCTTCTTCGCGTTCTTCTTCGCGTTCTTCTTCGCGTTCTTCTTCCTCGCGTTCTTCTTCTTCGCGTTCTTCTTCGCGTTCTTCTTCGCATTCTTTGTAACGGGACGGGTGTAACGGTATCGTTACATCGTTTCCATCCAACGTCACTTGTAGACACAAAATGTAACGGGGTCGTCACATCATCACAATAAGGGGTCCACTGCACAAACGCCTCTAAGTTTTTGTTTCTTTATTGTCGTATCCAGTATAAACTTAGTTCAGACACTATTACACAGTCTTATCACTAAGGCACGTCACTAAGAACCGACACCTCCAAGGGGTGCGCGAGCTGGTTTTGGTGCCCGGAAATGATGAGTTTAGCACTTATGAGGTGTCATGTTCGCATAAGCTTTAGAGTTTTATGCGAGCAAGATCACGGTCATCTCCTAAGGTTAGTATCCTGGGATTACAGGGTGTGATTTACTTAATAACTAAATATGTATATATATATGTCCAGGGGGGATCGTCAATATACTTAATTTGTGTTTTGTGTTTGTTTGGTTACTCGGATGTTCATGTGCGTTCGTATGTCTGTTTGGTGGTCGAGTTGTTGTTGCAAAGCCAATGGTGCTGACTCGACTACCCTTAGTCAGCTAGAAGGGCCGGACGTTGAGTGAGTGAGTGAGGGAGTGAGTGAGCGGTGTGAGCGAGTGATATTACTCATCATGTATATGGTGGCGTATACATATCGCTCTCCCCCTGGGGTTAGGTGGCTCCCGGCACCTAGGGTACATGGTTTACAAAAGTATTTATATGGGTAATACATCGAGAAAAAAAATTCAGAGACACAAAATCCTGTGGGATTAAAAATGTGCAGATGGGGGGGTGTTGTTGAAGTGAATCTGAGGTCCCAAGGGGGATCATGCACTGTAAATAGGGGTAGCGATGTTGTGTCTCAGAAGTGTAACGTTGTGTCTCACCAGATTACATGTTATATTAAATATCATATGAAAGTTATCACTATATATTTGATAACACCGTTGGAATCACTTTATAAATGTTATGGTGTTCATGTATTTTTACACTTTCACTGTAGGGAGTGTTATTTTCTAAACACTGTTCTATGGTCAGTTTGGTGTGTCACATCGCACTTGTTTTATTTCATAGTATGTATATATAGTTTCTGTAAGAATTTTTATGGTATTTAAGATATTGGGTGAGACACAAGAATAGACTTAATCTAGGTTTACAATAATTTGGGTATGGAGGTTGAAAGGTTTTGGAAGGTGTTACTTCATGCAAGAGAAATTGGTTAATACCACAAGTATAAAGAGAATGATTAAGAGGGAAAGGGCTGTGGAGTTATATGGAAGAATCCTATGATGTAAGTCGAGTGAGTCCATGTCAAAAGTAGTCGATGTTTAAGGTGGGAAATTAATGATGTATTTACTTTTGGAGGATGAAGGTTATGTCTCAGTGAATGAGGATATGTTTATCTGACTCTCGCTAAGGTTATATTGGTCGGAAGGAAGTAGAGAAGTTTCGATAGATATGTGGAAAAGAGTTCTTATTGGAAATGGGCCATTTTAACCTCCACTGATAGATACATGACGTCCTGCATCTTCAGGGGCGAGAGCTAGAGTGCATGTTTAATTGCGTCGACGCAGAGTCATGGGATGAGACTTGCGTTTTGGTGATTGGTGTGTGTCTGTGATAGGTGGGTTGTGGATGGGAGGTGAGATTGGGTCGAGGTTCAGTTTGACCTTTCTCAACTTCTCTCCATGTATGGTGAAGGTGGTGTGATCGGAAGGATCTGTTAGTAGGAAAACATTGTTAGGGAGTGAACTTGTGACTGTGAAGGGGCCTAGGAATTTGGGTTTGAGTTTGTTTGTTCTACTTGAGTCTTTTACCATGACTGTGTCGCCAGGTGCTATGTCAAGTGGAATTGACCGTTTGTGTTGTTTTGTCTTTGTCTTTTCCTGGGCTTCTTTCAGATTTGCTCTAACTTTTTTGTAATTTGTTTGCATACCTCTTTTGATGCAGTGTGCGAGGTTATCTAGGTTGTATAAGGGTGGGGGTGGTTGGTTGAATATTTGGTAGGGTAGGCGCATTGGTTTGCCGAAAATGATCTCATGTGGGGACATCTTTGTTGCGGAATTGACTGTGCTATTTATACTGGCTTGTACCTGTGGTAGCCAATCTTTCCAACTGTCCATGAGGTCATTGACCAATGGTCTGAGAATCTCTAGGACCTTGCGATTTGTTCGCTCAGTCAGACCGTTTCCCTGGGGGTGGTATGCAGTGGCAAATGTTTGGTCAATGTTGTAGAGGTGTGCTATTTCGCGCATCACCTCATTTTTGAATTCTGAGCCATTGTCAGATAACATTGTGTGTGGTATGTTGTATCTACAAAATATATTGTTGACTAGGGTTTTGGCTACAGTCTCTGCTGTTTTGTCTTGGAGTGGTATTAAGATTGTGTATTTAGAGAAATAATCAACTGCTGTGAGTACATAATTGGAACCTTGATGGCTCGTTGGCATTTTCAGTAGGTCAATGCCAAGTGTTTCCCATGGCTCAGCAGGGAGTGGGATATCTTTTATGTTGATTTCCCTCAGGTTAGGGCCTCTGAATTGGTTGCAAGTTATACAAGAATCTATGTGTGTGGTTATATCTCTTTTCATGTTAGACCAGTAGTAAGTGTGTCTAGCAGTGTTTAGTGTCTTATCTCTGCCCGAGTGGCCTCCCATTGCACTGTCGTGCAATATGTGTGGAGCTTGGGGACTAGGGCTCTGGGGATAACAGTAACCTCTCTTGTATTAATGGTTCTCCTTATGACTCCGTCGACCAGATTGAGTTCCTCAATAGGGACAGGTGGTCGGGAGTGTAAGGGGGTTTGTGAAATGAGATGCTGTTTTATTGGGGACCATATTGGGTCTCTGTCTGTTTCATATATGAGTTGTTGCATAGGTATGCATATGGTTTGGGTTATGGGTGTGATGTGGTTTTGTCTGCTTAGGCAATCTGCCACTACGTTAGCTTTCCCAGCTAAGTATACGATCATGGGATCGTAATCAAGGAGAGTTGTTTTCCATCTAGCAACTCTCCCATGTAAGTCTTTGGAGTTAAAAAGATAGACTAGGGGTTGGTGGTCTGTTAGTATGGTAATCTTGTAGCCTAAAATGAGGTATTTAAAGTGTTTTAGTGCCCATATGATTGCAAGTCCTTCTTTGTGTGTAGTTGAGTAGTTACTTTCAGTTTTATTTAGGACTCTACTTGCGTAGGCTATGGCGTGTTCTTTGCCATTGTCATCTTTCTGTTGTAGGACTGCGCCTATTCCTTTAGAGGAGGCGTCTGTGTAAAGAAAGAATTCTTTCTTCATGTCAGGGAAAACTAGTACAGGGGCTGTGGTGAGTGTGTGTTTGAGAGTGTCGAAACTTTGCTGTTCTGTTTCTGACCATTGAAATGGCTCGCCTTTCCTTGTGAATTTGGTCAGAGGGGAAGCAATATCAGCAAAGTTTCTGATAAAGTGTCTGTAGTAGGAGGCTAACCCTATGAAACTTCTTGTTTCATTTGCGTTTCTGGGGGTTGGGAAATTGTTTATTGTATCTATTTTATCTGTGGTTGTGTGAATCCCTTTTGCATCCACTTTATGGCCTAGGAAGATGAGTTCCTTCATGAGGAATCTACATTTCTTTAATTGAATCTTTAATCCCGTATTTTTGAGACGTTTGATGACAATCTCTAAAGTGTTAAGGTGGTCTCTTTCTGTGGGACTATATATAATGAGGTCGTCTAAATAGACGAATAATGAGACTCCTATCATATCACTGAATATGCGGGTCATCAACCTTTGTTGGGTTGAGGGGGCATTCTTAAGGCCAAAGGGCATACGCTGAAAGTTGAAATGCCCTTTATCAGTGGAGAATGCAGTTACGGGTTTTGATTCCTCTGTTAGTTCGACCTGCCAGAAGGCTGACACTAGGTCTATTGTGGAAAAAACAGAGTTCCCGTTGCCAGTGCATTGTAGTACATCTTGCATGGCGGGGAGGGGGTGTGGGTCAGATTGAGTTAAGTTATTGATTTTCCTGAAGTCAACAACAGGGCGTAAGGTTCCGTCTTTCTTAGGGACCAAAAAGAGGGGACTGTTCCATGGGGAGTCTGAATGGGAAATTACGCCTTGGTGTATCATCTCTTGTACACTGTCATTGACTTGGGATTTCCTACTGTGAGGTATGCGGTAAGCGGGGGTGTATGAAGGGGGGGTGTTTGGGGGAATTTGGATGTGATGTTTGATTATATCACATTTGCCTAGTGGTTCACCTTCTAAGGCGACAGCTGATCTATTCCTCTGTAGGAGAGCTAATAGCTCGTTATGAATTTCTCCGTCAGCTGATGTCGTGATTTGGTCTGGGGGAATAGGGGGAAGGGGTTGTGTTGGTCTTACTTGGTTGATGTGTTGCGGCAGTGGTTCCTGGATAGGGGAATTATGGAGATGGACTGCGCAAATGTTTGTATTCTTCCTGATTTTACGGTGTTGGTCTGACATGTTTGTTAACATAGCTAGTGTATGTTTATTTTCTGATATTGTGTCCCAGGAGGACTCAATGGCTATGTTGTTAAGCCTGGACGTGTCTGAGTCGATTATGACGTCCTGATGGTCGATTGCACCGGGTATGTATAGTGGGACTGTTATTGAATGTCTAGGGGGTATGATGACTGTGTTAGACATCAGTGCCTTTGAGGTGACATAAGGGGGTGGTTGGAAGGAATAGCTGTTAGTGGGATTGGGAGTATTGAAGGAAGGTAGACATGAGAGATGTTGTGTGTCTGAGTCGGGTGTCTCAGGAACTGTTGACTCATTATTTACATCTCGGAAGGAGATTTTGTTAGTCTCAAAGTCTATCTTAGTTTTCCAAATCCTTAATGAATTTAATCCTATTATACCTTGTTGATCAAGACTCCATTCATCAGCTATGTGGAAAGGTGTGAAACCTACTTTGGAATCGTTCACTTCTATGCTCAGATCAACCATGTCGTGAAGTGAAATGGTACTCCCTTCTATTAGGAGTCCTTCCATATTGGAAAATTGAATTTGGGGTGGGTCATTTAATGCTTCATACAGAGCTCTTGGGATGATGTTCAGGTTTGTTCCTGTATCAACCATCATGTCAACTTTAAGTTGATCTAGACTCACTTCTAGGGTGAGGTATTTGTGTTGTGTATGAGATATTCCTATGGTGGTTTGGTGCGTGAGGCTGGCACACGTTCCCCCAAACGGTGGTGTTGGGTTGAGTGTGATGTGTGGGAGGGAGCTGTTTGTCGAGGGGTGTGTCGAGGGGTGGTGAATGGTTGGTTAGTTCTCTGATGAGGCTGTTGTTGTGTTTTCTGTAGATAACACTCTTTGTTGGAGTGAGTTGATGTTTTGTGTAGGTTGCAGTATTTGATTGGATGTGTTGGTGTAGGTAGGAGTGGGTGTTTAAAGGGGGGTGGAACTTGTTTGTTTTGATTCTGAACTTGACACTGAGCATTCGTATGTGAGGTAGTAGCATGCACTGAGCAAGGGATGGGGTGGTGTTGTACCTGTGGGTGTTGTTTTTGCTGTGTCCAACACTGGGCATATGTGTGGGAAATGGTTCCATGAACTGAGCAAGGGATAAGGTGGTGTTGTACCTGCGTGTGTTGTTTTTGTTGTGTCCAACACTGGGCATCGGTGTGGGAAATGGTTCCATGAACTGAGCAAGGAATAGGGTGGTGTTGTACCTGCGTGTGTTGTTTTTGTTGTATGCAGTCTTTTGTGTTGTGACTGTTTGATGAATGGTAGGAGCACCACTTAGAAGGTTGTCCTTGATTGGTGGGAGGGGGTTGCTGTGAGTGAAGGCTATTTAGTCTGGGGAGATGGTTGGGGGTATCTAAGGATACATTGCAAGCATTCATGATATCTAAGATATAGGTATAAGCTAGAGGATTTCTAGTGTCTAGTTCCCTTTTGGAGGCTTCCTTTAAACACTTTGGAGGGAGTTGGGAGAGATAGGAAGCTATTTCAAGGAATGTTAGTAAGTGTTTTGTTGGCATTACATTTTGACCAAATTGGTCAGTGTGAGTCCAAGGAGAGTTATTCTCTAGGTCTTCTCTGACCTCTTTAATTCCATTTGCTACGAAATCCATTATGTTAGTAATGGAATGTGGTTGGACTCTAGTGTTATTGAGGAAAGTGATGAGGAAGGAAATGTTGTTTGGTTGTTTGTTATGAAAGACCTTAAGAAGGTGGCGTTTATATTCCTGATATGTGATTCCATATGCAACTAAGCTGTCTAGCATCCTTGCCTTTGAACGGCAAATGTCAGATGGGTTTATTTTCTGACGGCACAAATTTATTTTATCTGTCTCAGAGTATTGGGGGTTCTTTGAAAAGAACAGGTCACATGCTGTCAAGAAGTCTGTAATGGATAGTCCACTATCTTGGGAAAAGGTTGGGATTTCTGTGAGGGGGGTTATGGTTTGATAGTTGTTAATTATTGTTGGTTGAGGTTGTGGGTAAGGATAATATTGTGGGTTTGGAGGAAGGTTAGGTGGTGGTTGGTGGTATGGTGTGGAGTGGGTTTGACCAGATGGGGTATGGGGGGAAGGAAAGGGGAAGTTTTGGTACTGCTGCTGAATGGGAGGGGGGTTATTATGTGTTGGGATATGGGGGTTGGATGGATTATGGTTTATAGGAGGTTTTGTTTGCATATTTGGTGGGATGGGAGGAATGGGTGGTTGTGATTGTGAGGGGTGAAAGGGGTCTACTTGAGGAGGCTGGTTGAAAGGCATGATATTAGGAGGAGCAACATGAGGAGTTGGTTGGGTGGGTTGTTGTGGTTGAGATGGGTTGGAGGTGTCTACTTGAGGAGGCGGGTTGAAAAAAGGTAAGACATCGTTCTCATAAAGAGGGTCTATTGGGTTATCTGCATTAGGATTAGTTTTGTCAGGATTATTTAACTGGTCATTGGTTAACTGTTTAGAGGTATTGTCATCCTGTGGATATAGGTAAAAATGGTCTGGTTTGTCATTGTCAATTAAGTCTTCTGTGTGTATTTCTTCTTTGTCACTGGATATGTCATGTTGTTGTTTTTCTTCTCTAGACTTTGAGAAGACGCTATGTAAACTTTGTTTAATTTTGCTTCTGGTGGCAAAGGCCATGTTGTTAAGTCATGTATTAGTTAATAGTTAGTATGTATTAGTTAATAGTTAGGTTTGATTTGTAATCTAAGAAAAAAAAACTGTTAAAATGTGAATGATAGGTATATAGTAACTAAGGGTAATATGTTATGCTTAGATATGGGAGGGGGGGATATAGTATGTCAACGGCTATACAGTATAATGGGATTACATATGTAAAATCATAAAAATATGTATATACATATAATAATAATAAAATGTGGAAATAATATTATATAGTAAGGAGTTAATTATTGTGATATTATACTTATAATAGAATTAATTATGGTTGTTCATAAAAAAATTACAGCAGTAAAATAGGTTACATTGATAAAAATGTATAAGTTCTATGTAAATATAAATGGGTAATACGTAGTGAAAGCAATTAAGGGTTATTGCATATATATATATTTATTTAATGATAGGCAAATTATGTTGAATGTTGAATTTTAAACATGTAAGAGCTATTTGTTTAAACAAGAATTACTTAACTGGAAGAATGCATATGAATGTGATATTATGTAATAGTCAAATCTAGTAAAAGTTATTGCATATATAAATATATGTTGTTTTAAAAATTAGGCAAATTATAATTAGTGTTGAAACATATAATTATGAGAGCTACTGGTTATATTATGAGAAAGGTATAATAACCAAAAGAAAAAGGTGTACATAAAGTTTCTATATGGATAGAAAACAAATATTTATAATTTTTAGTAAATGTGGAATTAATATATATTTTATATATATATATATATAGATGGTTTAGAGTAAGGTTTACGTGCGTTGGGCACGTGGGTATCTGTAGGTATAATGGTTACCTTGATATCTTGAGCTGAATCGAGTGGTATGTCAATGTCCGGCTGGGGGGTGGTATTGCTGACGTTTCGATTGTAGTAGTCGAAGGCAACGTTTGGTGAAAGCGGTTGATGTGGAAGGTGGGTATGCTGTCTTGGGGGATGAGGTGGCTGTTACGCGGGTCTGTGCGCAGCCGGTGTGAATCCTCTTTATAATGTTGATTTTAGTAGTGGGAGATCGGCCTGTGACGATTGCCCGTGATGAATAGTGTGAACCAAGTTCTTGTTCTTGAGAGCGTTTTGTTCAGTGCGGTTATTTGTTCGTACTTGTATGTAGTTGGAGAAAAATGGACGGGTTTGAAGTTCACCGTAGAAGGTACACCGTAGTCTCTTCGGAGTAGATGGGTTGGGGGTTTGCTGCCACCAGTGATGTTACGGGACGGGTGTAACGGTATCGTTACATCGTTTCCATCCAACGTCACTTGTAGACACAAAATGTAACGGGGTCGTCACATCATCACAATAAGGGGTCCACTGCACAAACGCCTCTAAGTTTTTGTTTCTTTATTGTCGTATCCAGTATAAACTTAGTTCAGACACTATTACACAGTCTTATCACTAAGGCACGTCACTAAGAACCGACACCTCCAAGGGGTGCGCGAGCTGGTTTTGGTGCCCGGAAATGATGAGTTTAGCACTTATGAGGTGTCATGTTCGCATAAGCTTTAGAGATTTATGCGAGCAAGATCACGGTCATCTCCTAAGGTTAGTATCCTGGGATTACAGGGTGTGATTTACTTAATAACTAAATATGTATATATATGTCCAGGGGGGATCGTCAATATACTTAATTTGTGTTTTGTGTTTGTTTGGTTACTCGGATGTTCATGTGCGTTCGTATGTCTGTTTGGTGGTCGAGTTGTTGTTGCAAAGCCAATGGTGCTGACTCGACTACCCTTAGTCAGCTAGAAGGGCCGGACGTTGAGTGAGTGAGTGAGGGAGTGAGTGAGCGGTGTGAGCGAGTGATATTACTCATCATGTATATGGTGGCGTATACATCTTCTTCTCATTCTACTTCGTGTTCTTCTCGTTCTTTTTCGTTTTCTTGTTCGCGTTCTTCTTCCTCGCGTTCTTGTTCGCGTTCTTCTTCGCGTTCTTCTTCGCGTTCTTCTTCGTGCTGGGGATCCCGTGTTGGGGTTTCGCCCCGAGGCCGAGGCCGAAGAGGAAAACGAGGGATTTGAGCAGCGGAAAGCTGTTTGCGCAGCCAAGCCCCCGGCCGAGCCAACAGAATTGATCGAGGTACTATGTTTCCCGACATTTTGAAGAATGGGCGTATAAGATATTGTCCCGTGGCCTTAAAGATGAACATATGGAATTATTACCAAAATTGTACAAAAACATAAAAAGTTTAAATTCTAGAATAGCTATGATAAATTATTTCCAACGTATATTTTGAAAGTTTGGCGAGCTATTAAAGGACAATCCTGATTACAAATATTCTGGCTCAAGGGAAGAGTATCTTAGTTTACCAGCTAATAAAGAAGACATTGAAGAAAAAGCGTATAGCTGTCATAGAATTTGGTTGTCTTGCTACTACAACATGTCCAACGACGGCAAATCAGCTTTAGCTTTGAAGAGAAAACGACTGAGGCATTATTGGATGTGGGTTACTAAAACAAAGGGAATAGAAAGACAAGAGGTTTATCGTAATAAGATATTGTCTCGTGGCCTTAAAGATGAACATATGGAATTATTTCCAAAATTGTACAAAAACATAAATAGGTTACAACCTAGAATAGCTATGATAAATGTTTTCCAACGTATAGTTCGAAAGTTTGGTGAGCTATTAAAGGACAATCCTGATTACAAATATTCTGGCTCAAGGGAAGAGTATCTTAGTTTACCAGCTAAACTGCAAGCGAAGCGAGCTCCTAGCGCCGCAGGCCATATATGTATATATGTATATATATATATATATATATATATATATATATATATATACAGATTTATATATGTATAGAAATATTCATATATACATATATATATACATACATATATATATATATATATATATATATACATATGTATATTTATGTATGTATGTTTGTGTGTCTGTGTGTTTGTACACAACATATACATGAATATATACATATTTATATATATTTATTCCTGAATACTTTCTCAGGTATGCTTTGAAAAAGCATACCTGTAAAACTATTCAGGAATAAACTAAAGACTAAGAATCCCGTGTTTCCTACTCCACTTAAGTGTATGTGTATGCGTGTCTATATATACTGTATATAAATATACAGTGACCTCCCCCAGAGACTCCTGTCGTCCTCGCCTTCCACTAGTGACCTCACCCAGAGATTTCACTTGACATCTCCTCCTTCTAGTGACCTCACCCAGAAACTTCTAACCTCCAGTGACCTCTCCCAAAAATTGGGATGACCTCTCCCAATACCCTTACCATCCTGCCTTTTAAGGACTGACAGTCGGCCAGAGACCATTCACATTTCCCTTCATCTTCGACGATAGCAGACCTAGTTAGCCTTGATATTATAGTTCTTCTCACCCTGAAGAAGCCTCCGTGAGAGGCGAAAAGACTTAAGTTTTCGGTGATTGTGTCAACAGCTTTTGTACTGTTACCTTGTGTTATTATAACCATTGGCATTCAGCAGCGCCTTTTACTGCACCCTCTTCTCCATGATTTTGAAATCATGAATGATTATGTTCATACTTTGAACTGTGAAGACAAAAGATTATTCTTCAAACTGAAGAATTTGAACCTCAAGATAGCCAAAGCTATTAGCGCAGTTGATTTTAATCAAAATTGTCTACGTGAAAACCTGTGCCCTAGAAATATATGTATATATATATGTGTGTATATGTATATGTATATATATATGTATATATATATATATACATATATGTATATATACATACATATATATATATACATATATATATATATATATATATATATATATATATATATATATATATATATAATAGTTTTGGGCAAAGTCTTTCCCGTAAACAATTCCTATTAAATGCTAAAGCACAAGTGGCGTCAATGATTTTAAGAGAACATTTCTCTAACTCTCTGTATTTTCTTGAGAAGACGACTGCAGGCTTACCGTATCAACGGAGCCATCCACCAACATTTTGTCGATGCCCAAGATAAAAAGCCGCCTCTAGTAGATCTCATAAGGGATACAACAATCATCCACCATGATAACAATTATGGAAGTTTAGTTGTAGCTGAGGCAGTGAGCATCGCTTTACAAAAGTCTATCTTAAATGTAAAGATTTCATCTGATTATGTCCTCCCCTCCAATAGAAAATACAGACCGTCACCACGGGACAAAAACCCACATGGGGATTGTGTCCAGACTTCCGGGACGTAATTCCACATCGGGAAGCTGTCCCGGTTACCCTTTCCGTCTCGGTAGGGTAGACAGATTCCCACCTCACGAGTGACCTCTCCCTGCCGTTTTCACTCGGTCTTATATACCCATGTTTGTATTGATGTATTGTATTACCCTGAAGATGACCATTTGTAATGGTTGAAACAGCTGTCGGTAAAATGAATCAACATTCTGAAGCCTTTTACTATTTCCTTCAGAGTTTGAAATATGAAGAGAAAAGGAAATACAGAGAGTTAGAGAAATGTTCTCTTAAAATCATTGACGCCACGGGTGCTTTAGCATTTAATAGGAATATATATGTATATATATATATATATATATATATATATATATATATATATATATATATATATATATATGACACTGATGACCCACTTTCAGGGAAGAACAAGCGAAAGTAAAAAGATCTGTATATTTCGATCACTAACTGTGATCCTCTTCAGCAGATGTGAATTACAGAGTAGATAACAATGTGTATTTATACAGAAGTAGTGAGGTAACCAGGAAGGGACGGGGGCTTAGGTCACGTGTCCGGCGTTGCATGGACCTTGGTAGCTTTTGTCCACCGCTTATGTACAGTTTATTTATTGCAAATGAAGAAATATAATCTGGTGACCATTGACCATAGGAAGTGTTATGATTTGGAAATTTTTTTTATCAAAGAGGATTCAACCATTTTTCCACTGAAACTACATTTAGTTTTGTAAATTATTTCAGCATCGTCCCAATTTATCCGATGGTTTTTGTTGGCGACATGCTGAAATACGGCGGAATTTTCCTACCCATATTTTACAGAGTTCTTCTGTTCCTTGACCCCGTTTGTCCCCAATATACATCCTTGCAATCTAAACGAGGTAACTTTTAAACTCCAGGAGTTGTATTACTCTTGGATCTATGATGTATATTGACAACTTTATTAAACAAGTTATTTGGATAATTGAAGATAAAATTTACTTTTTCTTTTGGTAACAAATGGGACAAGTCATTAATTGATTTATTATAAGGTAATTTTATGCAACTGTTATACCACTTATGATTCATGGCGGAATAGGAATCTGATTTGTAAAAAGAAATTTTGGCCTTACTAAGAGCTTTTTGTAAAAACCACGACGGGTATCCTAATTTTTTTAATTGACTTCTTACTGAAATTAGTTCCATGTCTAAATATTGTGAACTAGAAATTCTCAAAGCCCGTAAGAATAGGCCTGAAGCGACACTATATTTTATTTTGTCAGGATGGTGGCTAAAGAAATGTAGGTAGCTCCCTGTTTGGGTGGGATTCCTATAAACTGTGAACGATGAAAACTCCGCATTTCTATGCAGAGTCTATATATATATATATATATATATATATATATATATATATATAAATATATATATATATATACATATATATATATGTATATATATATAAATGCGTCTATATATATACATATATATATATATATATATATATAGAAATGCGGAGTCTATATATATATATATATATATATATACATATATATATATATACATATATATATATATATACATATATATATATATGTAGATATATATACATATGTGGAGTAGGACACACAGGAGTCTTAGTCTTGAGTTTACTCCTGACTAGTTTCACTGGTATGCTTTGAAAAAGCATAACTGTAAAACTAGTTAGGAATAAACTGAAGACTAAGACTTCTGTGTATCCTAATCCACTTACGTCAACCTGTCAGGATGTCTCAACAATATATATATATATATATATATATATATACATATATATATATACTGATAAGTATTTTAGACAAATTATTTGGATGATGGAGAACATAAACACAGGGGAAGGCTCGGAACCCTAAACACTCTAACGTTTCGTTCGCGTAGAACTTCTTCAGAGAGTGTATGTAGAACTGCAGTTGAAGTTTATGTACTAAATCTAATTATCTTTTCGGACACTTGGGAAAGGTCGTTTTTCTGGCGTGTTTTAGAATTAAAATACTAGTTTCTTTAGCTAAATTGATAAACCCTCCTCGATGATTCGATGAATTATTAGTTGAAATATATGCTGATTCAACAATTCTTCTAGTGAATTTATCAAAACCTTTATGTAGCACTTCAGCTTCTCTCCAGTTTGGTAAATGATCGAATTTTTCCGCATGAACTACTAAAGAATTAGATGTCCTATGTACTTTTATGTCATTTTTATGTTCATAAATTCTTTTTTCTAATCCTCTTGACGATTCGCCAAAATAAGCCATTGAGCAACTATTGCATGGGATTTTGTATACGACGCTGTTTTCGGAATTGGTTCTCTTTTCAGAAGTCTTTATTAAATCACTTATCCTCTTGTTAGTTATTTTAGCTATGTTTATACCTGATTTTGTTAAATATTTGTCTATTATTGGTGACATTTCTGAGCCAGGTACTTAGGGTTCCGAGCCTTCCCCTGTGTTTATGTTCTCCATCATCCAAATATATATATATACATATATATATATATGAATATATATATATACATATATATATATATATATATATATATATGTGTGTGTGTGTGTGTGTGTGTGTGTGTGTGTGTGTGTGTGTGTGTGTGTGTGTGTGTGTGTGTGTGTGTGTGTGTGTGTGTGTTGCTGATAACCACAGAGAAAAAACGGAAAAGAAAACTAGAATTCCCAAGCACTTTCGTGATATTTCACATCTTCAGGGGATTACAACAAAGAAAATTGTCACATAGGTATATAAGAGGTAATACAATAAAATGGGAAAGGAACGGACATAACACATGGAGAAAATGTCACAAACATTGAACACTTACAATTAAATAATTTTTTGTAATTATTTAATTTGATTACAAATTTTGTCAATGATAAAATTATCTAATTTAAACATACCATAGCTAATATTAATATTAGATCCTTCAGAATTTTTTATCATGCAACTTTTAATGATATTTCTTTTGGCAAATGAATCACAATTTATGATAGAAGAGGCATTGGTCCAATCGATACGATGATCGAAATCTCTCATATGTCTTCGTGTGCAACAGAAACGCGAGGGGACGTTTGGTGTCTTTATTAATAAGTGGGTTATGCGTACATAGGTGAGTCACAACAGGAGAGCTACATGCTCACCGTATGAGGGACAGTTCTAGACTGACTTGGTGTGTACGTCGTACTCCCTACGCAGAGGGAAATCTATGCCTTGTCCTACATATCTAACAACGAGGGCCTTGTGCCCAAGAGTCCTTCTAAACCTATGGCGCCCTGCTCGTCGTGTCGAGCGCCAGGGCCCAGGACAGCACTACACCACACCTCCCCCACCCTCCGCGCTCGCACGACCACGGCGAGGGGAATGCTTACTCGCAAGCCTGGGCGAGCGGCGGAAGCGGAAGTTGGGGGATCCGCGCATGAGGACATGTCCTCCACCGAAGGAACGCGACGGGGCGGCTTCTCTCAAGACCTGTGGTCGCTCCTGGAGATGGCGGGGTTCGTCAGCGGAAGGCGCGGTGCGGAGCTTCCAATACGGAGGGATGGAGTTGGGTAGGGCGCGGTAGTCGGACGGGAGCCCGGAGGTCACGCAGGTCTGCGGGTGACCGTAGGCGGGGCTTATCCGTGCCGCGGCGTGGTCTTCAGGGCGCTCCGTCGGTGTCGGTGGCTGGCGACGGGTCGTGGCCGGTATTGCCGGTGACGGAGTTCCTGACGTGAGGAGCAGGTGACGGAGTTCCTGACGTGAGGAGGGGGATGAGCGAACGACGATCCGTCGTCCAAGAGAAGTGGGGCCATCCAAACGGGCATGGCTTGCAATTGGGTGCGGCCCAGATGGCAGAAAGCGTCTCCAGTGGTAGTGGCGTATCAGGTTTCGGCATCCGTCGGAAACCGTGAGCCATACTGGACGAGGCGGAAGTGCGCGATATTTCAGTCACGCATATAAACTGCGTCGGTGGCGGAACCGAAGGGGGTTCGCGCACGAGGACGACAAATCCTTCGTCGAGCGGAGAGGTCGGCCCGGTGCTCAAAGGGCGCCAGCACGGGCGGTGGCGACAGAGCTCGCCTCACGACGGGCGTAACGATACCTTGCTGCACCATTGAGTCAAGTCTTCCTTCGCTTGAACCTGAAATGCGAGCGGTATCGGCCTGGGCGTGCGGGCGGCGTGGGGCGTCGCGTCGGCTTGCAGGTGGGTTCTCACGAAGGGGGGGGGAGAACCATGGTCTTTCCTAGGGCAGGCGATGCTGGGGTCGTCCTTGGAGACCAGCACGTCACTAAAGTACCGTAGGAAGCAGTCGCGAGTGGCGGCCGGGAGCTGTCCATGGGCAATGTCAGCTCGGCGCACCTGTTTGCGTATGTCATCGCCAGGACAGGGTCCGGGGAGCGTTCGTTGCGGGGGGGTTCACGTGAGATACGTCGAGTGCGTCGTCGGCGCCAAGAGCGGCGTCCGTAGGCTGGCTCCGGATATCTCCAACGTGCCTAGGTGCCGAGTGCCTATCCCTGTAATTCCGCACCTGCGTTGTCAGGCGATACGGCACGGGCACTGACAGGTGACGGGGGGCGGTCACCCAGAAGTGTCCTGTTGGGGGGGAGGGGGTCGCGTGAGATACGTCGACCGCGTTGTCTGCGCTGAGAGCGGCGGCTGCAGAGCTCTTGATATCTCCAACATGCCTAGGTGCCGAGTGCCTATCCCTGCGATTCCGCACCTGCGTTGTCAGGCGATACGGCACGGGCACTGACAGGTGACGGAGTGTGGTCACCCAGAAGTGTCCTGTTGGGGGGGAGGGGGTCGCGTGAGATACGTCGACCGCGTGGGCCTATCCCCGTGATTTACACACCTGCGAAGGGCAGCGCATTGCGGGCGCTGACAGGTGGTGGAGGGCGATGGCCCGGAAGGCATTAGGACGGCAGGTGCCAGTCCTCCAGGGAGAAGGGGCGGAGAGTGCGTGCGTCTGGCGGGGGACCCCTTGCATAGTGACACGATGCATGCGTGCAGGTCCTACTGGGCGTCCGAGACGGTCCCCTTCAATGCCTCCGGTGGGCGGCAGTGGTGTCACCTCCTCCTGGGGTGACGTAATTGCCACGGGTGTGCGGAGGCAGCGTGGCGGTTCCTAAGCTGGGTGGGTGTGGCCTGTGCGAGTCAGCTGGGCGGGTGGCACTCGCGGTGAGCACGGCGAAGCAGGACAAAGGCCTCCTTGTCCGCGCGGCCTACTTTGGCCTGGGCACCGTGCAGGGTGGAGCGGTGGGACAAAGGCCTCCTTGTTTGCCCCACTACGTGCACTAAGGCACGCCACTATCACTATCACACGATTTTGCACGGTCCCGTGCATGCTCACTGTATCGGCACTGCACTCACGGTCCAGCGTGTTCACTGTCGCCTATGGTCTAGTTCCGTCAGTACGCGCCACTGATTCACGTATCGTCCCATGTTTCATTGTTGCACACTGCAAGCAATTGCAAGCAATTGCAAGCAATCCTACTCACTGCGCCATCTTCGTGTGCAACAGAAACGCGAGGGGACGTTTGGTGTCTTTATTAATAAGTGGGTTATGCGTACATAGGTGAGTCACAACAGGAGAGCTACATGCTCACCGTATGAGGGACAGTTCTAGACTGACTTGGTGTGTACGTCGTACTCCCTACGCAGAGGGAAATCTATGCCTTGTCCTACATATCTAACAACGAGGGCCTTGTGCCCAAGAGTCCTTCTAAACCTATGGCGCCCTGCTCGTCGTGTCGAGCGCCAGGGCCCAGGACAGCACTACACCACAATATGGATAAACAGCGCACTAGACTCTTGTGCTGTTTTTACACTGTACTTGTGTTGCTTGACCCTAGTTGCGAGTTATTTACCTGTTTGTCCAAGATAATATCTTTCACAATCTCTGCAAGGGATCCTGTATATGCAACCAACTAAGTCATTAGGTGAATTTTTTATTATTAACTTCTTAAAAGTATTTGGATTATTAAACACAACTTTAATATTCCATGTTTTAAGAATATGGGGAACTTGAGCAAGATTGTTACTAAAAGGTAAAATCAAAAGATTCTTATAGTCGAAAGGGGGGGATGTTTGAACACTATAAAAAAGTTTTTTTCGCTAAAGCGAGAGCGCGGTCTAAATTTTTTTGAGGGTATTTTAATCCAAGACCAACATTAACAATGTACTCAAATTCCCCATCAATAAAATCAGGGCTGCAAATACGAAGAGCACGTAAAAACATAGAAGAAAAGACAGAAAATTTTCTTTATCCTGGTGAGACGAGCAATAGTGAATATAAGACAAAACATTTGTCGGCTTCCTATGTTGATTTAGTTCATAAACTTAAGAGTTTAAATATTAATTATAATTTCAAGCTTGTCAGTTTTGATATAACTAGTTTATTTACAAAAATTCCAATAGATGATTTAATTGTCTTTCTCACCGAATTTTTGGACAAAATCCCACTTCCATTGCCTTCAGCTAAAATCATTGAACTTATTAAGCTTTGTATTAAAGATTGTAAATTCGAATTTAATGGTCAAATTTATGCTCAGAAATTCGGAATGGCTATGGGTAATCCGCTATCCCCAGTCCTTAGCAATCTCTATTTGGAATTTTTTGAAATTAAACTATTAAGTGAAATTTTGCCACCAAATGTGACTTGGTATAGGTACGTTGACGATGTTCTTTGCCTGTGGCCCAATTCTGAAGATTTAAATGCATTTTTGCAATCTCTGAATAATCTAGTTCCCTCTATTAATTTCACTGTTGAACTAGAAAATAATGGTAAGTTGCCCTTTTTGGATTGCCTTGTTCATAGGAATGGTAATAATTTTAAGTTCAGTGTTTATAGGAAGCCGACAAATGTTTTGTCTTATATTCACTATTACTCGTCTCACCAGGATAAAGTAAAATTTTCTGTCTTTTCTTCTATGTTTTTACGTGCTCTTCGTATTTGCAGCCCTGATTTTATTGATGGGGAATTTGAGTACATTGTTAATGTTGGTCTTGGATTAAAATACCCCCAAAAAAATTTAGACCGCGCTCTCGCTTTAGCGAAAAAAACTTTTTGGATTGCCTTGTTCATAGGAATGGTAATAATTTTAAGTTCAGTGTTTATAGGAAGCCGACAAATGTTTTGTCTTATATTCACTATTACTCGTCTCACCAGGATAAAGTAAAATTTTCTGTCTTTTCTTCTATGTTTTTACGTGCTCTTCGTATTTGCAGCCCTGATTTTATTGATGGGGAATTTGAGTACATTGTTAATGTTGGTCTTGGATTAAAATACCCCCAAATTTTTTTTAGACCGCGCTCTCGCTTTAGCGAAAAAAAAACTTTTTATAGTGTTCAAACATCCCCCCCCCTTCGACTATAAGAATCTTTTGATTTTACCTTTTAGTAACAATCTTGCTCAAGTTCCCCATATTCTTAAAACATGAAATATTAAAGTTGTGTTTAATAATCCAAATACTTTTAAGAAGTTAATAATAAAAAATTCACCTAATGACTCAGTTGGTTGCATATACAGGATCCCTTGCAGAGATTGTGAAAGGTATTATCTTGGACAAACAGGCAAAGAACTCGCAACTAGGGTCAAGCAACACAAGTACAGTGTAAAAACAGCACAAGAGTCTAGTGCGCTGTTTATCCATATGAGAGATTTCGATCATCGTATCGATTGGACCAATGCCTCTTCTATCATAAATTGTGATTCATTTGCCAAAAGAAATATCATTGAAAGTTGCATGATAAAAAATTCTGAAGGATCTAATATTAATATTAGCTATGGTATGTTTAAATTAGATAATTTTATCATTGACAAAATTTGTAATCAAATTAAATAATTACAAAAATTGATTTAATTGTAAGTGTTCAATGTTTGTGACATTTTCTCCATGTGTTATGTCCGTTCCTTTCCCATTTTATTGTATTACCTCTTATATACCTATGTGACAATTTTCTTTGTTGTAATCCCCTGAAGATGTGAAATATCACGAAAGCGCTTGGGAATTCTAGTTTTCTTTTCCGTTTTTTCCCTGTGGTTATCAGCAATCTTTTGGATCACGTGGTGTTGTGATCTTTTTGCATATATATATATATATATATATATATATATATATATATATATATATATATATATATGTATGTGTGTGTGTGTGTGTGTGTGTGTGTGTGTGTGTGTGTGTGTGTGTGTGTGTGTGTGTGTGTGTGTGTGTGTGTGTGTGTGTGTGTGTGTGTGTGTGTGTGTGTGTGTGTGTGTGTGTGTGTGTGTTTGTAAATTTGTGTGTGTGTGTGTGTGTGCGTGCGTTTGTGTGTGTATGTATATATATATATATATATATGTATATATATAAAATTTATATGTATACATATATATATATATATATATATATATATATATATATAACATTTATATGTATATATATATATTCATATATATATATAAATATTTATATATATATATATATAAATATGTATATATATATATATATATATATATATATATATATATATATATATGTTTGTGTGTACTTACATATATTCATATACTTAAGACCTTTTTCCCTTTACAAGGGAGTTATCCAAAACTTAATGGCATAAATTTCACTCCCACCTATTCCATTCGCACACACTCCACTCCCTTGCAGCGCCCTCGCTCCATGTTATCAAGGCTTTTCGTGAATAACGGGTTATCCCTGTATCTGGCCTACTACCATGGGTCAGAAGCAGTGTCGCTAGAGAAAACACATCCACAACAAGGCCACTTCATTAAATCGGCGGCTCCCCTCTCCAACCTTTCATGAGAAAATGAGAAGACGGAGAGAAATCCGTTTGGCTACGTGAAATTATTTTTTATCTCACATACTCCCTCACCACCCATCCCCCACAGACTCCCTATTCATGTATCACAACATCTTCCGTGCACAACCATTCACCATTTACCCCTATCTTTTTTCTTCTCCCGTCCTTCTTCGGACGATATTCCCCGGTTTCCCAATGCCCCTTTTAACCCCATCTATCTGTCTTGTCCTTGGTGGCCCCTCTCATATTCCTTCCTTCTACCTCGACCTTTCACATCTCTTTCACTAATCTCTATTGACTCATTTCTCCATGTGTCCAAACCATCCCAATACACTTTCACATTTTTTATCTCAACTCTCTTTCCACCATCTCTCTCCTCCTCACCTCATCGTTTCTCACTCTATCTAACCTAGTAACCCGTATCATACTTCTCAAGCACATCGTCTCAAACACATTCAAACTCCTCCTCTCTTCCTCTCTTATATTCCATGTTTCTGCCCCATATAGTGCTGTAGGCACAAACACTCCTTCATAAATATTCTTATTAGTATCCATTCTCAAATGTTTATTTATCATTACACTTTTTACTCCCCCAAGGCATTTACTTGCTTCTCTCAATCTAATTCTACCTCCACCTCTACTCCTCCCTTTCCCGCCACACTTGCACCCAAGTATCTAAAACTATCCACTTCCTCCAGTCTCTCTCCCTTGATACTGACTTCCAGTCTGCTGCCACTTTCATCCCTTGTACATTTCATGAACTTACCTTTACCCACATTAACTTCAACTTTCTTCTTTTCCACACATTCCCAAACTCTGTCACTCACTTCCTCAATCCCTCATTTCTTTTATCCTACCTCAAGCACAGTGTCGTCAGGAAACAACAAGTGGCTTATATTCCACTTTTTTCCATTTTCTTTAACCATCTCCAACCCTTGACTCATTACACTTGAATTTGCCTCTCGCACCACACCATCCATGTATAAATTGAACAGCCAAGGCAACATAACTCATCCCTGGTGAAGCCTCACATATACTTCAAACCATTCACTCTCTCCTTTTCTTATTCTAACACAAGCTCTATCTCTCTCGTAAAAACTACTGACTGCTCTTAACAGTGTTCCTCCTATCCAATATATCTGCAATACCCCCCCCCACAGTGCCTTATTGTTTACTCTGTCATAAACTTTTTCCAAATCCATAGAAGCCCAAAGTACATCCTTACCTCTTCCTAAAGCTTTCTCACATATCTGTCTTACCACAAAAATCTAATCCACGCAACCCCTACCTGTCCTAAACCCACACTGTTCCTCATCAATTACTCTCTCTGTTCTTCTCCTATTCCTCTCAATCAAAACCCTACAATAGGCATTCCTAACTACAGTTTACAAACTGATCCCTCTGAAACTACCATACTCACACTTGTCTCCTTTTTCATTGTAAAGTGGAATTATACAGCCATTCCTCCAGTATTTCGGCACTCTAACTTCTCTTTAACAAACATTGAATAACCTCAACAGCCAGCCCACAATCACTGTACTTCCCTTTTCTTTTTCTTTTTTTAGACATTCTGTATGGCACACCTCCATTTTTCTCTCTCATCAC
>NC_134811.1:40660909-40668409 GCF_046742065.1 Oratosquilla oratoria
TATATATATGTATATATATGTATATATATATAATATAGATATATATATACATATATATATACATATATTAATATATCTATATATATATATATGGGAGCAGTTCAAGTCTCTGGTGACGGAGTCAGCCAGGGCCACCATTGGTCCCAGGAAGAGAATCCATCAAGACTGGTTTGATGAGAATGATGAGACCATAAAGTCACTCCTCGACGACAAACAGAAGGCCTTTATTGAATGGCAGAACGACCCTTCCTCCACCTCCAAGCGTGATCGCTTTAAACACCTCCAGAGACAGGCCCAGACAACGCTCCGAAAGATGCAGGACAAGTGGTGGGAGGACAAGGCAGAGGAGGTTCAAAGATACGCTGACACCCAGAACTCCAAAATGTTCTACAGTGCCATAAAGGAGGTCTATGGACCCATGAAGCCGTGTACTGCTCCTCTCTTGACAGCAGACGGCTCCACCCTACTGAAGGAGAAGAGAAGCATCAACGTGCGATGGAGGGAGCATTTCTGCGCTCTTCTTAACCGGCCATCAACAGTAGAATATCATGCCCTCGACCTCATCACCCAGAAACCCACAGTCCACTGCCTCGACCTTCCACCAACGATGGAAGAAGTTATGAAGGCCATTAGCCAGACCAATTCAGGCAAGGCCCCTGGCATGGATGGGATCCCAGCTGAAATCTTTAAGTCAGTTGGACCCGTTGCCCTGAAATCCTTCTTCTCCCTCCTTACCAACATCTGGGAAGATGAAGAGATACCCAAAGAACTCAGAAATGCCACCGTCATCTCTCTCTTCAAGAACAAGGGCAGTAAGACAGACTGTGGAAATTATAGAGGTATCTCTCTTCTCCCCATTGCGGGGAAAATTCTGGCAAGAGTCATGGTCAACCGTCTCGTTATCCATGTCTCTGAAGACAACCTGCCAGAAGCACAATGCGGATTTCGACCAAACCGCAGTACGGCTGACATGATCTTTGTCATGCGCCAAGTGCAAGAAAAATGCATCGAACAAAACATGGACTTGTACGCAGTCTTTATTGACCTCACCAAGGCATTCGACACAGTGAACAGGGAGGCCCTCTGGGTCATTCTGTCCAAGCTCGGATGCCCAGAAAAATTCGTCAATCTTATTAGACAATTCCATGACGACATGACCGGGCAGGTGCTGTCAGGCGGAGAGGTGTCGGGGCCCTTCAACATCAGCAATGGCGTCAAACAGGGATGCGTTCTGGCCCCGATCCTCTTTAATCTGTTCTTCACCTGTGTGCTCAACCATGCTTTCAGGGACCTGGACCTTGGGGTATATCTGCGTTTCAGATCTGAAGGTTCTGTGTTCGATCTTCGTCGACTGAACGCAAAGACTAAAACCACGGAGAAACTCATTCTTGAGGCACTTTTTGCTGATGACTGTGCCCTCATGGCCCACAAGGACTCTGACCTACAGCAAATCGTCGAAAAGTTTGCTGAGGGTGCCCGCCTCTTTGGCCTTACCATCAGCCTTGGAAAGACAGAGGTGCTTTTCCAACCAGCACCCACCTCTACCTCCCAGCCTCCCTCCATTTCCATCGAGGAAACTCAACTGAAAAATGCGAAGGAGTTCAAATATCTCGGCAGCACTATTAGCAACGACGGTAGCCTGGACAAAGAAATCAGTGCCAGAATCTGCAAAGCCAGCCAAGCACTTGGCCAGCTCAGAACACGAGTTCTGAACCAGCGAAACGTCAGAATTTCTACCAAACTGAAAGTGTACAGGGCTGTGGTCCTTACCAGCCTTCTTTATGGCTGTGAGTCATGGACCCTGTACAGACGACACCTGAAGCAGCTAGAGCGCTTTCACATGCGCAGCTTAAGATCCATTTTAAATATCAAATGGCAAAACCGAGTCACAAACCTGGAGGTGCTCGACCGTGCAGAGATGACCAGCATCGAGGCCATGATTCTCAAAAGTCAGCTCCGATGGGTGGGACATGTCATTCGAATGGATGACCACCGCCTCCCCAAACAACTCTGGTATGGAGAACTTATACATATACATATACCAAGGCTTTTTCCCCCTTCCAAGGGAGGTAGCCAAAAAGGGAAAGGCATAAAAACACTCCCACCCATTTCATCCCTAAATACACTCCACACCCCTCCCACCCTCCCTCTCATCTGAGCACCTCCTGGATGACGGGTCATCCCTGCACCCTGCCCACCGCCCTGGGTCAGAAGCAGTGTCGCAAGACACAGTACATCCACAGCAAGGCCGTTTCATTTAATCGGCGACCCCCCCACTCCGTCCCCCTTTGCATATAAGGCGAGGACGGGGAGAAATCCCTTCGGGCTGCGTCAAAATTTACTCACACATACTACCCCACCCCCCACCCTCCCGCCCATTCCTCCTCATGCAGTCACAACATCATCCATATACAACCATTCTCCACTCACCTCTGTCTTCCGTCCTCTCCCTTCCTTCCTCAACAGACATTCCCCTCTTCCCCAAAGCCCCCTTCACCCCATCCATCCACCTCATCCTAGGACGTCCCCTCATGTTCACTCCCTCCACATCTGCCTTCTATACCTCTTTTACGAGTCTTTCTTCACTCATTCTTTCCATGTGTCCAAACCATCCTAATATTCTTTCATCAACCCTATCTCCCAGCTCCTTTTTCACCCCTGTTCTCCTCCTCACCTCCTCATTTCTCACTCTATCCAGCCTAGTAACCCCCACCATACTTCTCAGTCACCTCATCTCAAACACATTCAAACTCCTTCTCTCTTCTTCTCTTATGTTCAACGTTTCTGCCCCATACAGTACTGATGGCACAATCACTCCTTCATACAGTCTCCTCTTCGCATCCATTCCCAAATGTCTATTCCTCATTACACTCTTTAAACCACCAAGGCATTTACTCGCTTCTCTCAATCTACATTCTACCTCCACCTTCACTCCACCTTTTCCTGCTACACTTGCACCCAAGTATCTAAAACTATCCACTTCCTCCAATCGCTCTCCCTTAATGTTCACTTCCAGTCTACTGCCACCTTCACCCCTTGTACATCTCATCACCTTACTTTTACCCACATTTATCTTTAGCTTTCTTCTATCACATACTCTCCCAAACTCTGCCACCAGCTTCCTCAATCCCTCCTCTGACCCTGCCACAAGCGCAGTGTCGTCCGCAAACAACAGCTGGCTCACCTCCCACTTTTCTCCATTTTCTTTAACCATCTCCAATCCCTGACCCACTACCCTAGCATTCATCTCTCGCACCACCCCATCCATGTATAAGTTGAACAGCCAGGGCGACATAACGCATCCTTGACGAAGTCCCACCTTTACTTCAAACCACTCACTCTCTCCATTTCTAATCCTGACACATGCTCTACTACTCTCATAAAAACTCTTGACAGCTCCCAAAAGCTTTCCTCCTATCCCATAAATCTGCATAACCTCCCACAGTGCCTTTCTGTCTACCCTATCATAAGCCTTTTCCAGATCCATAAAAGTCCCAAAAACATCCTTCCCCTTTCCTATAGCTTTCTCACATATCTGTCTTACCACAAAGATCTGATCT
The DNA here is from genome assembly GCF_046742065.1 of Oratosquilla oratoria. NCBI lineage: Eukaryota > Metazoa > Arthropoda > Malacostraca > Stomatopoda > Squillidae > Oratosquilla > Oratosquilla oratoria. The sequence goes on from NC_134811.1 coordinate 40,664,470, forward strand.
ACACAGCCTCTACCTGTCCTAAATCCACACTGTTCCTCACCAATTACTCCTTCTGTTCCTCTCCTAATCCTCTCAATTAAGATCCTCCCATAAGCCTTCCCAACTACACTTAACAGGCTAATCCCTCTGAAACTACTATATTCACACTTGTCCCCTTTTCCCTTGTAAAGAGGAACTATACAGGCACTTCTCCAGTCCTCCGGTACTCTACCCTCTCTCCAGCAAACATTAAATAACCTCACCAACCAGTCCACCATCACTGAACCTCCCTTTTTCAGACATTCTGCATGGCATCCATCCAGACCAGGTGCCTTACCTGCTTTCATCATCTTTACAACTGCCTTCACCTCATCCTTCCTTATTTCTCCTCCATTCTCCTCATTCATCACTCTCATTTTCTTCGCATTTCCCACTGCAGCTATCTTTCCTTCCCTATCTTCCTTCACATTTAGCAACTCCCTAAAATATTCTGCCCATCTTCCCCTTACTGCCATCTCTTCCATTATCATCTCTCCATCTGTACCTTTTACCTTTTCTTCCCTACTTGATTCGCCTCCTCTTCCTCTCTTAATTTCTTTCCAAAACATCTTTTTATTACTTTCAAAATTTTCTGTCATACTCCTACCCCATTTCACATCTGCTCTCCTCTTTGCCTCCTTTACCTTTTGCTTTACTTCTCTTTTCTTTTCTTTGTACGTCTCATATGACTCCCCCGTCCTCTTTTGTAACCAATCTGTGAATGCTCGCTTCTTCTCTTCTACAACCTTCTTTGTTTCCTCATCCCACCATTCACTACCCTTTCTTCCACTTCCCCCTGTCCTTCTTGTTCCACACACCATCCTTGCACACTTTAAGACTCCCTCCTTGAACCATCCCCATTCTTCCTCCACATCCATCTCTGCTCTATCCTTTACTCCCTCCCACTCCTCCTTCAGCTTCTTTTCGTACTCCTTCTCCTTTTCTTTTTCATTCAAGGAGTTCACTCTAAGAACCTCCCTACCTTTTGTCGCTTTCCTCTTTCTCCATCTATCCTCCACTCTCAGCTTACCTTCCGCCAAAAAATTATCTGATATTCCCCCACCCTCTCCCCTTAGCACATGTACATCCTTAACTCTTCCTATCATAATCCTATTTACCACTACATAATCCATTAGCGCTCTATCTACCACTCTTCCCTCCACCACCCTCTCCCATGTGTACTTATGCTTGACTTTCTTCCGAAACACTGTATTTGCTATCATCAACTCTCTTTCTAGACACATTTCCACCATCAACTCTCCACTACGATTCTTTCCTGGAACTCCACACTTCCCAACCACTCCATCGATTGGACCATTTCCCACTCTAGCATTAAGGTCTCCCAGTACTATTACATTGACATTTCTTCCTAAACCCTCTATGCACTCATTTAAATCTATCCAAAAGGCCTCCCTTTCTCCCACGCTCTTCTCACTGCCAGGCCCATATGCACTTACAAAGACCCACATCTCCTTTCCCAGTTTCACCTTCATCCACATTATCCTTGAGGAAACCTCCTTCCACTCCACTACCTGTTTACCTATCTCCTCACTTACTAGAATAGCCACCCCTTCCCTCCCTCGCCCTCTCTTCACTCCTGATAACCTCCCACTTACACTCCCAAACTTACACTCACCCTTCCCTTTCAACTTAGTTTCACTCAAAGCCAACACATCCATCTTTCTTCTCACAAACATACTACCTATCTCTTCCCTTTTACTCTCATCTGTACCACATCCACGCACATTAAAAGACCCAAACCTTAGGGTGCTGGCCCGAGGCCCTCCAGCACCCCTTATGCCTTCACTTTTCTTTTTAGGAATATGCCCCGTGGGGCTACAGGGAGAAGGATGCCTAGTCCCTCTCCCCGTCCCTTTTCTTCTCGCCTCTTACGATGCAAGTGGGATACTTGGTGGCAGTATTCTTTTCCCCCACCACAGGGAATTCCCCCATCACAGAAAGAGAATACTCAGAGAAATGGTACAGGACAGCAACAAGGGGTTGGGGGACAGCATAACGGAGGGACAGTCGTAGTATAAAAGTGTCATCATTTCTCTATGAACAGAATTTCTTCTATCATAGAAAAAATGATGTGTGGCTCTGGTCCGTAGGGGCGCCCCATATAGACCCTAAAGTATCGACTGCATGCTACTTTGCCACAATAACAAGCAGCCAATACCCCAGACGGGGAGCCAATACCCCAGACGGGGAGCCAATACCCCAGACGGGGAACCAATACCCCAGAACTTAGCTCAGGCAAAAGGAACACAGGTAGACCACGCAAGCGCTTTAAAGACTGCGTGAAGACACACCTCACCCATACCAACATTCCACCAAAAAAGCTTGAAACTGAAGCTTTGGACAGACCTCAGTGGCGTTCCATCACCCTGCAGGCCCAGACCGTTTTTGAGGACCAACGCAGGGAAAACGCCAGGAAGGCAAGAGCGAGGCGCAAGGTCACGTCATCACAGCCTCCAAGCAATGAGTATTTCCCCTGCCCCCACTGCCCCGCGTCTGCCGTTCGAGAATTGACCTCATAAGCCACCTCCGAACCCATAACAGGCGTTGACGAACCTCCCCGCCAGAAAACCTGAGAAGAAGCTGTCATCGTCGTAATCGACGGACTACCATCATCACACACACACACACACACACACACACACACACACACACACACACACACACACACACACACACACACACACACACACACACACACACACACACACACACACACACACACACACACACACACACACACACACACACACACACACACACACACACACACACACACACACACATATATATATATATATATATATATATACATTTATCAACCACAATGCACTTTAATTCTAAGCCATCAACATCGGAAGAACCGTGGGGGCACATGCAGAAATTGAAACGTGGTACGCCCGAGGACTCGAACCAACGGCTGCGACCAGTGCCGTATTGACTTAGACTAATACACCATGTTATATACCATATATAACGTTTTTCTTTCGTATTCCCTTGAATGTGAAATATCACGAAAGCGCTTGGGAATTTTAGTTTCTTTTTCCGGTTTCCTTTGTGGTCATTCAGCAATTTATTGGATCACGTGTTTTTGTGATCTTTTTACATGCATACATACATACATACATATATATATATATATATATATGTATACATTTCATATATATATATATATATATATATGTATACATTTCATATATATATATATTTATATATATAAAGTATATGAAGAAGAAGAAAAAGAAGAAGAAGAAGATGATCTCGAAAAATAAAGATATCATTTCTCTCTAGCAATTTCCTTTCCCTGCCACCTCGGACGACTCACTGTCTAAGCGTATTGGAATAAGGATAGGCGGAGGAGGAAGAGGTGGAGGAAGAAGACAAGAGAAGTGTCAGAGGGGCACGGGGTTAAATGGAGGCAAGGAAGAGAAGGGATAGAAAAAGAAGAAGAAAAAGAAACACAGGTGGAAAGAGGAAAAGTAATTAATATGTGAAAGAGGAAGAGGATAAGATGGAGAAGAGAAAAGTGGGTAGGAAAAGGAGAAGGAAGAAGAAGGAAACAAAGGTTAAGATTTTCGACACATTCTTAGCCACTGTATGCTCCACAAGCACTTTACGTTTTCTGTATTGCCTTCTTTTGTTGTTTCATAATCCCTTTCAGGATTATCATGTCCTAATGTACAGGAATGAAAAAGGGTGGAAAAACCCCTTTTCATTCCTATATATTAGCTTTAATTTTTTTCTCAATAGTTTTTTATAACAACTCTTGCACTTATAATTAGACTTTTCAGCTTCTTCAAATTATATTTTATCTTATTCTATTTGTTTATTTTTTCTTTAATTCATCTTTTACTTAAGAGAAGAGAGCCTTAGAGTTTCTTAAATATTCGATATTTTTTCATCT
>NC_134811.1:40683409-40685909 GCF_046742065.1 Oratosquilla oratoria
CAAACGTTCATTTTAGTTCATAATAGGTGACCCAAAACAGCCAGTCATTATGTTTATGAAATCATTGTCTACTTTAGTCGGCATAGTTAAGATCATAATTTCCATTGGTTTAATAACAGTTCTACCCAGAAACAATCTCTTTCCTTATTCTTCTGAGTCTATGGTACAGACATAGGCTACTTACAATAACTAACTTATATACATATTTATATATATATATATATATATATATATATATATATATATATATGTTTGTATCATTTGACATTTTTGGAAATAGACTCATCCGCTGGGATTCGAACCCTTGCCTAGGCGGCTTACGTCTTATAAGACAAAGACCTTACCGACCATGCTATCTCGACCCTACAAAACGAAACGACTTGGTTCACGGCCAAGTCGTTCCGCCGAGGGCACTCGGACAGAACATGATACGTAATGTATTTCATCAAATCCTTTATGCAGGTTAGTCTTCCGACAAGTGTTTGTATCATTTGACATTTTTGGAAATAGACTTATCCGCTGGGATTCGAACCCTTGCCTAGGCGGCTTACGTCTTATAAGACAAAGGCCTTACCGACCATACTATCTCGACCCTACAAAACGAAACGACTTGGTTCACGGTTCACGGCGGAACGACTGGGCCGTGAACCAAGTCGTTTCGTTTTGTAGGGTCGAGATAGCATGGTCGGTAAGGCCTTTGTCTTATAAGACGTAAGCCGCCTAGGCAAGGGTTCGAATCCCAGCGGATGAGTCTATTTCCATATATATATATATATATATATATATATATATATATATATATATATCTATATATATGTGTGTGTGTGTGTGTGTGTGTGTGTGTGTGTGTGTGTGTGTGTGTGTGTGTGTGTGTGTGTGTGTGTGTGTGTGTGTGTGTGTGTGTGTGTGTGTGTGTGTGTGTGTGCACCATATCTTGAAAGGATGATTTTTCACTCATAGTTATCCCTTTTCCTTTCTTAACAAAATCACTTCCTTCTGTCTCGTTGTTTTTCTCTTCCCCTTCTTATTTATCTTTTTTTTTTTCTTTTTTTTTTACTCTTCCTCCTTGTTCACCTTTATATACCCTCCACACCCTTCTCAACCTCTTCTCTTTCCCATTTCTCCCAATCACTTCCCACATTTTTATTTGTTTATTTATTATCATTATTATTCTTTTTATACCAGACCTCATTATGGGCCTAAGGGTCTTCTGCCTATATCCCTTTTCTTTGTGACTCTAGAATCTTCGTATCTTTTATTTTTTTTTATGTTCATTCCTCATGAACTCTCATTGTCTCCTTTCCCATCCATTTCCTTCCTTTCTTCTTTGCTATTTTCACCTCTGTCTTTCAATGCCTCTCGCCCATTTCTCTTTCTTGTCTTCTATTTCATTTTACTTTGTCCCACCTCCCTTTACTCCCTACCTATCCAAAACCACAACAATTGTTTGTGTCATCTACCTGTTCCTCTTCTTCCCTTTAACTTTTATCCTTCCTCTTTTATTTCATTCTGAGGCCTTAGATTTCTTTTGGTCCTTTTTCTTTTGCTCTATCCACTTTAAGAGCTCTCCTCTCCGGCGATCCCCTCCCTGTCTATCTTTCTCTCCCAACTTCTGCGTCTTCTTCATCTCCTTCCCTTTCATCCAAATATACTTCCTATTGCACTTCTTTTCCCACTGTCTGTCTGTTCGTTCACCCGTCTCTCCTACTTACTGTTTTTCAGTATGCCTGTGTCTATGCGTAAATATATATATATATATATATATATATATATATATATATATATATATATATATATATATATATATACGAGATAAACACCATATGAAGACGGAGCCTTTATTTGTACGACGTTTCGCTTATTACAGCTTTTTCAAGTACAAGTTGAGATACAAATGCTTGAGATTAAATAAGGGGAAAGGAGGGAACGGGGAGAGAAAAGGGGGGGGGGAAGGAAGAGGAGGAGGAGGAGGAGGAGGAGAAGGGGGGGGGGATTGGATACTGGGAAAGGATGAGAATGCTGGCCCAAACGTCCGAGGATGAAATGTCCACAAAGGGTGGTTTAAATATAAATATTAAAATATTAAATATTAAATATTAAATATTAAAATATTAAATATAAAACAGGGGCATGTTTAACATATCTCCTCACATTATTCCCCTAATACCCATGGCCAACAAAATATTAAATATTTAAACCACCCTTTGTGGACATTTCACCCACGGAGGTTTGGGCCAGCATTCTCATCCTTTCCCAGTGTCCAATCCCCCCCCCTTCTCCTCCTCCTCCTCCTCCTCTTCCTTCCCCCCCCCCCCTTTTTCTCTCCCCGTTCCCTCCTTTCCCCTTATTTAATCTCAAGCATTTGTATCTCAACTTGTACTTGAAAAAGCTGTAATAAGCGAAACGTCGTACAAATAAAGGCTCCGTCCTCTTATGGTGTTTATCTCGTCAATCTTGTCGGCAAACTGCCATTTTTAAGCATATATATATAATATATATA
>NC_134811.1:40689156-40691656 GCF_046742065.1 Oratosquilla oratoria
GCAAACAAGGGAGTCTTAGCCATGAATTTATTTCTGACTAGCTTCACAAGTATGGTTATTCCGGCGAAACTAGTCAGGAATAAACTCAAGACTAAAACTTCTGTGTTTCCTACTTCACTTACGTCAACATGTCAGAATGTTTATATATATATATATATATATATATTTATATATATTATGTATATATATTATGTATATATATATATAAACATATATATATATACATATATATATACATATATATATATATACATATATATATATATATGTATATATATATATATATTTATATATACATATACCAAGGCTTTTTCCCCCTTACTAGGGAGGTAGCCAAAAAGGAAAAGGCATAAAATCATTCTCACCCATTCCATCCCTGAAAACACTACACACCCCTCCACCCTCCCTCCCATCTTAGCACCTTCTAGATGACGGGTCATCCCTGCACCCTGTCCACTGCCCTGGGTCAGAAGCAGTGTCGCAAGACACAGCACATCCACAGCAAGGCCGCTTCATCAAATCGGCGACCCCCCCTTTCCGTCCCCCCATATAAAGGAGAGGACGGGGAGAAATCCCTTCGGGCTGCGTCAAAATTTTACTCACACACACCACCCCATCCCTCCGTCCATTCCACCTCATGCATCACAACATCCTCCACACACAGCCACTCTCCACTCACCCCGTCTTTTGTCTTCTCCCGTCCGTCCTCAACAGACACTCCCCTCCTCCCCAAAGCCCCCCCCCCATCCATCCATCCCATCCCAGGGCGTCCCCTCATGTTCACCCACTCCACACCCGCCCTCCACACCTCCCCTACCAGTCTCTCTTCACTCCCTCCCTCCACGTGTCCAAACCATCCTAATACTCTTTCATGACCCCCATTTCCCAACCCCCCTTCCACCCCTGTTCTCCTCCTCACCTCCTCATTTCTCACTCCATCCAGCCCAGCAACCCGCATCATACTTCTCAAACACTTCATCTCAAACACATTCAAGCTCCTTCTCTCTTCCTCTCTTATGTTCCAAGCTTCTGCTCCACACAGTGCTGTTGGCACAACCACCCCTTCATAGTCTCCTGTTAGCATTCATTCCCAAATTTCTATTCCTCATTACACTTTTTAATCCACCAAGGCATTTACTCGCTTCTCTCAATCTACATTCCACCTCCACCCCCACTCCACCCCCTCCCGCCACACTTGCACCCAAGCATCCAAAACTATCCACTTCCTCCAGCCGCTCTCCCCCAATGCTCACCTCCAGACCACCGCCACCTTCACCCCTTGTACACCTCATCACCTCACTTTTACCCACATTTATCTTCAGCCCTCTTCCATCACACACTCTCCCAAACTCCGTCACCAACCTCCTCAATCCCTCCACCGATCCTGCCACAAGCGCAGCGCCGTCCGCAAACAACAGCTGGCTCACCTCCCACTTTTTTCCACTTTCCCCAACCACCTCCAATCCCCGACCCACCACCCCCGCATCCACCTCTCGCACTACCCCATCCATGTATAAGTTGAACAGCCAGGGTGACATAACGCATCCTTGACGAAGTCCCACCTTTACCTCAAACCACTCACTCTCTCCATTTCTAATCCTGACACAAGCTCTACTACTCTCATAAAAACTCTTGACAGCTCCCAGAAGCTTCTCTCCTATCCCGTATATCCGCATAACCTCCCACAGTGCCTTTCTGTCTACCCTGTCGTAAGCCTTTTCCAGATCAATAAAGGCCCAAAAAACATCCTTCAACTTTCCTATACCTTTCTCACATATCTGTCTTACCATAAAAATCTGATCAACACAACCTATCCTAAATCCACACTGTTCCTCACCAATTACTCCCTCTGTTCCTCTCCTAATCCTCTGAATCAAGATCCTCCCATAAGCCTTCCCAAGTACATTTAACAAGCTAATCCCTCTGAAACTACTACATTCACACTTGTCCCCTTTTCCCTTGTAAAGTGGAACTATACAAGCACTCCTCTAGTCCTCCGGCACTCTACCTTCTCTCCAGCAAACATTAGATAACCTCACCAACCAGTCCACCATCACTGTACCTCCTTTTATTTTAGACATTCTGCATGGCATCCATCCAGACCAGGTGCCTTACCTGCTTTCATCATCTTAACTGCTGCCTTCACTTCATCCTTCCTTATTTCTCCTCCATTTTCCTCACTCCTCACTCTCATTTTCTTAGCATTTCCCACTGCAGCTATCTTTCCCTCCCTATCCTCCTTCACATTTAGCAACACCCTAAAATATTCTGCCCATCTTCCCCTTACTGCCTTCTCCTCCATTATCATATCTCCATCTTTACCTTTTACCTTTTCTTCTCTACTTGATTCGCCTCCTCTTCCTCTCTTAATTTCTTTCCAAAACATCTTTTTATTACTTTCAAAATTTTCTGTCAAACTCTTACCCCATTTTACATCTGCTCTCCTCTTTGCCTCCTTTACCTTTTTCTTTACTTCCCTTTTCTTTTCTTTGTACGTCTC
>NC_134811.1:40701656-40714156 GCF_046742065.1 Oratosquilla oratoria
TGAAACCCCTCCACAAGCTCACAGCAGCATACCAGCTTGAGCGTATGAAGGAGGCGGCAGCTGCTGTTGAGAGGGTAGGTGGGCGTGTCATCGGGCCTATTACAGACAACCACAAGATAAACCAGCAGTACTGTAAGCTGTTTGATTTTCCGGATGATTGTCGTGCTACAGCCAAGCATCCTCTTGACAAAGATCGTGTCTGGTTTCTCCTTTTTGACACAGTGCATCTTCTGAAGTGCATTCACAACAACTGGATTAGTGAGAAGTGCCAGAAGATCAATCTTAACAATAAAACAACAGCATCATTTGCTGACGTCAAGTAACTGTACGATTCAGAGAAAGGCAGTATTCTGAAAACTACTCCCCTAATTAAATTTATTGTCAACCCCTCACGACTTCAACTACAAAATGTGCAGCATGTCTTGAAGGACTTTAATGAAAAGGTTGTGGCTTCATTGAAGCTCAGAAAATGTCATGACACTGCTAAGTTCATCCAAATCATCCTCAACTGGTGGAATTTAGTGAATGTATCTGGGAAGGGGCAAGATCAGTGCATGAACGATCCATATCGAGCTGTTCAGGATCCCCAGTCAACCAGCCTGCAGACTTTCCTGTTGATTTTCCAAGAGGCTTCTTCAGGACATAGAGCAAATAAAATCAAGTGTTTCACCCATGACACCAAGAATGAACTAGTGCAGACTATGTAGGGACTGACTGCCGTTTGCCGCTACTTGTTCAGAAACGCTAACTTCCATTATGTCATGCTGCGTGAGATCCAGAGTGACCGGCTTAAGGGGGAGTTCTCAGTCTACCGTCAATCAACTGGTGCAAACTCTTTCATGACCACTGGGGATGTGTTCTCCGCATAGAAGCAGCGGCTCACAAGATATGCTGCCGTAAACCTCCAGTCCATCAATGTCCACCCTGTGTCGAAGGAACATACCAGCTTGGGGACTGCAATTGACCTTGAGGATGCAGCCTCTATTGAGAGGTGCACCACAGATGTGACACTGACTGTGAATGAAAAGCGCAGTGCTGCCTATGTGGCGGGGTGGCTTGAAACGAAGTGCGCGGACGATGTGGTCTTCAGCACCGAGGAACCTCTTGTGACCAGTGAAGTTAAGGACTTTATCGAGACAGTATCCAGAGGTTCCCTGACAACTCCACATGCGTGCACTTTTAATCTTGTCAGATGTTGACACTGACTGTCCCAAGATGTTCCGTCGTCTGGCAAATGTTCTTCTGAATGGACTCCACAATCTAGAGAATGACCAGCAGAAGAATGCAGTCCTTCTCCTGACCTCTGTAAAGAAGGCCCGGCTCGCTGATTAATCGCTGCAGTCTGGTAAGCTTTTGCTTCTATGTATGTTTATTTGTGTGAGTGTTTGTTTGTTTGCAATCACAAAGGTTTAACTATAATCCATTTTGTAAAATGTACAACAACAGCAACCTCGGTTCCTTTAAAGTGTCCACTAACCTCATGCAATAATACATGTTAGGTCCGGCTAAAATTGGTATTTCAAAGCATAACAGTGCCTTAAAAATCATTTTCTATTTCGCTATAAAAGTTTATATTAACTTATACTGCATTGAATAAGTCAATAGTTGATATATTTGTCCTATATACAATGTTAGGTTTAAAGTTTTGATAAATTTGTCCAATACAAAATGTTAGGTTACAAAGAAAGCAATGGCCTCCACTAGCGGAGCCAGGAATCTGGATGCGCACGTCCTGTTTAATAGTAGTCCTTGATACATATATGAGGAAATGATTAGATAAACAAATAAATAGATTAATGATACATAAGCAAATAAACAAATAGATAGGTCAATAAGTGAATAAATAAACAATGAATAAATAAATGACTATATCGGTGAGAATATATTTAAATAAATAAAAAGAATGAATAGATAAATAGACGAATGAATAAATACATTTAAAAACAAATAAATAGATAGATAAAAATAGAATAATAGATAAATATATTTATAAATAATGAATGAATGAATAGATAACTATATAAATGGATAAATAGGTGAAAAAGTAAAACAACAAATGAAGAGATAGATAAATAGATAGAAAAGTGAATGAATAAATGCATGGATAAATGTATGAATAGAGATCAATAAATAAATAAATAAATTAACAAATAAGTATATAAACCAATTGCGCCATCAAGAGAAATATAAGTTGATATTAACTTATACTACATTGAATAAGTCAATAGTTGATATATTTGTCCTATATACAATGTTATGTTTCTAGTTTTCATATATTTGTCCGATATAAAATGTTAGGTTACAAAGAAAGCAATGGCCTCCGCTAGCGGACCCAGGGATCTGAATACGCACGTCCTGTGTAATAGTAGTCCTTGATATATATATGTATATATATATATATATATATACATATATATATATGTACATACATATATATGTATATATACACACACACACACATATATATATATATATATATATATATTGTCACGTATCTCAAAGTGTCACGTGATTTCTTTCGTGAAGTGGTGGTCGCACGCCGTCGGCCATGCACGTACTTCCCCCCCCCTCTCACACCTGCGTCTAAGTTGACCCACAGTAGGTCAGGTCTTGGTAAATCCCTTGCACCTAGGTCAAGACCCGGGGACGTTAGCGTCGCGGCACATATTGCCACGTGGTATGTTTTTATTATTGTATTTTCTAATGTGGAACGTTCTTTCTTTTATCTGTGTGACCAAATTGCTTGTAACTGGTCGTTTGTGTATTCCTTTGTAATCTGTACCCTTTTTGTCAAAGACATACACTGCGCCGTACCATTCTTGACAATTTTAATCTTATAATTATTATTTGCCCATCGTATGGCAACACTCACTCGCCCGGCCGACTTGGCTGGACACAGATTGTGAAGATTGCCATACAGTGTTGTACTTTTATTTTGTTAGTATTAAGTTTATATTATTGGTATACTGTATGTATTTGTATATTAGTTTTGTGTGGGTTCCCTTTGAAGGCTTGTATATTGGATTAGGTTTCTATACCATATTCAAGTTTAATAGGGAAAAATCTTCCTGTCTATCCTTTTGGCCTATTTCGGCATTCGTGACTCCCTCAGGTCACGTGCCGCCTTTAAAAGGTAGGAGCCCTCTTGTTTCTTAGCTTCTTTCTTTCTTCTCGTCAACAAGTGGAGATCGGCGGGTCTCCGAGGGAGACACCCTCCCCCCCCCCTTTACCTAAGGATGTGAAAGGCATCCTAGGTAACTCACGTAACTCTTGTGGAAAATTTCCTTAGTGTGGGTGTGAGGTTAGGATTCCCTTTAGAGATTTAGAATTGTGGACCTGGTGTGTCGGTAGGCTTTGGCCAGTGTTCTTTTCTTAACCCTGTGGAAATTCTCCTTTGAGGGCTAAGTTAGGTTGAAAAAAGACGTGTAGATTTATAGGCTTTGTCTTGTCAATCTTTTTATCGTGGGCGACCTATTTTTAATTTCTAATTTCCCGTGGTTTTGAAAACCTTTTGGAATAGGTAAATTTTTGAGTTGAACATGTCGGATTAGACTTTTTTCATCTCTGATTTTTTTCTCCACACTTTTTATTTAAACTTACGTGTAGTCATTTCAGGGGTTTTACTATTTGTTAGGTCACATTTCTTTGGCAATTTGAATTAGGAGTCTTTTTGGCTTTGTCCTTTTTCTGGCACTTTCGTGATCGACCTTACCTTTTATTTTCCACCAATGATATTTTAATGTTCATGATGGTTTACTTCTAAACAAGGGTTATTTTTCTCAAGCGTTTAGTAGTATTTTTTTCTTCTTTAAATTTCAATTGGGTATCTCGCGTGAATTTTGAATTTTGAATTTTGAATTTTGAATTTTAAATAATTTTGTTACTGCTTCAATCTTAATTTTATGACCAAAAAGTGTGATATTTCATAAGTGATATGTGTATAATTTTGGGGTTTTGTTTACCTGTTTTTGTGTAAATAAAAAGTTTAGAACTTACCCCTGTTTAAAATTCAAATAAAACTAAAAACTTGGATACGACCGAGATAGGGGTTTAGGAGATTAAAAAAAAAAAAAAAAAAAAAAAAAAAAAAATCTTATTAATTTAAAATTCATCATCTAAATATTCCGTCCTCCCTACTGTCGTTTCGTGACGGTAGTCATCCTTTTGCCAGAATTAATAAAAATATTCTTCCTTCCCCTTTCCACGTTTGTGATAATATGTATATGTACATATATGCACACACACATATCTATCTATCTATCTATCTATCTATCTATATATATATGTATATATATACATATATATATATATATATGTATGTATGTATATATATGTGTATATATAATACATACATACATATACCAAAGGCTTTTTCCCCCTTACAAGGGAGGTAGCCAAAAAGAAAAAAGGCATAAAAAACATCCCCACCCATTCCATCTCTAATACACTCCCCTCCCCTCCACACTCCACCCTCCCTGTTATCTTAGCACCTCCTGCATGACGGGTCATCCCTGCATCTTGTCCACTGCCCTGGGTCAGAGGCAGTGTCGCAAGACACAGCACATCCACAGCAAGGCCTCTTCATTAAATTGGTGACCCCCCCTCTCCGTCCCTTCATGCAGAAAAGGAGAAGACGGGGAGAAATCCCTTCGAGCTGCGTCAAATTTTTCTCACACATACTACCTCACCCCCCATCCCACACCCATTCCACCTCATCCATATATTACTATTGTCCATTCACCCCTGTCTTCTGTCCTCTCTCGTCCTTCCTCAACAGACATTCCCCCCTTCCCTAAGTCCACCTTTCACCCCATCCATCCATGTCATCCTCAGTCGCCCCCTCATGTTCACTTCCTCCACATCTGCCTTCCATATCTCTTGTACTAGTCTTTCTTCACTCATTCTTTCCATGTGCCCAAACCATCCCAATACTCTTTCATCCAACCTATCTCCCAACTCCCTTTCTACCCCTGTTCTGTTCCTCACCTCTTCATTTCTCACTATATCCAGCCTAGTAACCTCTATCATACCTCTCAGACACCTTATCTCAAACACGTTCAAACTCCTTCTCTCTTCCTCTCTTATGTTCCATGTTTCTGCCCCGTACAGTGCTGTTGGCACAATCACTCCTTCATACAATCTCCTCTTAGCATCCATTCCCAAATGTCTATTCCTCATTACACTTTTTAATCCACCAAGGCATTTACTCACTTTTTTCAATCTACATTCTACCTCCACCTTCACTCCACCCTTTCCTGCCACATTCGCACCCAAGTATCTAAAACTATCCACTTCCTCCAGTCGCTCTCCCTTAATGCTCACTTCCAGTCTGCTGCCACTTTCACCCATTGTACATCTCATCACCTTATTTTTACCCACATTTATCTTCAACTTTCTTCTATCACACACTCTCCCAAACTCTGTCACTAACTTCCTCAATCCCTCCTCTGATCCTGATACAAGTGCAGTATCGTCCGCAAACAACAACTGGCTCACCTTCCACTTTTCTCTTTTTTTTTTTTAACATCTCCAATCCCTGACCCACCACCCTTCCTTTTACCTCTTGCACCACCCCATCCAAGTATAAGTTGAGCAGCCAGGGCGACATAACACATCCCTGACGAAGTCCCACCTTTACCTCGAACCACTCACTCTCTCCCTTTCTAATCCTGTCACATGCTCTACTACTCTCGCAAAAACTCTTGACAGCTCCTAGAAGCTTTCCTCCTATCCCGTATATCTGCAAGACCTCCCACAATGTCTTCCAGTCTATCCTGTCATAAGCCTTTTCCAGATCCATAAAAGCCCAACAAACACTCTTCCCTTTTCGTATAGCTTTCTCACATATCTGTCTTACCACAAAAATCTAATCTACGCAACCTCTACCCGTCCTAAATCCACACTGCTCCACGCCAATCTCTCCCTCTGTTCCTCTCCTAATCCTCTGAATCAAGATCCTCCCATAAGCCTTCCCAACTACACTTAACAAGCTAATCCCTCTGAAACTACTACACACTTGTCCCCCTTTCCCTTGTAAAGGATTACAAAGGCGGAGCATGCCGACAGGAGACCTTTTGGTCTATATCTAGGTCGGATGCGAAAAAAATCATAATAATAATAAAACAATAAATAAAAACTATAATAATGTAAATAACAAATAAAATACATAAATAAATGCATAGGTATAGTTAAATAATAAACAAACAGGTAAATAGTAAACAATAATACATTGACATATAACTAATAATAAATGAAAAGCAAACAGAGAAATGATAACAAAACAAAAACAAACAATATAAAATAAATTATAATCATTACAGCATCTTACTTAGGTGTTTATCTAAATGATTCTTAAAGCTTCGAACTGAACTACATTGCACTACCTGTGCAGGAAATTTATTCCATTCATTATCTACACGGTTGGCAAAGTTGTTTCTACCTACTTCTAAATTGAATCTATTTCCGGACAGTTTGAGACCATTGTTTCTTGTCTGATTCTCATTCAATATGAAAATGTTGTCACTTTTGTTGTCAATTCCCTTTAAAATCTTAAAGACCTGTATCAAGTCACCTCCGAGTCTACGCTTTTTTAGGGAAAACAGACTCATATGTTTTACTTGATTTTCGTATGATTTATTTTTGATATTTGGAATCAGTTTTGTGGCTCGCCGTTGTACTTTTTCCAGTCTGTCAATGTCTTTAATGAGATTCGGTGACCATACGGAAACAGCATATTCCAAATGTGGACGAACTAACGATTTATATAGCTTGTTAATGAGTGATGGACTTTTGAAATCAAAAGATCACGCAATCAGTCCTAGAATCTTATTTGCTTTCTCAGAGGCTGAAATACACTGCTTGGATGATTTGAGGTCGTTACTGATAATTACTCCGAGATCTTTTTCACTATCCACTTTTGTTAATGAATTTCCAAATAACTTGTAATCGTACTTACTGTTATTTTTACCTATGTGCATTACCTTGCATTTACTTGTGCTAAATTTCATTAGCCACTTTTCAGACCATTGCTGTAATTTATCTAAATCTTCTTGAATATCTAATTGGTTTGAGTGATCATTTGCCACTCCGCACAATTTTGTATCATCAGCAAATTTGGAAACAGTAGATTTTAGTCCATGGTCTATATCATTTATATATACTATGAATAGAAGTGGCCCAAGAACAGAACCCTGAGGAACTCCACTTGTAACATTTTTCCATGTAGAAGTTTTTCCATTTAAAACAACTCTCTGTTTTCGACCATTCAACCAATTACTAGTCCAACCTAATAGGCTACCACTTATTCCGTGTAAAGCTGATTTAGTAAGTAGTCTTTCGTGGGGGACGGTATCAAAAGCTTTTACAAAGTCTATATTGTTTCTTTTGTCATAATTCGAGATAACTGTGTTGTAGAATTCGAGTAAGTTAGTCATGCAAGAACGTTTCCGTCTGAACCTATACAGGCACTCCTCCAGTCCTCCGACACTCTACCCTCTCTCCAGCAAACATTAAATAACCTCACCAGCCAGTCCATCATCACTGTACCTCTTTTTATTAGATATTCTGGATGGCATCCATCCAAACCAGGTGCCTTACCTACTCTCATCATCTGAACAACTGCCTTGAATTCATCCTTTCTTACTTCTCCATTTTCTTCACTCATCACAGTCATTTCATTTGCACTTCCTACTGCAACTATCTTTCCCTCCCTATCCTCCTTCACGTTTAGCAACTCCCTAAAATACTCTGCCCATCTTCCCCTCACTGTCTTCCTTCCATTATCATCTCTCCATCTGCATCTTTTACCTTTTCGTCTCTACTTGATTCACCTCCTCTTCCTCTCTTAATTTCTTTCCAAAACATCTTTTTATTACTTTCAAAATTTTCTGTTATACTCCTACCCCATTTCACATCTGCTCTCCTCTTTGCCTCCTTTACCTTGTGCTTTACTTCTCTTTTCTTTTCTTTGTACGTCTCATATGACTCCCTCGTCCTATTTTGTAACCAATCTGTGAAAGCTCGCTTCTTCTCTTCTACAACCTTTTTTTGTTTCCTCATCCCACCATTCACTACCCTTCCTTCTATTTCCTCCCATCCCTCTTGTTCCACACACCATCTTTGTACACTTTGTGACTCCCTCCTTGAACCATCCCCATTCCTCCTCCACTCCTAGCTCTACTCTATCCTTCACTCCCTCCCACTCCTCTCTCAGCTTCCTTTTGTACTCCTTCTCTTTTTTTTTTCATATAAAGAGTTTACTCTAAGCACCTCCCTAGCTTTTGTCCTTTTCCTCTTTCTCCATCTCTCCCAACTTATTCTCTACCAAAAAATGATCTGATATTCCCCCACTCCCTCCCCTTAGCACATGTACATCCTTAAATCTTCCTATTATACTTCTATATACCACTACATAGTCCATTAACGCTCTATCTGTCATCCTTTCATCCACCACCCTCTCCCATGCGTATTTATACTTGACTTTCTTCCGAAATACTGTATTTGCTATCATCAACTCTCTTTCTAGACACATCTCCACCATCAACTCTCCACTACGATTCTTTCCTGGAACTCCACATTTCCCAACCACTTCGTCAGTTGGTTCATTTCCTACCCTAGCATTAAGGTCTCCCAATACTATTATATTGACGTTTCTCCCTAATCCCTCTATGCACTCATTGAAATCTATCCAAAAAGCCTCCCTTTCTTCTACACTCTTCTCACTACCAGGCCCATACGCACTTACAAAAGCCCACTTTTCCTTTCCTAGTTTCATCTGCATCCACATTATCCTTGAGGAAACCTCCTTCCACTTCACCATACGTTTACCTATCTCTTCATTTACTAGTATAGCCACCTCTTCTCTCCCTCTCCCTTTCTTCACTCCTGAATACCTCCCAGTTACACTCCCAAACTCACACTTGCCCTTCACTCTCAACTTAGTTTTAGTCAAGGCCAACACATCCACCTTTCTTATCACAAACAGACTACCTATCTCTTCCCTTTTACTCTCATCTGTACCACATCCACACATATTAAAACACCCAAACCTTAGGGTGCTGGTTGGAAAACTCCTAGACCCTCTTATGCCTTTACTTTTTTAGGAATGTCCCCTGTGGGGCTACAGGGAGAAGGATGCCTGGTCCAAATCCCCATCCCGTTTTTCTTGCCTCTTGCGATCCAAGTGGAAATACTTGGTGGCAGTATTCCCCCCACCCCACCACCACCACCACCACCATAGGGCAGGCGAAACAAGGAAATGAAATTCAGAGAAATGTTACAGGACAGCAACAAGGGGTTGGGGGACAGCATAATGGAGGGACAGTAGCAGTATAATAAAAGTTTCATCATTTCTCTGTGAGCAGAGTCCTCCTCTATCACAAACAAAATGATGTGTGGCTGTGGTCCGTAGGGGCGCCCCATATAGACCCTAAAGTATCAACTGCATGAATGTTACTTGGCCATACTAACATGCAGCCAATACCCCAGACGGGGATATATAAATAAATAAAAACAGATCTACAATTTCATTTATATATATATATATATATATATATATATATATATATATATATATGTATATATATATGTATATATATATATATATATATGTATATATATATATATGTATATATACATATATATATATATATATATATATATATTACACATATATCAAAAGCCTTTTTCCTTTACAAGTGTGGTAGCCAAAGTTAAAGACATAAATCCCCTCCTACCCATTTCATCCCCACTTACTCTATTCCCATTCCCCATAGCTCCCTTCCTCTTTTCTTGGCTCTTACTGGATGACGGGTCATCCATGTATCTCGCCCACTACACTGGATCAGAAGCACTACAGCAAGAGACAGCATATTCATATCAAACCCGCTTCATTTGATCGGCGATCACCACTCTACGTCCCCTCATGCAGAAAAAGAAAAGGGAGTGAATTAATCCTCCTACAGTGCCTTCCTCTCATAAGCCTTTTCCAAATACATAAGGTCCCCGCTTCATTTAATCGGCGATCCCCACTCTACGTCCCCTCATGCAGAAAAAAAAGTGAGAGAATTAATCCTCCTACAGTGCCTTCCTCTCATAAGCCCTTTCCAAATACATAAGGTCCCCAAAATAAACATTCTTACCTTTGACTAAAGCTTTCTCACATATCTGCCTCACTATAAAAATCTGTTCCATGCAACCTTTATCTTTTCTAAACCCAAACTGTTCCTTACCAATTATTCTATCTGTTCCTCCTCTAATCCTCTCAATAAAAACCCTTTCATAAGCCTTTCCAGCTACACTAAACAAACTGAATGTCTAAAATTACTACTCACACTTGTCCCCTTTTCCTTTATAAGACGGAACTATACAGGCACTCCTCAAGTCCTCCGGCATTTTTTAGACAAACATTAAACAACCTCATCAGCTACGTCACCATCACTATACCCTTCTTTTTTAAACACATCGCATGACACCCATCTCACCCAGGTGCTTACCTACTCTCATGATTTTAATAACTGCTTTCATCTCACCTTTTCTTACTTCTCCTCCATTTTCCTCATTCATTAATGTCATTTTCTTAGCGCCTCCTAATGCAACTACGTCTCCCACCCTATTTTCCTTCACTCTTAGTTTTACTCTATTCTTTATTCCCTTTCATTCATCTCTCAGCTTCTTCTTGTACTCTTTCTCCTTTTCTTCCTCATGCAAAGGATTACAAAGGCGGAGCATGCCGACAGGAGACCTTTTGATCCATATCTAGGTCGGATGCGAAAAAAAAAATCATATTAATAATAAAATAATAAATAAAAACTATGATAATGTAAATAACAAATAAAATACATAAATAAATGCATAGGTATAGTTAAATAATAAACAAACAGGTAAATAGCAAACAATAATAAATTGACATATAACTAATAATAAATGAAAATCACACAGACAAATGATAACAAAACAAAAACAAATAATATAAGATAAATTATAATCATTACAGCATCTTACTTAGGTGTTTATCTAAATGATTCTTAAAGCTTCGAACTGAACTACATTGCACTACCTGTGCAGGAAGTTTATTCCATTCATTAACTACACGGTTGGCAAAGTTGTTTCTACCTACTTCTAAATTGAATCTATTTCCGAACACTTTGAGACCATTGTTTCTTGTCTGATTCTCATTCAATGTAAAAATTTTGTCACTTTTGATGTTGTCAATTCCCTTTAGAATTTTAAAGACCTGTATCAAGTCACCTCTGAGTCTACGCTTTTTTAGGGAAAACAGATTCATATGTTTTAGTCGATTTTCGTATGATTTAGTTTTGATATTTGGAATCAGTTTTGTGGCTCGCCGTTGTACTTTTTCCAGTCTGTCAATGTCTTTAATGAGATTCGGTGACCATACGGAAACAGCATATTCCAAATGTGGACGAACTAACGATTTATATAGCTTGTTAATGAGTGATGGACTTTTGAAATCAAAAGATCACGCAATCAGTCCTAGAATCTTATTTGCTTTCTCAGAGGCTGAAATACACTGCTTGGATGATTTGAGGTCGTTACTGATAATTACTCCGAGATCTTTTTCACTATCCACTTTTGTTAATGAATTTCCAAATAACTTGTAATCGTACTTACTGTTATTTTTACCTATGTGCATTACCTTGCATTTACTTGTGTTAAATTTCATTAGCCACTTTTCAGACCATTGCTGTAATTCATCTAAATCTTCTTGAATATCTAATTGGTTTGAGTGATCATTTGCCACTCCGCACAATTTTGTATCATCGGCAAATTTGGAAACAGTATATTTTAGTCCATGGTCTATATAATTTATTTATACTATGAATATAAGTGGCCCAAGAACGGAATCCTGAGGAACTCCACTTGCAACACTTTTCCATGTAGAAGTTTTTCCATTTAAAACAACTCTCTGTTTTCGACCATTCAACCAATTACTAGTCCAACCTAATAGGCTACCACTTATTCCATGCAAAGCTAATTTAGTAAGTAGTCTTTCGTGTGGGACGGTATCAAAAGCTTTTGCAAAGTCTAGATATACTAAATCTATATTGTTTCTTTTGTCATAATTCGAGATAACTGTGTTGTAGAATTCGAGTAAGTTAGTCACGTAAAAACGTTTCCGTCTGAAACCATGCTGGCTATCATTTAAACAGTTTACTCTAAGCACTTCCTTACATTCTATCCTTTTCTTCTTTCTCCATCTATCCTCCCCTCTCGGCTTACCTTCTACCAAAATATTATCTTATTTTTCACCACTCTCTCCCCTTAGAACATGTACATCCAAAACTCTTCCTATCCTTCTCCTGGTTACCACTATATAGTCCATTAAAACTCTATCTACCAACCTTCCGTCCACCGCCATCTCCCATGTGTACTTATGTTTGATTTTTTCCTAGACACTGTTTTAGCTATCATCAATTCTCATTCTAGATACATGTCCACTATCAACCCTCCACTACATTTTTTTTTCTGGTACTCCAAAC
>NC_134811.1:40721656-40724156 GCF_046742065.1 Oratosquilla oratoria
GAGAGTGTGGTTGGTAGGTTGAGGTGGGTAGAGTTGAGTCGACGGGTGGGGGGGTTAAGCGAGGACGCTCACCCAATGCAAAGAGCAGGTACGTTAGGCGGGTCCGGGCCTAACTGCTGCGACGCTCCTGGACTGAATGGAAGGGGGTTGGAAGTCTGGTGGGAGGCAGGTTAGGCTGGTCCAGGCGTAATCGCTGCAAGTTCCCTAGTCTGACTGGTCATGAAGGGTGGGTTGAGGTGGGTTAGGTGGATCGGGGTCTAACTGCTGCGAAACTCCTGGTCTGGGTAGTCATGAAGGGGGCTTGGAGGTGGGTGGAGTCAGGTTCTCGCCCGGCTCCTGAATTATAAAAATGGGAGTTTATTGTTTATACTCACGGTGATTGGTGACGGTAGTTGGGGACAGCGGAAGAGGTGGTTCATCGGCCTGGGTTCAATCCATCCCGACTGGAGTCGTTTGGGGTACCGGGTCGGCCTTCAAGTCGATGCGCTGGTTCTCTATAGCTGATTGGAGTCGTCTGATTTCTGTTGGAGAGGTATGCTCACTGTGACTGGTGAAGTTAGCTGGGGATGGCGGAAGTAGAGATGTCTCTTAGACGGGTCTCATCGGCCTGGGTCCGCTGCGTATTGACTGAAATCGGCCTTCAATTCAGTCTGCTGGTTCTCTGCAGCTGATTGGAGTTGTCTGATTTCTGTTGGAGAAGTATACCCACTGTGACTGGTGAAGTTATTTGGGGGTGGCAGAAGTAGAGATGTTTCTAAGACAGGTCTTGTCGGCTTTGGTCCAATACGTCCTGACTGGAGTCGTTGGGGATACCGGGTCGGCCTTCAGATCGGTGCTCTGGTTCTCTACAGCTGTCTGGTTTCTGTTGGAGAAGTATACTCACTGTGACTGGTGAAGTTAGTTGGAAACGACGGATGTTTAGATGTCTCTTAGACGGATCTCATTGTTCTGGGTCCATTGCGTCTTGGCTGAAGTCGTGATATCGGGTTGGCCTTCAAGTCGGTGCGCTGGATCTCTACAGATGATTAGAGTTGTTTGGTCTCTGTTTGAAGGAATAGAGGGGTCAGTAGTATTGCTTACCGAGTGGGTCGCTGAGTGTGCATACTTGCGTTTGCGAGTCAGATGTCTCAGGAGGACGGTAGATGCGAGGTGGAGTATAAATGCTCTCTCGCTGGGAGATGGAAGTCTTGTGGTTTGATTGAAGTTCGATCACCTGGGTGGGAGTCTTGTGGTAGCTGAGTGAAATCTTGTTGTTTGATCTCCTGGCTCAGGGCTTGTCTGATACTGGGTTGGTGTCTCGATACGGTGATGCGTAGAGTTGGCAGGTGTTTTCTTATATTCTGTCAGCAGTCTCTCTGTAGAAATCTGTCGTCCAATTGATAGCGTACTGTCATTAGGTGGTTTAAAACCGAATGCCTTACGATTTCACCACCAATTCTAAGATGGGTGCAACTACAGATCACAGCTGCTATATTAGAAGTCAAAAATTCAGGGCGTGGGAGCACCAATGGCGCCAGTGTAACTTTTTTGTGGTTGTGTGGCTGAGGACGGCGCTTCTATTCAGGGAGTGGGAGCACCGCTGCCGCCAGTGTAACATTTTTTTCTGTGGTTGTTGATTACATAAGGTGGACTTAAAGCGGACGAGATAAACTCCAAGTCGGAGTTTCTTCTATTTGTCAAAAATAATCTGGGTTATTAACAACAGACTATATATGGACCCTTTGGGCAAAATGCAGAAGTGCCGGATCTTGACCCCGGGCACACCTGCGTCTAGTTGGCACTTGACCTGGCCAGCTCTAGCCTCTGGCAAGCTCTTCACCTAACCAGCTCTGGTGGTCTCGGCGATATAAGTGTCCATTAATAAAGGGGTTTAGTGGGCTGCCATATGTGACACGTGTTTCTAGGCATTGGTGTTAATTCTATATATGGGGATTAGTCGTATGGTTGGTGGGTGTGATTAGACAGGGTATGTGTATGTTAGCTTATGAGTAATATAATTGGGTCAGGTATAATAAAGGGGGTTCAATGTTTTTTTCTGGTGACATTATCTTCGTGTAGTGATAACCCGTTGTCTTAGTGGTAAGATATTTGTTCTGGGAAATCAAAGTCAGCAGGAGGAGAGAATCGCTGAAGGCGAGTGCTCTGTCGCATGCGTGTAGATCACGTGCGTGGTAGGTGATGGTTAGTAATGGTCACCTCCTCATTTCTCACTCTATCCAGCCTAGTAACCCCTATCATACTTCTCAGTCATTTCATCTCAAACACATTAAAACTTTCCCACTTTTCTCCATTTCCTTTAACCATCTCCAATCCCTGACCCACTGCCCTTGGATTTACCTCTCGTATCACCCCATCCATGTATAGATTGAAAAGCCAGGGCGACATAACACATCCCTGAAGAAGTCCCACCTTTACCTCAAACCATTCACTCGCTCCATTTCTAATCCTAACACAAGCTCTACTACTCTCCTAAAATCTCGTGACTGCTCTCAACAGCTTT
>NC_134811.1:40734156-40736656 GCF_046742065.1 Oratosquilla oratoria
CTGTAGCTAGTGGTCAAGCTGGTACATATCCTTGATGGACTTTCGTTGTTGTAATACAGGAATAGAATTGCCAATGACGGCGATGTCAATCAAATGATTCCAACAGTTGTACCCGGATTCGAACCGAGATTTGCGTTGGAGCAAAGCCGACGCTCTACCGACTGAGCTACTGAGACTATAAGATTATCTAACCTCGGGGTTAATCTAACTTCCACAAGATTTGAATCAACTACTAACTGCCATCCTAATCTGTGGGCTTGGTTCTCTGTAAAAATGAGATTAGGATGGCAGTTATCAGTCGACTCATACCCTGCGGTAGTTAGATTAACCCCGAAGTTCGAGTCCGGGGACAACTGTCGGAATTATGTATATATATATATATATATATATATATATATATACATATATATATATATATATATATTTACATATATATACATATATATATACATATATGTACATATATATGTATATGTATATACATCTGTCTGATATATATACATATATTTATATATATTTATATATATATATATATATATATATATATATATATATATATGAGAGAGAAATAGGTGGGAAAGGGCAAACGAAGATGTGTTGGGAATAGAGTTTATTGCCCTAACGTTTCGACCAACTTGGTCTTCTTCAGAAGACATGCTGCATTACAATTAGACCACAAGTCTTATACTCGCAACGAGGGGGAACCCGGCTAGCTGTGAGCGGATGTCAGGTCTGCTCTTCGACTAATGCATTAATTATCAAGACACTTTCTGTTTTCGAAAGGCATTTAAATCCGTCTCTGTCATTGTTATTTTACCTGGTGGCGATATGTGCAGTTTCCACAGTTTTTCTCATTTTCTTTTTAAGTCCCTCGTGTAGAATTTCCACGTGGCTCCAGTCAGGTAGGTTTCCGCATTTGTCTATATGACGAACCAGAGAGTTAGATGTTCTATGTGCCCTGAGGTCGTTTTTGTGTTCATTCAACCGTTTTTGATCCCACGACCTGATTCGCCAAATTATGATGAAGGACAGCCGCTGCATGGAATGCGGTAAACGACACTGAGGTTATCATGAACATTAGCATGTTTTTTTTTTATATTTTTCCTATCTTATTGGAAGACACTTTAGCTATATTTACTCCACCTTTTAACAAATAATTATCAATAGCTCCGGTGTTCGTAGAATTAGAGACAGTTATAAGGTGTGACTTATCTTTTCCCGGGGCCTGGACATTTGAGCCATCGTAGATCTTCTCGGCTTTCCTCATTGTTTTGGTGATCAAACCTCCGGGGTATTTCAGCTTCTTAAAGGTATTCTTGATATATGCCAGTTCATCATCTAGGAGTCTTTTACTGCAGATACAAAAAGCTCTGAGAAAGAAACCTATTAGAACACCAGTTTTGACACGTCTGCTGTGTGCTGAAAAATAGTGGATAAAATCATCCCTATTGGTAGGCTTCCTGTATACTGAGAGACTGTGAATTGAATGTCTTTATTCACAGCGTTGAGTCTTTTTAGCTTATTCTCTACATTGGTTCCTTTTGGCATCACCACGATTATGTTATCCACGTACCTTAGCCAAGTGGTGCCTCTTCCCATGATGTTGATGTATTTGTCCATTTCTAATACTTCCATGAAAAGACAAGCCATATTACAAGAGAACGGACTTCCCATTGCAAGACCTCTAATCTGTCTAAATTCAGTGTTGTTAAACATGAAATAAACAAACCTGACACACATGGAAACAAGTTTTAAATAATCAGATCTTGGAACTGGAAGGATGTCATCATCGATATCTGTAGTAGCTTTCTTCACTGCCTCTAGGGCATCACTAATAGAAACATTAGTGAATAACGCTGTTACGTCATAGCTTGCCAACTTTTTATCACTGATATTCAGATTTTCAAGCCGATCAGGTCTGAGGAATTTCTTAAATGGGCCCCGTTGATGGAACCGATGGAGTTGGATAAGGGTTTTGCTAGACATTTTGGTAACCTGTGAGGAGCGCTTCCAATTCATAAAGTTATGGGTCTCATTGGGACATTTACTTTATGCACTTTAGGTAGATCGTGCATGGGGGTTGGGGGGTTGGAGCTTCTTCTAGTAATCCTAATAACTTTTTTCCGCTGGATGATTTGTGTCGGATTCTTCTCGCTTCTGTGTTAAACTTTGTTGATTCTTTATATGCGCTACCGGCCGGTTGTCTTTCGTAAGTTGACTCATCACTCAAAAGATCGGACATTTTGTCCAGATGGTCAACTTTATTTAAAATAACTACTCCGCCGCCTTTGTCGGCGTGGGTGATTAAAATGTTATCATCTTTACTCAAAGTTTGAATGCCTTCTCTAAATCTTTTGGGAATAACAAAACGATTACAAGAGGCTAAGGATTGGTAACATGCTATTACCCCTTGGGTGAAACCTTTATCGACTTCGTTCTCAGACCATTTATAACTATTATTCACACTTTTCTTGTAGTCTTTACCTTTTCCTCCTATATC
>NC_134811.1:40741656-40746656 GCF_046742065.1 Oratosquilla oratoria
CTTTATTCTCTCCATTTTTCCTTCCTCCCTTATGTTCTTCTCTTTGGTCATTCTTTTTGCCCTTCCTTACTTTGAGCCTTCTTTGTTAGGACAACAAAATTACTTACATTTGCTCTAGACTTATTTAATCTTTGAGGATAGTTTCTCTCGTCAACTGAACAAAGTAGTCTATTGTTGCTTAGATGGTACTTCTTAATTTCTTTTCCAGCAAACACCTAGCATTTTTATTCAGTCGAATAGATAACCCGAGTTAAATAGAACTAATCTCTTTGAGGCTGCGGTTTCCTTTATCCAAGATGATGATTGGAGATATTATCTTGTTTAAAAAAATATAGGTGGGCGCTCATAAAAAAGTATGAATGACATCAACCAATTGTATATGTATTCTGTTCAGAGTGCTTTCCATCTGTTTTATATAAAAAGTGGACTGAGGAATACCCAATTTTATGTCTTTAACGCAACGAGACACTTTTTGTATTAATTTGGTGAGCATCATGATTTCTATTCACTTGTAGAAGAACTCTGGATTAATTTCTTTTTTCAACTCTTGAGTCTGAGTATCATTGTCTTTTTGAATAAATTAATCGGAATTTAACCATAAATATATTATGGTATATTAACGAGCTATAACTTAACCCTTACTACTGGATGACGCAATATGCCTATTCAACTCAGGCCGAAAATCGCGAAGTCGACAAATCGTGAAGTCGACAAATAGCGAAATAAGAAAATCGCGAAATTGTAGTTTTGATCTATCAAAGTCCTTTTCATTCCTGAATCTACTTTTTTATCTGAAGAGAGTAGTTTGGCATGAGCTTCAAGAACTCTTATATGAAGGAGAACCTTCTTGGAAGCCTCTTCACATTGCAGAGCATAAGTAGAACTTGAGACGTTTCATTAGGACTAAAAAAAGGTAATTTTATTCCTTTGGATTATTGAATCGTGGAGGCTCTTAGAATTTGTGTCTTGGAAATGGCCGATGGAGTAAGCTACATTTTTGTTCTGGTTAATTTTAGTAGAATACAAGCATGAGACCTCGTAGACTGGGTGGAAGAGGCAGAGTTTACACCTAGAGACGCTTAACCAAAAGTTATCACTTATGGTCTTTGTAGCCATCGGAAATCAAACTGGGACATTCGAACATAACAGTCGGGCTCAAAGTCGAACTGACGACAGTGAAGATTCCTATACCTATTCATCATCGGGCGCACTATATCATCAAATACCCGACGACCTCTTTGACTATTGGTCTTTGTCTGGCAACATCCCACCGATCACGACTGCGGTGACCATTCTACGATCTTTAATGATCGTGTGACGCGATTCGTATGATTTCGTTTGTTTCAATCTGAAGAATATATATATATATATATATATATATATATATATATATATATATATATATATATATATATATATATATATATATACATAGGGCAGTGAACAAGGTGCAGGGATGACCCGTCATCCAGGAGGTGCTCAGATAAGAGGGAGGGTGGGGGTGTGTGGAGTTTATTCAGGGATGGAATGAGTGGAAGTGATTTTATGCCTTTCCTTTTTTGACTGCCTCCCTTGTAAGGGGGGAAAAGCCTTGGTATATGTATTTATGTTTATATATATATATATATATATATATATATATATATATATATACGAGGTATATTTAATAAGGAATGAGAAAATGCCAGGCGAGACATTAAATATGATTTGATCAAAATACTACTTCATGGTGTGAAGTACATATACATATATTCTATAAAATGACTAACTGGCAACTTTCTATATTTGTAGGTCTGAGTGCAGCGGTGAACGTGGTGGAGCCAGACTGATTCGGTTTGCCGATCTGTGAACACTTGTTAAGATCCAGGCAAACATGGAGCAACGTTACGCCATAAAATTTTGTTTTAAACTTAAGAATACCAAACAAGAAGCTCATGGAATGTTAAAAGAGGCCTATGGGGATGAACAGATGAGCCAAACAAATTTCTATCGGTGGTTTAACAGATTTTCTGAATGAAAAGAACAGGTTGAGGATGAACCCAGATCTGGAGCATCGAAAAGTGCACGCAAGGAGGAAAACATTGAGGAAGTGCAAAAGATAGTAATGCAAAACCGTCGAATATCTGTGAGGATGATATCTGAAGCTGTTGGTACTAGTATTGGCACCGTAGAGACAGTTCTGACCGAAGATCTGAAGCTCCACAAAGTCTGAACCATGTTCGTGGAAAGATCCTCTTCGACGACCAGAGGCAGTTTCGTGTGGAATGTTGCACTGACATTCTCGAAATGATAGAGGCTGATTCAGGATTCCTGAATAAGGTAGTGACTTGCGACGAGAGTTGAGTGTTCACCTACGACCCTGAGAGCAAACGTCAGAGTGCTCAGTGGAAGAACGCGAACTCCCCCAGACCCAAATAGGCAAAGATGAGCAGGTCGCAAGAGAAGGCCATGGTTACTCCTTTCTTTGACTCCCAGGGGCTCATTCACGTTGAATGGGTTCCACAGGGTCAAACCGTCAATAAGGAATATTACCTTACAGTTCTGAAAAAGTTCAGGGAGAAGATGAGGAAGAAGAGGCCTCAGCAGTGTAGGTGTGGTCAGTGGTGGTTCCACCAGGACAATGCCCCATGCCACAAGTCAACGCTGGTGACCACCTGGATGGCCGACAGGGGAATAAAAGTGGTACAACACCCACCCTACAGCCCTGACCTAGCCTCTTGCTACTTCTTCCTGTTCCCACGCATGAACGACAGCCTCAGGGGAACCAGATTCCAGTCAACAAAGGAGCTGAAAGAGACATCGGAAAGTTACCTGAAGGGACTACTGAAAAAAGACTTTGAGGAGGTCTTTCAGGATTGGGAGAGACGCATGCAGAAGTGTGTAGATGCGAGAAGCAATTCTTTTGAAGGAGACAAAGTTTTGTAAGCCTATGAAAATAAATAGTGTCTCTCTTGACATTTTCTCATTACTTATTGAACATACCTTGTATATATATATATATATATATATATATATATATATATATATATATGTACATAAGTACACACACACACACACGCGTATATGTATATATACATACATACATATACCAAAGGCTTTTTCCCCCTACACGGGGGATAGCCAAAGAAGAAAAAGGCATAGAAACCTCTCCCACTCAATTCCATTCCCTATAAATTCCACTCCACTCCACCCTCCACCCCCCCCTCTTATCTTATCACCTCCTGGATTACGGGTCATCCCTGCATCCTGTCCACTGCTCTGGGTCAGAAGCAGTGCCGCAAGACACAGCACATCCACAGCAAGGCCGCTTCATTATTTCGGCGATCCCCCCTCTCCATCCCCCCAGGCAGAAAAGGAGAAGACGGGGAGAAATCCCTCCGGGCTGCATCAATTTTTTTTCTCATACGTACTTCCTCAACCCCCATCCCCCACCCACTCCCCCTCATGCATCACAGTATCATCTATACACAACCCCTCTCCATTCATCCCCATCTTCTGTCCTCTCCCGTCCTTCCTCCACAGACATTCCTCTCTTTTGTAATGCCCCTTTCACCCCATCCATCCATCTCATCCTAGGACGCCCCCTCATATTCACTCCTTCCACCTCTGCCTTCCACATCTCTTTTACTAATCTCTCTTCACTCATTCTTTCCACGTGTCCAAACCATACTAATACGCATTCATCAACCCTATCTTCCAGTTCCCTTTCCACCCTTGTTCTCCTCCTCACCTCCTCATTTCTCACTCTATCCAGCCTAGTAACCCCTATCATACTTCTCAGATATTTCATCTCAAACACAATCAAACTCCTTCTCTCTTCCTCTCTCATGTTCCATGTTTCTGCCCCGTACAATACTGTTGGCACAACCACTACTTCATATAACCTCCTCTTAGCATCCATTCCCAAATGTCTATTTCTCATTACACTTTTCAATCCACCAAGGGATTTACTCGCTTCTCTCAATCTTCATTATACTTCCACCCCCACTCCTCCCTTTTCTGCCACATTTGCATCCAAATATCTAAAACTATCCAATTCCTCCAGCCTTTCATCTTTAATGCTCACTTCCAGCCTGCTGTCACTCTCTCCCCTTATACATCTCATCACCTTACTTTTGCCCACAGTTATCTTCAGCTTCCTTCTTTCACACACCTTCTCAAACTTTGTCACTAACTCTTTCAATCCCTCCTCTGATCTTACTACAAGTGCGTGTCGTCAGCAAACAACAACTGGCTGACCTCCCATTTATTTCCATTTTCTTTAATCATCTCCAACTCCTGACCCACTACACTTGCACTTACCTCTCGCACAACCCCATCCACGTAAAGATTGAACAACCAGGGCGACATAACACATCCCTGACGAAGTCCCACCTTTACCTCAAACCATTCACTCTCTCCATTTCTAATCCAAACACAAGCTCTACTACTCTCGTAAAAACTCTTGACTGTTCTTAACAGCTTTCCTTCTATCCCATATATCTGCAGTACCTCCCACAGTGTCTTCCTGTCTACCCTGTCGTAAGCCTTTTCCAGATCCATAAAAGCCCAAAAAACATCCTTACCTTTTCCTATAGCTTTCTCATATATCTGTCGTACCACAAAAATCTGATCTACACAACCCCTACCTGTCCTAAACCCACACTGTTCCTTACCAATTACTCCCTCTGTTCCTCTCCTAATCCTCTCAATTAACACTCTCCCATAAGCCTTCCCAACTACACTCAACAAGCTGATCCCTCTGAAACTACAAACACTCACACTTGTCCCCTTTTCCTTTGTAAAGCGGAACTATACAGGCACTCCTCTAGTCCTCCGGCACTCTACCCTCTCTTAAACAAACCTCACCAGCCAGTCCACCATAAGTGTACCTCCTTTCTTCAGAAATTCTGCATGGCATCCATCCAACCCAGGTATCTTACCTGCTCTCATCATTTTAACAGCTGCTTTCACTTAATCCTTCCCTATTTCTCCTCCATTTTACTCACTCATCACTCTCA
>NC_134811.1:40751656-40764156 GCF_046742065.1 Oratosquilla oratoria
ACTAGTCTTGAGAATACCAAATCTAATTTCTTAAATATGCTCAGCCGCTGTTTGGGAAACTATTAAAATATCATCTTGAAATATACTGGTAGTGTTTCCTAACAACCCATCTAGAACTATATTCATTAATCTCATGTAAGTTAATAGACCATTACATAACTCAATTGGCATTCGTTTGAATTCATACTGTCCCGTTAGGGTAGAAAGTGCTATGAATTCTCTTGAGTCCTCATGCAACTCTATTTGCTAAAAAGCAGACTTAATATCTATAGTGTTAAAATACCTATTCTCAGTTCCCAAACTTCTAAGAATGTCCCCTATAACCGGTAATGGTAATCGGTCGCGTATGGTGTGCTTATTCGATTCCCTATAATCAATAATTGTACGCATGGTACCATCTAATTTTGACACCAGAATCAAAGGGAAGTTCCACTCACTTTTACTATGTTCAATAATACCCTGCGATAATATTTCAGTGATCAATGTATTTACAATGGTTAGTTTGAGATGTGGTACTCTGTAGGCAGGTCTATAGATGAGTTGAGTTCTTGATTTTAATTTGATCTGATGTTTTAAAACAGATGTTTTGCTTAAGGTATCCCCTAGCAAAGCAATTGCTTTATTGTGCTTCAAGAGCAAAGTAACTAAGCTTTCGTCCAACTCAGGGCAACTAGTAGGTTCTAGTTGATTCTTGTATTTCTCTCTTAAATATGTTTCTTTCTGAAATGAACAGGTAGGAGAAATAGTATAAGGTAAGCAGAGTAAGCTTCGTGTATTTAGTTTATTAGAGACCGCTTTTTTTTTGTATTTTCTCTTTGCCGTTTGTATTGCTAAAGGAGGAGCGAAATGGCTTGTGAAGGTTGTGTGAACCTGGAGGACCGTCTCAGGATGTGTGAAGAGGAAATTCGTCTTCTCAGGAGTGCGCTCTGCGAGAAGAGTGAACCCTCCCCACAACCCAAAGAGCGTTCCACTTCTTCCCCTTCTGCCACTGCCGTGAGCGAGTGGCCATCCGCGGGGTCCCGTTTGTCGAGCCCGCATTCGGTAGGCGTGTGCCCTGTGGAGCAACCGCTGGCTCTAGCCAATCATTTTGCTCTGCTGGAGGATGAAGTGGCTGAAAATCAGGAGTTCTTGGTGGTGGGGGACTCCATGGTGCGAGGCTATGACGACATCCTGCAGCGGAAGACTAAACGACGTTGCAAGCTTGTGTGTCAACCGGGCCGTGGGATCGCCGATTGTACCCAGTCCATCAGGGAGCTAGGACGGACGAACACGGTTACGATTGTTCATACGGGAAGTAACGATGTAGTTAGGGTGAGATCAGAGGAACTTGTTCAGAATTACAGGGTCCATATTCAGGAGATGAAGGAACGTGGGATCCGTCACGTAGTCTGTGAGATCCTCCCGAGGATCTACGCAAGTTCGTGTTAGAACAGTAGAGCCATAGGGATCAATGATAGGATATCGCAATTGTGCACACAATTGGGATACCACTTTCTTGATCCTTGGTATCTCTTTTCCAGGCGTCATGACCTTTACGCTTCTGATGGGATCCACCTTACCCGCAGAGGCAAATATGTTCTTACAAACCTTATTGTGGGAGTTTGTAATGAACTAGTTCCTTTTTTTGGGGTAGAAGCCCAAAGGGAAGGGGAAATAGAGTGTACTTTGGGAAACAGAGTAGAGTATAGCATTAATGTAGAACAATATGCCAGTATAGGACAAAATATAATGTTAGGATATAATGTGGGTAGAGGACGAAATGTTACATTAGGATGTAATGTCAAAAAACAAAATGTCACGATGGGATGTAATGACAGTGGAGGACAAAAGATCACGATGGGATGTAATGATAGTGGAGAACAAAATATCACAATGAAACGTAATGATACTGTGCGAGAAAATATCACGGTAGGATATAATGCCAGTGGAGGACAAAATATACTTTTAGGAAGGGATGCCGGACAGAATGTCAATGAAGGTCAAAATATCACGATGGCAGTGGAAGACAAAATATCACGATGGCAGTGGAAGACAAAATATCACGATGGCAGTGGAAGACAAAATATCACGATGGGATGTAATTATAGTGGAGGAAAAATATCACGGTAGGATATAATGTCACTGAAGGACAAGGTGTATAGAGAAACTCAAAGTTAATAAAATACCAGGGCCTGACGGTTGGCATCCAAGAATCTTAAAGGAAAAGAAAAATGAGATTGTTGTTCCAGTAGAAATTATAAAAAAAAAAAAAAAATCCATCATATCCGGAGATGTCCCAAGAGAATGAAAGCTAGCTAACATTACTCCCAGATTCAAAGAAGGTGACAGAAAGAATCCAAATAACTATAGGCCTATAAGTTTGACTCTAGTCGCAGGAAAAAGGCTGGAAACTATCATCAGAGATGCTATCAAATATCATTTAGAAAGTAACTGTTTGATAAATGATAGCCAGTATGATTTCAGACGGAAACGTTCTTGCGTGACTAACTTACTCGAATTCTACAACACAGTTATCTCGAATTATGACAAAAGAAACAATATAGATTTAATATATCTAGACTTTGCAAAAGCTTTTGATACCGTCCCCAACGAAAGACTACTTACCAAATTAGTTTCACACGGAATAAGTGGTAGCCTATTAAGTTGGACTAGTAATTGGTTGAATGATTGAAAACAGAGAGTTGTTTTAAATGGAAAAACTTTTAGATGGAAATTTTTTATAAGTGGAGTTCCTCAAGGTTCCGTTCTCGGGCCAATTCTATTCTACTGTTTTTAAATTTGCTGATGATACAAAACTGTGCGGAATGGCAAATGATCACTCAAACCAATTAGATATTCAAGAAGATTTAGATGAAATACAGCAATGGTCTGAAAAGTGGCTAATTAAATCTAACACAATTAAATGCAAGGTAATGCAAATAGGTAAAGAAAAAAAAACCAGGAAGTACGATTACAAGTTATTTGGAAATTCGTTAACAAAAGTGAATAGTAAAAAAGATCTCGGCGTAATTATCAGTAACGATCTCAAATCATCCAAGCAGTGTATTTCAGCCTATGAGAAAGCAAATAAGATTCTCGGACTGATTGCGCGATCTTTTGACTTCAAAAGTCCATCACTCATTAACAAGCTATATAGATCGTTAGTTCGCCCACATTTGGAATATGCTGTTTCCGTATGGTCACCGAATCTCATTAAAGACATTGACAGATTGGAAAAAGTGCAACTGCGAGCCACAAATTTGTTTTTCCTAAAAAAGCGTAGACTCAGAAATAACTTGATGCAGGTCTTTAAAATTCTAAAGGGAATTGACATCAAATGTAACACAATTTTCGCATTGAATAAAAATTAGACAAGAAAAAATGTTCTCAAACTGTCCAGAAATAGATTTAATTTGGAAGTGGATAGAAACAATTTTGCCAACCGTGTAGTTAATGAATGGAATAAACTTCCTGCAGAGGCAGTGCAATGTAGTTCAGTTCGAAGCTTTAAGAATCATTCAAATAAACACCTAAGTAAGATGCTGTAACCATTAGCATTTTCTTTTATATCATTTCTTTATTTGATTTTTATCATTTCTCTTTTTGTTTATCATTATTTGCTTGATTCTCATTTATTATTACTTGTATATCAATTTATTACTATTTACTATTTACCTGTTTTTTATTATCTAACTATATCTATGCATTTATTTATGTATTTTTTTATAATTTACATTATTATAGTTTTTATTTAGTCATTTATCTATTTATTACTATTATTTTTTTTCGCATTCGAACTAGATATGAACCAAAGGGTCTCCTGTAGGCATGCTCCGCCTTTGTAATCCTTTGTAATGCTTATTACACTTGGCTTGTCAATTTACACCAAGGGACTCCCAACTGGGATACTCAATTTACGTCCTTAGTCACCTTCACACCAACGTCACGACTTTCCTAGTCCAATGATCTTTTCTGTTACATCTAAGTGCCTCACCTAAGGGCGTGCCTTTACTCCCGTGAACCAATCACTTTTTCTCCTCCTCCACTCTTTCTCCAATCGGAAAGACTGTTACAACGTCTTCAACAATACTACTTACTCAAACGATCACGATATCGATCCATGAATGGCTTAGTTTACAAATTGTTCCATCAGCATTTATAGATCAATAAAATCTGGTCCCTAGTGGTTGTTTATAAATTTGGACGAGGAGCGAGATTAAGTTCGCCAAACATTCAACTCATGAAATAAAATTCTCGCCACCTACCCCTCTATCTACGTTACTTGTCTACTTTTATCTACCAGCCTGTTACAATATATATATATATATATATATATATATATATATATACATATATATATATATATATATATATACATATATATATACTGTATATATATATATATATATATATATATATATACTGTATATATATATATATATATATATATATATATATGCGTGTGTGCGTGTGTGTGTAAATATATATATACATATATATATATACATACATATATATATATATATATATATATATATACATATATATATATATATATACATATGTGTGTGTGCGTGTGTTTGTGTGTGTATACATTGAAATTGTGTATATCGTTATAAAAATACACTTAAATTGTGAGGCTGGTGTAAAAAACACATGGCCTTTATTTCCATTATGGCCCTCTTAAAATCCATATAACTAAGAACATACGTGTTAAATCATAATGGTTACTTAACATAGTCCTGGGCATGGCGTTAAACTGCAACCGCAGCTATTGAGAGAGATAGTACCTTCCCCCAGCAAGGGCCCTTTGGCTAAGGACTACGTCCCTACTGGTGGCCCTGGTTCTCCTCAGTAGTTGTACGGCCATAAGCTTAGTCAGCATTCAGGATAGGAGAAGGTAACTCTGAATTCAAATACCCCTGCTGCCTTGCAGGGTTTGCCTCTTCAGGCAAAAGATTGGGGAGTAAACCCCGACAGATATTCCGGATTGGAGCCCCGAAGGCGGATGGATGGCATAATTGTCTCCTTCCGGCAGCCCCTGCATCCTAATCCGTCCCCAGCCGTCTTGACTGTCTTGCCATAGACCTAGCGTTTTAGGACGAGAGAGTGAGGCTGATCCTGTGAAAGTCTCCTTCATTCTAATCAAAGTTTCGCACAAGTCATGTCATCAAGCTAAAGAAAAAAAAAACTGTGGCGATGGGGGAACGACGAAGCAGTAGTTGAGGATACACTGGGAGCTGTAGTTGCAAACCTGCACACAGGCGGCTCAGGGCATGTGGTCGCTCCTCGCTGGACAGTGGCAGCATGCCCCCTCAGTGACCAAGCAGCCCTCTTCAGGATCGCTCCGCTCGCCTTTTAGCATGAGGACGGGGCTAGAAAAGGTGCCCTAAACATAGCTTGCCATTCCCCCGACCCTGGTCAGTTTACTGTGGCTGGCGGGGATCCCTTCTATCGGTCGAAACATCAAGAAAAAGAAACCAAAGGTGTTCACCTATGCATCTTGGAACGTGAGAACTCTGCTCGACAACACCAAAGTAGACAGACCGGAGAGAAGAACTGTTCTTGTGGCCAGAGAACTAGCTCGCTACAATGTCGACATAACTGCTCTCAGTGAAACACACTTTGCAGACAAGGGTCAAATGACAGAAACCGGTGGTGGTTACACCTTTTTCTGGAGTGGTCGCAGCAGTGAAGAGAGACGTGAAGTGGGTGTTGACTTTGCCAACAAATCCATCCATGTACGGATTTTACCAAACATCACCAAGGGTATTAATGACCGGCTGATGACAATGCAGATACCGCTCGGAAAGAAAGTCAAGGCAACCATTGTCAGTGCCTACGCTCCGAATATGACGAATTCTGACGAGATCAAGGATAAGTTCTATGAGGAACTGGACCCCCTCATCATATCAGTGAAGTCCAAAAAGCTCATCATCCTTGGAGATTTCAACGCTAGTGTTGGGGCCGATCATCACGCCTGGCACCGCATCCTCGGTAAACATGGCATCGGAAAATGCAATAGCAATGGGCACCTCCTTCTCAGAACATGTGCTCCTCATGACCTAGCCATCACCAACACCAAGTTTCACTTACCGACCTGGAACAAGACATCCTGGATGCACCCACGCTCTAAGCATTGGCATCGTATTGACTATGTCATCGTGAGGGCAAGGGACTTGCGGGATGTGAAAGTGACTAAGGCCATGTGTGGCACCAAATGCTGGACGGGCCACCGCCCGATAATCTCAAGGATGAACTTTCACATTCAGCCCAAGAAAAGACCACAGGGCCAGAAAGTCAAGAAGAAACTGAATGTTACAGCCCTTAAGAACACAGAGAAGGAACATTGCTTCCAGACACTCTTGCAAAACAAATTCTCCAGTTTTCAAATCAACCAGTCCAGCATCGAGGATCAGTGGGCATCCTTCAGGGACACAGCTTACTCTGCTGCCCTCGAATCATTAGGCCCCGCCACCAGATATCATCATGACTGGTTCGACGAAAATAATGCAGAAATCCAAAAGCTGCTTGAAGAGAAGCATCACCTGCACCGGGCCCACCAGAATGATGCCTCCTGTACTGCAAAGAAAGCAGCATTTACCAAAATTTGCAGTAAAGTGCAAACAGAGCTACGTCACATGCAAGATTCCTGGCTCAGTGGCAAGGCCGATGAGATCCAAGGTTATGCCGACAGGCATGACACAAAAAGCTGTCTATGGACCTTAGTCTTCTGGATTGTCCCCCCTCCTCAGTGCTGATAGCAATACCTTGCTGACAGAGAAGAAGTTCATTCTGGAGATATTGGCAGAACACTTTCACAACGTGCTCAACCGCCCAGCTCAAATCAACGATGAAGCCATTGCACGGCTCCCCCAGGTGCCTACAAACAACGACTTTGATGACCTTCTCTCAGCAGACGAGGTACGCCAAGCGATTAACCAAATGTCCACTGGTAGAGCCCCAGGGTCTGATGCCATACCTGCGAAAGTCCATAAGTCAGGGGAACCAGTCATTGTCAGCCAGCTCACCATCCTGTACCAGTCCATGTGGAACAAGGAGCAACTCCCACAAGAGTTCAGAGATGCTACAATTGTCCACATCTACAAGCGTAAAGGAAATAGCCAATCCTGCGACAGCCATCGAGGAATCTCCCTCCTATCCATAGCAGGCAAGATCCTGGCTTGTGTCCCTCTCAAACGCTTGTTGGAACACTTGGAGATCTCTGGTTTCCTCCCCGAAAGTCAGTGCGGCTTCCGTGCAGATCGAGGGACCATCGACATGATCTTTGCTTCCCGTCAACTCCAGGAGAAATGCATCGAACAATATCGTGACCTCTACACAGCCTTTGTTGACTTGACCAAGGCCTTCAACACGGTCAGCCGAGCAGGGCTCTGGGGCACCATGGCAAAATTTGGCTGCCCCCGCAAGTTCATAGCATTCGTCCGTCAGTTTCATGATGGAGTCATCTGTAATCTGAAGCCTTCCCAATTACCAACGGATTCAAACAGAGTTGTGTCCTTGCCCCGACTTTTTTCAGCATGATGTATTCGCCAATGCTGTCTAACGCCTTCAGAAACTGCAAGTCTGGCATGTATCAATACAGAGAGATTTAAAAAAGACAATAAGAAAAAGAAAACGACAATACGAAATGAACATCGCTGATAAAACCAAAGAGAATCCAAAAGAATTCTATAGTTACATTAGAGATAAAAAGGTTGTTAGGAATCACATTGGTCCACTATTATCTGCTGACGGTCAACTTCAATATTCAAATGAAGGAATGTGTAATATCTTAAACAATTATTTTAGCTCGGTATTCGTAAACGAAACACCTCAAAGTGAATTCCAAACTGAAACCTGTGAAAAGTCTGGGGTAAACTTACTCACTACGGTTAATATAACAAAAGAAAAAATTAAAAGGTGTATAGACAAAGTCAAAGATAATAAAACACCAGGGCCTGACGGTTGGCATCCAAGAATCTTAAAGGAAAAGAAAAATGAGATTGTTGTTCCAGTAGAAATTATTTTCAAGAAATCCATCATATCCGGAGATGTCCCAAGAGAATGGAAGCTAGCTAACGTTACTCCCATATTCAAAAAAGGTGACAAAAAGAAACCAAATAACTATAGGCCTATAAGTTTGACTTCAATCGTAGGAAAAATAATGGAAACTATCATCAGAGATGCTATCGAACATCATTTAGAAAGTAACCGTTTGATAAATGATAGCCAGCATGGTTTCAGACGGAAACGTTCTTGCGTGACTAACTTACTCGAATTCTACAGCACAGTTATCTCGAATTATGACAAAAGAAACAATATAGATTTAATATATCTAGACTTTGCAAAAGCTTTTGATACCGTCCCACACGAAAGACTACTTACTAAACTAGCTTTGCATGGAATAAGTGGTAGCCTATTAGGTTGGACTAGTAATTGGTTGAATGGTCGAAAACAGAAAGTTGTTTTAAATGGAAAAACTTCTGGATGGAAAAGTGTTGCAAGTGGAGTTCCTCAGGGTTCCGTTCTTGGGCCACTTCTATTCATAGTATATATAAATGATATAGACCATGGACTAAAATCTACTGTTTCCAAATTGGCTGATGATACAAAACTGTGCGGAGTGGCAAATGATCACTCAAACCAATTAGATATTCAAGAAGATTTAGATCAATTACAGCAATGGTCTGAAAAGTGGCTAATGAAATTTAACACAAGTAAATGCAAGGTAATGCACATAGGTAAAAATAACAGTAAGTACGATTACAAGTTATTTGGAAATTCATTAACAAAAGTGGATAGTGAAAAAGATCTCGGCGTAATTATCAGTAACGACCTCAAATCATCCAAGCAATGTATTTCAGCCTCTGAGAAAGCAAATAAGATTCTCGGACTGATTGCGCGATCTTTTGATTTCAAAAGTCCATCACTCATTAACAAGCTATATAAATCGTTAGTTCGTCCACATTTGGAATATGCTGTTTCCGTATGGTCACCGAATCTCATTAAAGACATTGACAGACTGGAAAAAGTACAACGGCGAGCCACAAAACTGATTCCAAATATAAAAAATAAACCATACGAAAATCGACTAAAACACATGAATCTGTTTTCCCTTAAAAAGCGTAGACTCAGAGGTGACTTGATACAGGTCTTTAAGATTTTAGGGAATTGACAACATCAAAAGTGACCAAATTTTCACATTGAATGAGAACCAGACAAGAAACAATGGTCTCAAACTGTCCGGAAATAGATTCAATTTGGAAGTAGGTAGAAGCAACTTTGCCAACCGTGTAGTTAATGAATGGAATAAACTTCCTGCACAGGTAATGCAATATAGTTTAGTTCGAAGCTTTAAGAATCATTTAGATAAATACCTAAGTAAGATGCTGTAATGATTATAATTTATCTTATATTATTTGTTTTTGTTTTGTTATCATTTGTCAGTCTGATTTTCATTTATTATTAGTTATATGTCAATTTATCATTTACTATTTACCTGGTTTTTTATTATCTTAACTATACCTATGCATTTATTTATGTATCTTATTTGTTATTTACATTATCATAGTTTTTATTTATTATTTTATTATTAATATGATTTTTTTCCGCATCCGACCTAGATATGGATCAAAAGGTCTCCTGTCGGCATGCTCCGCTTTTGTAATCCTTTGTAATCCTTTGTATCAGATACAGATATAACAGAAAACTGTTCAACCTAAGAAGACTGCAAGCCATCACAAAAGTGAAGGAAACTATTGTCAGAGACCTCCTGTTTGCCGACGACTGCGCACGTAATGCCAGTGATGAGCAGGAGATGCAACAACATTTGGACATGTTTTCCTCAGCCTGTGATAATTTCGGTTTTACTATCAGCACCAAGAAGACAGAGGTGATGTACCAATCAGCACCAGGGAAACAGTACCAGGAGCCACAGATCCAGGTGAACGGACAGACTCTCCAAACGGATGACACCTTCACATACATGGGCAGTACCCTCTCTTGCAATGCTACCATTGATACGGAGATCAATAATAGAATCTCCAAAGCAAGCAACGCCTTTGGGAGACGGAGGAAGAATGTCTGGGAGAGGCGTGGAATTAGTCTCGAGACAAAGCTGAAAGTCTATCGAGCAGTTGTCATCACCACCCTTCTTTAATGGCTGCGAAACCTGGACAGCATACCGAAGGCATGAAAGGCAGATCAACCACTTCCATCTCAGATGCCTCCACTGGCAGGACAAAGTCCCCGATACGGAACGTCTTGAAGAAAGCAGACATCCCTAGCGTCGTCACCACCATGCGCAAGGCTCAGTTAAGGTGGACAGGACACGTCTCCCGAATGCCAGACAACCGCATCCCAAAGCAGTTCCTCTATGGCGAACTTTCCCATAGAAAGCGAAAAGTGGGTGGACAGAAAAAGCGCTTTAAGAACGATCTGAAGGTCACACTCAAGGATTTCAGCATCAGCACGGAAACTTTGGAGTCTTTCGCTGCCGATCGCCCTTCTTGGCGCAGCGTTGTCGCCAAGATAGGTCTGGTCAGCCACCTTCGGACGCATCCTTCCTTCCTTCCTAAATAAGTAAATATATAGATAAATAATAAAGAAAGAAAATAAATAAATAAGTAAATAAATAAATAAATAAATAAATAAGTAAATAGATAAATAAATAAATAAATAAATAAATAAATAAATAAATAAATAAATAAATAAATAAATAAATAAATAAATAGATAGATAAGTAAATAGATAAATAAATAAATAAATAAATAAATAAATAGTTAAATAAATAAATAAATAAATAAGATAGAAAATAATACATACATATATACATATACCAAAGGCTTCTTCCCCCTACATGGGGGGTAGCCACAAAGTAAAAGGCATAGAAACCACTCCCACCAATTCCATTTCCTATATGTTTCACTCCCCTCCACCCTCCTCACTCCCCCTTATCTTGGCACCTCCTGGATGACGGGTCATCCCTGCATCCTCTTCACTGCCCTGGGTCAGAAGCAGTTTCGCAAGACACAGCACATCCACAGCAAGGCCGCTTCATAAAATCGTCGGACCCCCCCTCTACGTCCCCTTATGCAGAAAAGAAGACGGGGAGAAATCCCTTCGCGCTGCGTCAATTTTTTTCTTCATACATACTTCCTCACCACCCATCCCCCACCCACTCCCCCTCATGCATCATAGCATCATCTATACACAACCCCTCTCCATTCACCCCTATCTTCTGTCCTCTCCCGTCCCTCCTCCACAGACATTCCTCTCTTTTGTAATGCCCCTTTCACCCCATCCATCGATCTCATCCTAGGACGCCCCCTCATATTCACTCCTTCCACCTCTGCCTTCCATACTTCTTTTACTAATCTTTCTTCACTCATTCTTTCCATGTGTCCAAACCATCCTAATATCCTTTCATCAACCCTATCTCCCAGTTCCCTTTCCACCCCTGTTCTCCTCCTTACATCCTCATTTCTTATTCTATCCAGCCTAGTAACCACAATCATACTTCTCAGACATTTCATCTCAAACACATTCAAACTCCTTCTCTCTTCCTCTCTCATGTTCCATGTTTCTGCCCCATACAATGCTGTTGGTACAACCACACCCTCATATAACCTCCTCTTAGTATCCATTCCCAGATATCTATTTCTCATTACACTTTTCAATCCACCAAGGCATTTACTCGCTTCTCTCAATCTACATTCTACCTCCACCCCCACTCCTCCCTTTCCTGACACATTCGCACACAAATATCTAAAGCTATCCACTTCCTCTAGTCTTTCAACCTTAATGTTCACTTCCAGACTGCTGTCACTCTCTCCCCTTGTACATCTCATCAGTGATGAGATGTACAAGGGGAGAGTCATCACCTTACTTTTGCCCACATTTATCTTCAGCTTCTATCTTTCACACACCTTCTCAAACTCTGTCACTAACTTCCTCAGTCCATCATCTGATCCTGCTACAAGCGCGGTGTCGTCAGCAAACAACAACTGGCTCACCTCCCACTTTTCTCCATTTTATTTAATTATCTCTAACCCCTGACCCACTACACTTGCATTCACCTCTCTCACCACCCCATCCATTTAAAGATTGAACCGCCAGGGTGACATAACACATCCCTGACGAAGTCCCACCTTTACCTCAAACCATTCACTCTCTCCATTTTTAATCCTAACACAAGCTCTACTACTTTCGTAAAAACTCTTGACTGCTCTTAACAGCTTTCCTCCTATCCCATATATCTGCAGTACCTCCCACAGTGCCTTCCTATCTACCCTGTCATAAGCCTTTTCCAGATCCATAAAAGCCCAAAAAAACATCCTTACCTTTTCCTATAGCTTTCTCACATATCTGTCTTACCACAAAGATCCGATCTACACAATCCCTACCTGTCCTAAACCCGCACTGTTCCTCACCAATTACTCCCTCTGTTCCTCTCCTAATCCTCTCAATCAAGACCCTCCTATACGCCTTTCCAACTACACTCAACAAGCTGTTCCCTC
>NC_134811.1:40769156-40771656 GCF_046742065.1 Oratosquilla oratoria
TGTGTGTGTGTGTGTGTGTGTGTGTGTGTGTGTGTGTGTGTGTGTGTGTGTGTGTGTGTGTGTGTGTGTGTGTTGACCATTGTAGAAAGTATCACGGGATTCGAACCCTGACCTGTGCCTGCATAATCACGAAGTCAAGACGCAACAACTGAGTTATGTGCGATGGTACAAATAAACTGTACAAGTCCCCGACCACACTCGACATAGCTACAGAAGAGGTAATCTCATTTTCATCCAATCCCCATTTAGGCGAGCCCTCCGGAACATGTTGTGTATATTTAAGACAGATTGGATATTTTAGAAGCTCTGCCAAGAGATTCCAACCTTGACCTGTGCGTGCATAATCCATTAAAACTCCAATGTGGGATCTCATTGCCACTCCACCGATTTGACAGTACTTATAATTTCCACGGGGATAAATGAACGGGACCTCTTTAGTGCAGCATTCAAGCAGACCGCCTAGTATAGATTCTGAGATATTTAGTTTTGGTGTAGTGTCATCGTGGTATACTCGGTTGATGATGTAATTGATTGTATGGTTTACTGAAATATTTGTGTACCCTTCCACGTCGAGAAAAGCACTCATTCCTTTTGCAGAGTTTGTCTTTAGGATATCTAGGAAGTCGGATGTCGATTGCAGACTATGGGTGATAGGTGTGAGGGGTCAGTATGGTTTAGAGTTTCTTAGCAAGTTTGTACATAGATGCAGTAATTTGAGAGATAATGGGTCGAAGTTTATTACCAGGTTTGTGTGTTTTGACTGTCTCATAGCAGTAAC
The DNA here is from genome assembly GCF_046742065.1 of Oratosquilla oratoria. Taxonomy (NCBI): domain Eukaryota; kingdom Metazoa; phylum Arthropoda; class Malacostraca; order Stomatopoda; family Squillidae; genus Oratosquilla; species Oratosquilla oratoria. Next base: position 40,769,935 of record NC_134811.1, read on the forward strand.
TCATACCATACTCGTCTGAAAGTTGATAGAATTTTATTTTACTGGCAACATTATTTCCCTATATCAATCGGTTTAATTTTTCCTTTAGTGATTCTGTGGGGTCTTTGTTGACCTTTTTAAACTTTCTGGTATCATTAAGGATGTTAAAATTTTTGTCTAAGTACTCGGAAGTGTCCATGAGTACGTAAGTTGCCGCTTTGTCTGCTTTCCTGATGGTAATACTAGGGTCTGATCTTAATTCCTTTGCGGCCTCAATATGTTTCTTTTCGATTAAATTGCTGCTGTGGTTTCCTCTTGATTTATTGGTTTTAGCAATTATTTCTTATTTGAAGGAAGGCTCAACAGTTACTTCACCTTGTTTTCTTAATTTCTCTTCGTCGTCGATAAGGACTTCACATTCTGTTTTTTTTTTACACTAAACCCACAAACCCTGGGCATTGTCTTAATGGTTCTAGTGAGTGCCCTCAGAGATATAAGGATTCTACGATCGGTGCCTACATCCGAAGAGTACTCACCCATTGTAGCACGTGGAAACAAGTACATAATAAAATCGAACGCTTCACCCAAGTACTAATTAATATTGGCTTCAGTGAGAAAGAGATTAACCACCAGATAAGTAAAAAAAAAATATATATATATATAGAAAATGGATGGCTGCTACAGATGATATAAATAATCAAAATATTGATTTTCTTGTTTGAAAAACATTTAGATTGTAAAACTACTCTGTGCTTCTTCATTTACCCCGACCAATCTGAGAGATCATTTAAAGACAACTGGTAAATTTTCTATCCTGGATTCGACTTGTGTGATGTTTGAAGTTTAACGTCGCGAATTTTCACTATCAAGAGGCTAGAACGGTGATTCTTACATAGTATTTTGTAGCGTGGAATCTAATGAACCATGCCCTTGGTTCAACTCGCTAACTGTAGGGTTCGAACTGCGTCACCTCGACCTCCCTTGCAAGTAGCGGCGCTCTAACCAGCTCAGGCAGCAAGCATCCTTACGTATGAAGAGAACCTATTTCTGAAATCGATCCCTGGGAAAAGGTTCACTTTAGCTTCTGTTTGTGTGATCTGCCGACAAAGTAAACTAGGTTTTAAGATCAATCAAAATTTACTTTGGATACCATGACCAACCGAGTGACTTTTCGGATTGAACTAAATCAAAAAGAATCAAATCGGATAGGAGGTGAAACAAATGTCAACACTAGACTCGGTTAGCACTCTGCCCATTCCTAAATATTATATTTACAAAAGATAAATTTTCAGCGAGTAGCTCATTTCAGTAAGCTACAGTGAAGAAAGAGATTTTTTTTTCGAAATGTGATAGATAAGAAATCGAATCTTAAAAGAAGAGGAGATCTGTACCGATGGCGAAGTCAAAGTTCTAATTGGTCTCGAAGTTAGTCCTTGGACAGAAGCTTCTTTGTTTCCATTGAAGTCTGCTTTCAGAAATGACGTGAGATTACCATCCTCCTCCCTACCGCCAATGTCCACATACTCCTCCTCACTACCTCCCATTTCTCGTCCTTCATACCTCTCTATCTCTTCCATCTTTTTACCACTCCAGCAGCACCTTGCACCCAAAATCTCAACCCCACTTCCAAACAGTGGGAAGTAAGGAACATCCTGGTAGGTCAAAACCTTGTCAGTTAGGGCAAGCCGCTGGGCTTTTAGGATGACCTTTTGGTGTCGGGAACCAACACAGAAATCCAGAAGC
>NC_134811.1:40779156-40784156 GCF_046742065.1 Oratosquilla oratoria
TTCAATATTGTCTTTCCTAATATCACTTGCATGTCGTCTTGATTTCTACTCAGCAGCATAAGCTCTGTTTTTCCTTTATTGATTTTCAAACCTTAGGCTGATAATTCTTCATCCCAAATTAAAATGAACCTCTGTAATATTTCTTCAGTTTCTGCTATCAATGCCAGATTGTCTGCGTGGCCGAATATTTCTCCTTTCACTCTTCTCGTCACTAACTTTCCACAGTAGTCCATGAAGATGATGAATAAGACTGGGGAAGGCACACTTTCTTGTTTTACTCCTGAAGTTATGCTGAACCATTCCCTATTTGCCTGCTGGGTCTTAACGCGGCATGTATCGTTTATGTACGTGTTTTTTATTGCCCTTATAAGTTAGGGAGGAATGTTATACTATTCTTTATCCAAGATGCACTACAAGATCATTCTGGGAACCCGATCGAATGCATTTTTTCAGATCGACGAAGGCTAAGTAAACTTTTCTATTCCATTCCCAGTTTTTCTCAGAAAGCATTTTTAAGGCAAAAATTAGATCGATGGTAGATCTTCCAGGTCTAAAACCATACTGCCATTCATCGAAGCTGTCCTCTACTACCTCCCTTAATCTCTTTTCTAATATTCTTTCATAAAGTTTTGCTATATGTGGTATTAAGGTTATTCGTCTGTAGTTTTTACAGTCAGTTTTGTCTCCTTTGTTTTTATGTATAGGGCATATTATTGATCTATTCCAGTCTTTAGGTACTTTTCCTTCATCCCAGCATATGTTCAAGATGTCCTTTACCTATTGAATTCCCTCTTCCCCGATGTTTTTTAATATCTCAGATGTAATCATGTCTTCTGCTGCTTTGCCATTTTTCATTCGATAGGATAATTTTACCTCTTCAACGGTAATTGGATCTTCGTCCGATTCTAAGAGTTGCTCTACATTGTGCTCTGGTTCATTTTGATCTACGTTATTTGGTATATTCAACAAGATTTTTAAGTAGTTTTTCCATCCACTGTCAATTTCTCGGCGTCTGTTAGTAGCTCTTCTCCATTTTCATCTTTAACAGCATATGATGGTGGTGCTGATTTATTTCTGTAATTTTTAGCCAAGTTGTAAATTAGCTTTCTAGTTCCTAGTAAATCATGTTCGAGATCTCTTCCAATTTTCTCCTATGTTTTATCATTTTCATGGTTCTTTACTTTTTCCGCTTCTCTTCTAGCTTCAATGTATTTCAGTCTATCACCCATTTGCCCTGTTCTCATCCATTTCCGAAATTTCCTTATTTTTATTTTGACAGCTTCTTTGACCTTTTCTGTCCACCAGGGTGTTTGCTTTTTCTTTTTACCGTATGATGTCTTACATTGGACTACTTCCTCTCCAATTTTTGTGACCGTTGAATAGAAGGCTTTCCAGTCCTTGTCTAAATATTCTGTTCTACGCTCTCTCCGTCTGCGAGGGAGCTCCTCTTTACAGCTTTTAATTTTCAAATTTTCACCTGCTTTTTACATTTCTGATTTTTTTTTATTTGTTAACATTAGATCAATTATGGACTTGCTTGTACATTCCTGTTGTATACTATTCCATCTGTGCCACGTCCATTTATGGTTTTCTTGATGCTCATATAAGCTATTCATAACACTTATGTTATTTAACGCAAGGTTTTTTTTTTCGCCAATGCTATGCGCTCCTATGACATGTTCTAATCATATTCGGTCTTGTCCAATATGTTCATTTAAGTCACCCATGATGATTACATTATCATAGTATGGCAAGTCATTTCTAACATTCTGTAAGTCTTCATAGAATATTTCCCTTTCATCTACCGGTCTTCCTAGTGGGGCGTAGACTTGTACAAAACTTAAATTTAGTTAATTTGTTTTTATAGAAAAAGGCAAAGTCCTCTCATTTTTCTGTTCTACCCTGCTGATTCTTTGTGCTAGTTCTTCAGGTAACAATACTCCCATTCCATGTCTGGTATCTGTACCACCACTATATATTAGCTGGTAGTTATCATGTAAGATATTACTGCCTTCGCCTGCAAGTCTTGTTTCACATAAACTAAGAATGTCGGTTTTTCTTTCCTTCACCAGTAAAATCAGTTCTTCTTTCTTTGCTCTAAGCGTTCCCATATTTATAGTAACAGCTCATAAAATTTTCCTGAAGTTTCTAGAATTGTTTCGGAGACAGTGTCCATTTCCGCGCAGTCGATGATCAATGTTTACGTCATAGTTCCGAGGCAAAACGTGAGTTTCTTGAGCATGATCATAAGTTTGCCGGCTTTGCTAGGCCTGTCGCAGACTTCGAGACTGTTAATCGGTACCGTCTGGCGTACACTTCCTCACGGTTACAGGTCTGTCTGCACCAGACCCAAGTAAAGACTCCAGTAGGGGCAAGCCGTCGCACTTGGCCGAAGTTAGGCAGTCTCTTGTCCATGTGGTTGAAAACCCTTGGACCGCATGCAGTTGATACTTTAGGGTCTATATGGGGCGCCCCTACGAACCAGACCAACACATCATTTTGTCTGTGATAGAGGAGGACTCTGTTCATAGAGATATGATGACACTTTCATTATATTGCGACTGTCCCTCCGTTATGCTGTCCCTCAACCCCTTGTTACTGTCCTATACCATTTCTCTGAATATTCATTTCCTTTTTTCGCCTATCCCATGGTGGAGGATAGAGTGCTGCCACCAAGTTACCCCACTTCAGTCGTACAAAGCGACAAAAACAGGACGGGGGATAGGACTAGGAATCCTGCTACCTGCAACCCCACAGGGGACATCCCTAAAAATAAGTAAAGGTATAAGAGGGTCTAGGAGATTTCCAACTAGTATCCTAAGGCTTGGGTCTTATTATGTGCATAGATGTAGTACAGATGAGAGTAAAAGGGAAGAGATAGGCAGTATATTTATGAGGGGAAAGATGGATGTGTTGGCAATGAGTGAAACTAAGTTGAAAGGGAGAGGCGACTGTAAGTTTGGGAATGTAGTTGGGAGGTTCTCGGGAATGAAGAGAGGACGAGGAAAAGAAGGGATGGCTATACTAGTAAGTGAAGAGATAGGTGTGTAGTGGAGTGGAAAGAGCTTTCTTCAGGGTTAATGTGGATGAAGGTGAAGCTAGGAAGTGAGATGTGGGTTTTTGTATGTGCGTATGGGTCTGGTAGTGAGAAGAGTGTAAAAGAAAGGGAGGCTATTTGAATGGATTTAAATGAGTGCATAGAGGGATGAGGGGGAAATGTCAATGTAGTTGTATTGGGAGACCTTAATGCTGGGTAAGAAATGAACCAATAGACGGAGTAATTGGAAAGTATGGGGTTCCAGGAAAAAATCGTAGCGGAGAGTTGATGATGTGTCTCGAAACAGAGTTGAGGAAAATAAATACAGTTTTTAGGCAGAAAGTCAAGCATAAATACACATGGGAGAAGGTGATGGATGTAAGAGTGACAGATAGAGCGTTAATGGACTATATATTGGCAACCGGGAGTATAGTATGAAGAGTTAAGGATGTACATGTTCTAAGGGGAGAGAGTGGAGGAATATTAGATTATTTTTGGTGGATGGTAAGTTGAGAGTGGAAAATAGGTGGAGAAAGAGGAAAAGGGCAGAAGGTAGGGAGGTAATTAGAGTAAACTGCTTAAATCAGAAAAAATGAGAAGGAATATAAGAAGAAGCTGAGAAGGGAGTGAGAGGGAGTGAAGGATATAGTAGAATTAAGAGTGGAGGAGAAATGGGGTGGTTCAAGGAGGGAGGCATAAGGTGTGCAAAGATGGTGTGTGGAACAAGGAGGATGGGAGGAAATAGAAGGTGGGGGTAGTGAGTGGTGGGATGAGGAAGAAAAGAAGGATTTAGAAGAAAAAATGCAGGCTTTCATAGATTGGTTACAAATTAGGACGAGGGAATCATATGAGAGGGACAAAGGAAAGAGAAGAGAAGTGAAGCATAAGATAAAGGAGGCAAAGAGGAGAGCAGATGTAGAATGGGGTAAGGTTATGACAGAAAATTTTTAAAGTAATAAATTTTTTTAGAAAGAAATTATAAAAGGAAGAGGAGGCGAATCAAGTAGAGAAAAATAGGTAAAAGGTGCAGATGGAGATATGATAATGGAAGAGAAGGCGATGAGAGTAAGGTGGTCAGAGTATTTTAGGGAGTTGCTAAACGTGAAGGAGGATAGCGATGTAAAGGTAGTTGCAGCGGGAAGCGCTAAGAAAATGACAGTAATGAGTGAGGAAAGTGGAAGAGAAATAAGAAAAGATGATGTGAAGGCAGCTTTTAAGATGATGAGAGCAGGTAAGGCACCTGGGTAGGATGGATGCCATGCAGAATGTCTCAAGAAAGGAGGTACAATGATGGTGGACTGGGTGGTGAGGTTATTTAATGTTTGTTTAAGAGACGGTAGAGTGCCAGAGGACTGGAGGAGTGCCTGTATAGTTCCACTTTACAAGGGAAAGGGAGATAAGTATGAGTGTAGTAGTTTTAAAGGGATCTTCTTGTTAAGTGTAGTTGGGAGGGCTTATGGGAGGGTATTCATTGAGAGGATTAGGAGATGGACAGAGGGAGTAATTGCTGAGGAACAGTGTGGATTTAGAACAGGTAGGGGTTGTGTAGATCAGATTTTTGTGTTAAGACAGATATATGAGAAAGCTATAGGAAAAGGTAAGGATGTTCTTTGGGCTTTCATGGATCTGAAAAAGGCTTATGACAGGGTAAACAGGAAGGCACTGTGGGATGTATTGCAGATATGTGGGATAGGAGGAAAACTGTTAAGAGCAGTCAAGAATTTTTATGAGAGAAGTAAAGCTTTTGTTAGGATTATAAATGAAGAGAGTGAATGGTTTGAGGTAAAGGGGGGACTTCGTCAGGGAGGTGTTTTGTTACCCTGGCTGTTCAATTTATACATGGATGGGGTGGTGCGAGAGATGAATGCAAGGGTAGTGGGTCCGGGATTGGAGATGGTTAAAGAAAATAGGGAAAAGTAGATGAGCCAGTTGTTGTTTACTGACGACACTGCACTTGTAGCAC
>NC_134811.1:40794156-40799156 GCF_046742065.1 Oratosquilla oratoria
TGCTCACAACTTAGATTCAAACTGTTAGAAAATAGAATAGGTACTTGTGTATCTAAAATACCTATTTTCTGTAAATCTCAGTTCATAGGACTACGTCAGGAGCTTCAGCTTATAGATTGGGAGGCAAAATTAAGCGTAGGACCTGTAGATCACAAATGAAAAATATTTCAAAATACGCTTACTAAGATTATTCATACTTACATCCCGTTTAAGGACAGACGCTCCCCAAATCAGGCTTGCTCAAAATAGCTTCACAAAGATACTGAAAAAAGTATTGCTAACACGAGATAGGCGTATAAGAAATATAAGTGCTCGAGTGTACTTAATGACTATCACAGTTATACAATAATACAAAGAAATTTAAAAGAGGCAATAAAAAATGAAAACGACAATACGAAATGAATATCGCTGATAAATCCAAAGAGAATCCAAAAGAATTCTATAGTTACATTAGAGATAAAAAGATCATTAGGAATCATATTGGTATAATATTATCTGCAGACGGTCAACTTGAATATTCAAATGAAGGAATGTGTGATATTTTAAACAACTATTTTAGCTCAGTATTCGTAAACCTTAAAGTGAACTCCAAATTGAAACATGTGAAAAGTCTAGGGTGAACTTACTATGGTGAATATAATCAAAGAAAAAATTAAAAAGGTGTATAGAAAAACTCAAAGGTGATAAAACACCAGGGCATGACGGTTGGTACCCAAGGATCTTAAAGGAAATGGAAAATGAGTTTGTTGTTCCATTAGAAATTATTTCTCAAAAAATCCATCATATCCAGAGATATCCTAAAAGAATGGAAGGTAGCTAACGTTACCCCCATATTAAAAAAAATGTGACAAAAAGAAACTAAACAACTATAGGTCTATAAGCTTGACTTTAATCATAGGAAAAACTATGGAAACTATCATCAGAGATGCTGTCGAACATCATTTAGAAAGTAACTGTTTGATAAATGATAGCCAGCATAGATTCAGACGGAAACGTTCTTGCATAACTAACTTGCTCGAATTCTACAACACAGTCATCTCGAATCATGACAAAAAAAATATATATATATAGATTTATTATATCTAGACTTTGCAAAAGCTTTTGATGCTGTCCCCCATGAAAGCTTACTTACCAAATTAGCTTCACACGGAATAAGTGGTAGCTTATCAAGTTGGACTAGTAATTGGTTGAACGAACGAAAACAGAATTTTTTTCTAAATGGCAAAACTTCTAGATGGAAAAATATTACGAGTGGAGTTCCTAAGGGTTCCGTTCTTGGGCACTTCTATTCATAGTATCTATAAATGATATAGACCACGAACTGAAATCTAATGTCTCCAAATTTGCTGATGATACAAAACTGTGCGGAATGGCAAATAATCACTTAAACTAATTAGATATTCAAGAAGATTTAGATAAACTACAGCAACGGTCTGAAAAGTGGCTAATAAAATTCAACACAAGTAAATGCAAGGTTATGCACATATAGGTAAAAACAACAGTACGATTATAAGTTATTTGGTAATTTTTAAGAAAAGTGGATAATGAAAAGGATCTAGGGGTAATTATCTGTAACGATCTCAAATCATCTAATCAGTGTATTTCAGCCTCTGAGAAAGCAAATAAGATTCTAGGATTGATTGGGCGATCAATTGACTTCAAAAGTCCATTTCTCATTAACAAGCTGTATAAACCGTTACTTCATCCACATTTGGAATACGCTGTTTCCGTATGGTCACTGAATCTCATTAAAGACACTGACAGATTGGAAAAAGTACAACGCCGAACCACAAACGAAAATCGACTAAAACATATGAAAAGCGTAGACTCAGAGGTGAATTGATACAGGTCTGTAAGATTCTAAAGAGATTTGACAGCATCAAAAGTGATACAATTTTCACACTGAATGAGAATTAGACAAGAAATAATGGTCTTAAACTGTCAGGAAATATATTCAATTTGGAAGTGGGTACAACTTCGCCAACCGTGTAGTTAAAGAATGAAATAAACTTTCTGCAGAGGCAGTGCAATGTAGTTTAGTTCGAAGCTTTAAGATTAGTTTAGATAAACACATAAGGAAGATACTGTAATGCCTGCCATTTGTTATATATGATTTATTTATTTGTTTGTTATTATTTATCTGCTTATTATTTCCTTGATTATTATCTGTTATTATTTATCTGTCAGTTTATTATTTATAGTATCATAAATTTTATTTATTTGTTTATACATATATATATATATATATATATATATATACATATATACATATATATATATATATATATATATATATATTTGTATATATATACATATGTACATATATATATATATATATATATATATATATATACATAAAAGCGTACATACATACATACATACATACATACATACATACATACATACATACATACATACATACATACATACATACATACATACATACATACATACATACACACATACATACATACATACATACATACATAAATACATATAACAAAGGCTTTTTCCCCTTATAAGGGAGATAGTCATAAAACAATGGCATAAAAACCACTCCCACCCATTCCATCCCTATCACACTCCACTCCCGTCCACCCTCTTCCCTCCCTCTTAGTTTGGCATCTCCCAGATGACGGGTCATCCCTGCATCTTGTCCACTGCCCTGGGTCAGAAGTACTGTCGCAAAACACAGCACATCCACAGCAAGGCCGCTCCATTAAATCGGCGACCCTCCCTCTCCGTCCCCTCATGCAAAAAAGGAGAAGACGGGGAGAAATGCCTTTGGACTGCGTCAAATTTTTCTCACATATACTCCCTCACCCCCAATCCCCCACCCGTTCCACCTCATACATCACAGCATCATCCATATACAACCATTCTCCATTCATCCCTGTCTTCTGTCCTCTCCCGTCCTTCGTAAACAGACATTCCCCTCTTCCCCAAAGCCCCTTTTATCCCATCCGTCTCATCATAGGTCGCCCCCTAATGTTCACTCCTTCCACATCTGGCTTCCACACCTCTTTTACTAGTCTTTCTTCACTCATTTTTCCTTATGTCGAAACCATACCAATACTCTCTCATCCACCCTATCTTCCAACTCCCTATCCACGCCTGTTCTCCTCCTCACCTCCTCATTTCTCACTCTATCTAGCCTAGTAATCCCTATCATACCTCTCAGAGACCTCATCTCAAACACTTTCAAACTCCTTTTCTCTTCCCCTCTTATGTTCTTAAAAAAGTAAAGACAATATATATATATATATATATATATATATGTGTGTGTGTGTGTGTGTGTGTGTGTATACATATATGTATGTATATATATATACATACATATATGTATATATACATATATATATATATATACATATATATATATATATTTGCATTCGACCTAGTTATGGACCAAAAGATCTGTCGGCATACTCCTCCTTTGTAATCCTTTGTAATCTTTTGCAAGAGAGATTGAAGAGGAATAAATAAAGACAAGGTAGAGAGAGAATAAGAAACAGGTATATAGAAAATAAAGCAACGATAGAGAGGAGTGAAAGAAGAGAAAGAGAGAAGAGAAACACAGAAGAGGAAAGAGGATGGGGAGGGGAGGAAGAAAAATATTACAGTTTCCACATGGGAAAAGTTATCTTTGCCTAGAAATGGGTACGGAAGAAAATGTCAAAAGCAAAGTTTCAAAATGTGTTATAAAGAAGTAAAGAAGGAAAGAGGCGAGGAGGAAGTGTCTTGGGCTAAATGGACGTGGAGAAAAGCTGCCTATGATAAAAAAAAAATAATAATAGATTGATCGATGAGTGTGAATAGTGTCATCCGAGAAAGAAGAGGAGAGGGTTGAAGAAGAAGGAAGGAGGAGAAGAGAGGAAAGATGAGGAAGGAAAGAAGAAGAAATAGGAGGAGGAGAAAGAGGGAGTCGCAAGGTGAAGAGGAGGAAGTGGGAGGAGAAAGGAAAGAATAGGAGTAAGAGGTGAATAGGAGTAAGAGGTGAAGCAGGAAGAGAAAAGAATAGAAATAGGAGAATGAATAGAATGATTATGAGAAAGGAGAAGGAAAAGGAGAAAGAGGAGGTGATAGGGGAGGAAGAAGGGAAAGAGAAGAAAGAGGAAGAGGTAGAAGAAGCAGGAGAATGGAAGACGAAGAGGGAGGAGGAACGAAAAGAAGGAATGAAGGAGGATGGAGGGAGAAGGAAACAGGGAGGAGAAAAGAGGAGGAAGAGGAAGAGGAGGAGGAGGAGTAAGAGGAAGAGGAGGAGGAGGAGGAGGAGTAAAAGGAAGAGGAGGAGGAGGAAGAGGAGGAGGAAGTGAGGTAGAGGGGGGATGAAAAGGAGGAAAGAAGGAGAAGAAGAAGGAAAAGAAGGAAGGAAGTAGGAGGGGGAGGCAGAAGGAAAGATTGCATAAAAAGGAGGAAGAAAGAAGAGGAAGAGGAAGAGAAAGAGGAAGAGGAAGAGGAAGAGGAAGAGGAAGAGGAAGAGGAAGAGGAAGAGGAAGAGGAAGAGGAAGAGGAAGAGGAAGAGGAAGAGGAAGAGGAAGAGGAAGAGGAAGAGGAAGAAGAAGAGGAAAAGGAATAGGAAGAGGAAGTGAAAGAGGAAGAGGAAGTGAAAGAGGAAGAGGAAGAGGAAAAGGAAGAGGAAGAGGAAGAGGAAAAGGAAGGGAAGAGGAAGAGGAAGAGGAAGGGAAAGAGGAAGAGGAGGAGGAAGAGGAAGAGGAAGAGGAAGAGGAAAAGGAAGAGGAAGAGGAAGAGGAAGAGGAAGGGGAAGAAGAGGAAGAGGAAGAGGAAGAGGAAGAGGAAGAGGAAGAGGAAGAAGAAGGGGAAAAGGAAGAAGAGGAAGAGAAATAGAAAAAAGTTAATGGTGATAAAAGAAATGATATATGCACAAAAAATAAATAAATAAATAAAACAGCATCTGGGCAAACCTAGACGGAGGTAGATAGGGGTGGGTGGGAGTAGGAACGACTAAGGAATGGTGAGAGAAAAGTAAAGAATGGGAA
>NC_134811.1:40809156-40811656 GCF_046742065.1 Oratosquilla oratoria
CAGTGTTCCAAGAGGACGGCATATATCTACGTTACTGCAGATACATCGATGATATTTTCATCTGTACGCAGTAAGATGTCCTTCTTGAGAACTTAAGACTTTGCCTCCAGGAAGAATCCAGATTAAGCTTCACGATAGAATCGAATAAGGATGGCATACTCCCATTCCAAGATGTCGTAGTGGATTCTTCACCCAGGGAATTTCCCTCCAGTGTGTATAGAAAACCCACTAATTCAGAAAAAAAAAATAGAAGTGAGTGCTCGAACAATTATCAAAGTTTATGTCCGTAAGGCTCTCAAAATTTGTTCTAAATGGCAGTCCCTAAATGTAGAACTAAAGCATACACGTCAAATACTAGTGAACAATGGTTTTCCTAACTGCGATTTTAACTTGATATGTAATAAAATGCTATGTGATCATCTTTCCCCCCAAACTTCTCCCAAGCCTCAATTCATTAACATCTACTACCACAAAATCTTTACAAAGGCATACAAAAAAGATGAGAAAATAATAGATATTATCACAAATAATTACCACCCAATCTCTAACGAGAAGCAAATACGCGTAGTTTTCTACTATTGCATCCATAAAACTAGCTCGTTGGCTATTAAAAATAACCTGAATTGCAATACTGAGATTATTTCTAAAACCAACGTAGTATATGAGTTTAAGTATTTAATCGAGGACTGTACAACTCGTAATTCAAGCTACATTGGTCATACCAGATGTAGTTTTAGTATGAGAATTTCAATATATTTACAAAACGGAGCTATCAAACATCACAGGAAAAAAAAAATCATAACCAAACTGCCACCCGTGAGAGCTTAGTTAAAAACACTAAAATAATCACAAGTAGCAGACACCTATGAAAACTCAAGCTTTTAGAAGCAATGTATATAAGAGAATATACCCTATTATAAACACCCAAAGTAATATGATTTCAAGCATTAACTTATACAACTGACCCCTCCGCCTCCACCCAACCCTCTCATACGGACGCTGTCAGGACAGGTCAATTTTGCCCTCTCACTCCCTCTTCTCACCCACGCCTTCCATCTTTCCCTCCAACCGACCCTGCCGCCTCCACCCCACCCTCACATACCGACGTGGTCAAGAAAGGTCAAATTTGTCCTCTACCTTCTTCCTCTCACCCACTCCCTCCATCTCCCCCAAACTCTGTCCCTCACACTACCCCCCCCCCATCTACCCCCTCAACACCCCACCCCCCAAGACCATTAGGCTGTAACCTCGGCTCCATTATATAAGCTAAAGGCACACGCTCTCATATGCCATTTCTTTAATTTGTAATTATTGTTCCCCAGCAGTCCATTTATCTTTATCTGTAAATTATTGGATTTACTGTAATCAAACAGCTTACAGTACTGCTGGTTTATCTTGCGATTGTCTGTGATAGACCTGATGACACGCCCACCTGCCCTCTCAACATCAGCTGTCGCCTCCTTCACACGTTCAAGCTGGTATGCTGCTGTAAGCTTGTGGACGGATGTCACAGAAATCATAATACTAGGCCCTCTGTGCAGCGACTTCATCATAATACATAGCATAGAAGTGGCCTTGCAGTCTGGCTTGTTCACTGCCATGCCACTCAGAACCCCACCAGAAAATGCAACAGTTGGCCAAAACTGTACTTCATCTATCAAGAGAAATACATTTTTCTGCTGCAGTGTCTTCACTTTGGCAAATGTTTCCCTCATAACCTGATCCTTGTCAATAGATGAAGTGATGTACTACAGCTGTTCATAGCTACACTTGGGGTACGATTCAAGAGCAAAACAATAATCATTCATGGAAAACTGTTTCTGTGATAAAAGTTTCAACTGACGTGTCAAAAATACCAGCTTCTTCTCATTCTTGGTGTTCACACAGGCTGACGTGTGGGCTTGAAGAAGAGTGACAACAATCTAAATCTTTATGTCAAACGGGATGTCACAGTTAATTGCTAAGCGCACAGCTTCGGCGAACTGACCATACGACCTCAAACCATTGTTGGGATGAAGTGTCTTACCCAGTGGTAAACTAATGCAGATCAGTAGGCTACACAACGTGGGCGTGTTTTCGACAATCACAGACAGTCTGCATTCACTGAAATTTTCTGTCATGAACAGACAGACTAACCTTTCTTCCGATCTTTAAATAGTTAAGTTCTTGTACTGCTTCTGTAGGTCACGTTCAGGTCTAAAACCATCAAATGAAGTAATCGTATCTTTCTGAAGAAAATGTCTCAGTTGCTTGTCTTCAGCCTTCGCCGGGCAAGGTACAGGTTTTAAAGACGGCAGACATGAAGCAGGCACATTGAAGACACTGGGAGGGATCGCAGTTTGCGTAGAACCACCAGGCAATTTGATAGAATGAGTGTTAGGACCCCAGTTTTTCTCACAAATGAAAAATCTGTCAGAATCAACAGCAAAGTTCTTAAGTGGTGGCAGCACATCAATCCACTTATATCTTTCATAACGGTCTTTTGGCAGTCGAAACACTC
>NC_134811.1:40819156-40844156 GCF_046742065.1 Oratosquilla oratoria
GGTTTGGGAATTTTTCGACTTATGGAAAGCTAATATATTGCTCGTACACCGATTCTTTTTTTCTCCACACATTGTTACGTGTAGTAAACCATACTTTTTTTTTTATTTATTTATGCAGCCAACCTTCACTGTATAGGCATTCGTAATCTAACTTAAGACTTTCATGGAAAATTTTGCCCTGAGTCGTCACCATGTCACCAGCAATTTTCATTCCTTCACTACGACGCTGTCTTATCGACTGTATCAAAGTTTTGTCTAAGTATTCACTTCTACCATGCCTCATAATTTTACCTATGTCCATACTTTTTATGTTCCTCTTTTAGCATATTATTCCCTCAATTATGTTTTGTGTTTCTTTAAGTCGTACACAGTGGAAGAACCGAAATCGAAAATTTCACACAACTGACGTACCGATGTTCCTTAGTCTAGCCATTTTAAAAGGTATATTTTTTCACTTATACTCACACTTTATTCTTTCTTTTATTAGCAGGCCGACAAAAGGGTGTTCCCGGACGTTTAGACGGCATTCTTAACTGCAAAAATATACAATAATGTCCAAAAACAGAGCACAACACATGGGACAGTGCAGCACCGATCACAACAAAGATTAAACTTGGCGGTAAAGACTGGGCTGGCGTGGCAGTGTGTGCCACCCACCCGTAGTGGCGGTTTCCCGAACTAATGCTAAGTAGTGGGAGCTTTTGCCGTGTGATAGAATGTGATAGAATTTGCTCTGTTCGTACCGAGTATTGGGAGTTTCCTAGTAAAGGAATGCCGACTTTAGGAACTTCAACTTGTATATATATATATATATATATATATATATATATATATATATATATACATATATACATACATACATACATACATTCATACATACATACATACATACATACATACATACATACATACATACATACATACATACATACATACATACATACATACATACATACATACATACATACATATACCAAGGCTTTTTCCCCCTTACAAGGGAGGTAGCCAAAAAGGGAAAGGCATAAAATCATTTCCACCCATTCCTTCCCTGAATACATTCCACACCCCTCCACCCTCCATCTTATCTGAGCACCTCCTGGATGACGGGTCATCCCTGCACCTTGTCCACTGCCCTGGGTCAGAAGCAGTGTCGCAAGACACAGCACATCCACAGCAAGGCCGGTTCATTAAATCGACGACGCCCCCTCTCCGTCCCCCCATTGCATAAAAGGAGAGGACGGGGAGAAATCCCTTCGGGTTGCGTCAAATTTTGCTCACACATACTACCTCACCCCCCATCCCCCGCCCATTCCACCTCATGCAATCACAACATCATCCATATACAACCCTTCTCCATTCACACCTGTCTTCTGTCCTCTCCCGTCCTTCCTCAACAGACATTCCCCTCTTCCCCAAAGCCCTCTTCACCCCATCCATCCACCTCATCCTAGGACGTCCCCTCATGTTCACTCCCTCCACATCTGCCCTCCATACCTCTTTTACTAGTCTTTCTTCACATATTCTTTCAATGTGTCCAAACCATCCTAATATTCTTTCATCAACCCTATCTCCCAGCTCCTTTTCCACCCCTGTTCTCCTCCTCACCTCCTCATTTCTCACTAAATCTAGCCTAGTAACCCCCATCATACTTCTCAAACACCTCATCTCAAACACATTCAAACTCCTTCTCTATCCCTCTCTTATGTTCCATGTTTCTGCTCCATACAGTCCTGTTGGCACAATCACTCCTTCATACAGTCTGCTCTTAGCATCCATTCCCAAATATCTATTCCTCATTACACTCTTTAATCTACCAAGGCATTTACTCGCTTCTCTCAATCTACATTCTACCTCCACCTTCACTCCACCTTTTCCTGCCACATTTGCACCCAAGTATCTAAAACTATCCACTTCCTCCAGTCGCTCTCCCTTAATGCTCACTTCCAGTCTACTGCCACTTTCACCCCTTGTACATCTCATCACCTTACTTTTACCCACATTTATCTTTAGCTTTCTTCTATCACATACTCTCCCAAACTCTGCCACCAACTTCCTCAATCCCTCCTTCGATCCTGCCACAAGCGCAGTGTCGTCCGCAAACAACAGCTGGCTCATCTCCCACTTTTCTCCATTTTCTTTAACAATCTCCAATCCCTGACCCACTACCCTTGCATTTACCTCTCGCACCACCCCATCCATGTATAAGTTGAACAGCCAGGGCGACATAACGCATCCTTGACGAAGTCCCACCTTTACCTCGAACCACTCACTCTCTCCATTTCCAATCCTGACACAAGCTCTACTACTCTCATAAAAACTCCTGACAGCTCCTAGAAGCTTTTCTCCTATCCCGTATATCTGCATAACCTCTCACAATGACTTTCTGTCTACCATATCATAAGCCTTTTCCAGATCCATAAAAGCCCAAAAAACATCCTTCCCCTTTCCTATAGCTTTCTCACATATCTGTCTTACCACAAAGATCTGATCTACACAACCTTTACCTGTCCTAAATCCACATTGTTCCTCACCAATTACTCCTTCTGTTCCTCTCCTAATCCTCTCAATCAAGATCCTCCCATAAGTTTTCCCAACTACACTTAACAAGCTAATCCCTCTGAAACTACTACATTCACACTTGTCCAATTTTACCTTGTAAAGAGGAACTATACAGGCACTCCTCCAGTCCTCCGGCACTCTACCCTCTCTCCAGCAAACATTAAATAACCTCACCAACCAGTCCATCATCACTGTGCCTCCCTTTTTCAGACATTCTGCATGGCATCCATCCAGACCAGGTGCCTTACCTGCTTTCATCATCTTAACAACTGCCTTCACCTCATCCTTCCTTATTTCTCCTCCATTCTCCTCACTCACTATTCTCATTTTCTTCGCATTTCCCACTGCAGCTATCTTTCCTTCCCTATCCTCCTTCACATTTAGCAACTCCCTAAAATATTCTACCCATCTTCCCCTTACTGCCTTCTCTTCCATTATCATCTCTCCATCTGCACCTTTTACCTTTTCTTCTCTACTTGATTCGCCTCCTCTTCCTCTCTTAATTTCTTTCCAAAACATCTTTTTATTACTTGCAAAATTTTATGTCATATTCTTACCCCACTTTAGATCTGCTCTCCTCTTTGCCTCCTTTACCTTTTGCTTTACTTCTCTTTTCTTTTCTTTGTACCTCTCATATGACTCCCTCG
Source organism: Oratosquilla oratoria (assembly GCF_046742065.1). NCBI lineage: Eukaryota > Metazoa > Arthropoda > Malacostraca > Stomatopoda > Squillidae > Oratosquilla > Oratosquilla oratoria. The sequence continues at coordinate 40,822,363 of NC_134811.1, forward strand.
TCCTATTTTGTAACCAATCTGTGAAAGCTCACTTCTTCTCATCTACAACCTTCTTTGTTTCCTCATCCCACCATTCACTACCCTTCCTTCTATTTCCCCCTGTCCTTCTTGTTCCACACACCATCCTTGCACACTTTATGACTCCCTCCTTGAACCATCCCCATTCCTCCTCCACACCCAGCTCTACTCTATCCTTTACTCCCTCCCACTCCTTCTTCAGCTTCTTTCTGTACTCCTTCTCCTTTTCCTTTTCATTCAAAGAGTTCACTCTAAGAACCTCTCTACCTTTTGTCCCTTTCCTCTTTCTCCAGCTATCCTCCACTCTCAACTTACCTTCCACCAAAAAATGATCTGATATTCCCCCACCCTCTCCCCTTAGCACATGTACATCCTTAACTCTTCCTATCATAATCCTATTTACCACTACATAATCCATTAGCGCTCTATCTACCACCCTTCCCTCCACTACCCTCTCCCATGTGTACTTATGCTTGACTTTCTTCCGAAACACTGTATTTGCTATCATCAACTCTCTTTTTAGACACATTTCCACCATCAACTCTCCACTACGATTCTTTCCTGGACCTACACATTTCCCAACCACTCCATCAATTGGACCATTTCCTACCCTAGCATTAAGGTCTCCCAATAGTATTACATTGATATTTCTCCCTAAATCCTCTATGCACTCATTTAAATCTATCCAAAAGGCCTCCCTTTCTTCTACACTCTTCTCACTGCCAGGCCCATATGCACTTACAAAGACCCACATCTCTTTTCCCAGTTTCACCTTCATCCACATTATCCTTGAGGAAACCTCCTTCCACTCCACTACACGTTTACCTATCTCTTCACTTACTAGAATAGCCACCCCTTCTCTCCCTCGCCCTCTCTTCACTCCTGATAACCTCCCACATACACTCCCAGACTTACACTCACCCTTCCCTTTCAACTTAGTTTCACTTAGTTTCACTTACAAAAACCCACATCTCTTTTCCCAGTTTCACCTTCATCCACATTATCCTCGAGAAAACCTCCTTCCACTCCACTACACGTTTACCTATCTCCTCACTTATTAGAATAGCCACCCCTTCTCTCCCTCGCCCTCTCTTCACTCCTGATAACCTCCCACTTACACTCCCAGACTTACACTCACCCTTCCCTTTCAACTTAGTTTCACTCAAAGCCAACACATCCATCTTTCTTCTCACAAACATACTACCTATCTCTTCCCTTTTACTCTCATCTGTACCACACCCACGCACATTAAAAGACCCAAACCTTAGGGTGCTGGTCCGAAAACTCCCAGACCCTCTTATGCCTTTACTTTTTCGTTTAGGAATGTCCCCTGTGGGGCTACAAGAAGAAGGATGCCTAGTCCCAATCCCCGTCCCTTTCTTTTCGCCTCTCAGTTTATCATTACTTACTATTTACCTGTTTATTAATTATTTAACTATATCTATGCATTTATTTATGTATGTCATTTGTTATTTACATTATTATATTTTTTATTTATTATTTTATTATTATTATAATTTTTTTCGCATCCGACCTAGATATGGACCAAAATGTCTCCTGTCGGCATGCTCCGCCTTTGTAATACTTTGTAATATATATATATATATATATATATATATATATATATATATTTATATATATGATGTATATATATACATATACATATATATATATAAATAAACTTCACTCAATTTGGAACTTTTGCCAGTTTTTGGCCGAGCCAATAGAATTGATCGAGGTACTATGTTTCCCGACATTTTGAAGAATGGGCGTATAAGATATTGTCTTCGCGTTCTTCTTCTTCTTCTTCTTCTTCTTCTTCTTCTTCTTCTTTGCGTTCTTCTTCGTGTTCTTCTTCTTCGCGTTCTTCTTCGCGTTCTTTTTCGCGTTATTCTTCCTCGCGTTCTTCTTCTTCGCGTTCTTCTTCGCGTTCTTCTTCGCATTTTTCTTCTCATTCTACTTCGTGTTCTTCTTCGCGTTCTTCTTCGTGTTCTTCTTCGCGGTCTTCTTCCTCGCGTTCTTCTTCGCGTTCTTTTTCGCGTTCTTCTTCGCGTTCTTCTTCGTGCTGGAACTTTTGTCAGTTTTTGGCCGAGCCAACAGAATTGATTGAGGTACTATGTTTCCCGACATTTTGAAGAATGGGCGTATAAGATATTGTCTTCTTCTTCTTCTTCTTCTTCTTCTTCTTCTTCTTCTTCTTCTTCTTCTTCTTCTTCTTCTTCTTCTTCTTCTTCTTCGCGATTTTCTTCGCGTTTTTCTTCGCGTTCTTCTTCGCATTCTTCTTTGCGTTCTTCTTCGCGTTCTTCTTCTTCGCGTTCTTCTTCGCGTTCTTCTTCCTCGCGTTCTTCTTCTTCGCGTTCTTCTTCGCGTTCTTCTTCCTCGCGTTCTTCTTCTTCTTCGCGTTCTTCTTCGCGTTCTTCTTCCTCGCGTTCTTCTTCTTCGCGTTCTTCTTCGCGTTCTTCTTCGCGTTCTTCTTCGCATTGTTCTTCTCATTCTACTTCGTGTTCTTCTTCGCGTTCTTCTTCGTGTTCTTCTTCGCGTTTTTCTTCCTCGCGTTCTTCTTCGCGTTCTTATTCGCGTTCTTCTTCGTGCTGGGGATCCCGTGTTGGGGTTTCGCCCCGAGGCTGAGGCCGAAGGGGAAAACGAGGGATTTGAGCGCGGAAAACTGCGGCCGTAGGCCGCTGTTTGCGCAGCCAAGCCCCCGGCCGAGCCAACAAAATTGATCGAGGTACTATTGTTCCCGACATTTTGAAGAATGGGCGTATAAGATATTGTCCCGTGGCCTTAAAGATGAACATATGGAATTATTTCCAAAATTGTACAAAAACATAAAAAGGTTAAAACCTAGAATAGCTATGATAAATTATTTCCAACGTGTGGCTCGAAAGTTTGGTGAGCTATTAAAGGACAATCCTGATTACAAATATTCTGGCTCAAGGGAAGAGTATTTTAGTTTACCAGCTAATAAAGAAGACATTGAAGAAAAAGCGTATAGCTGTCATATAATTTGGTTGTCTTGCTACTACAACATGTCCAACGACGGCAAATCAGCTTAGCTTTGGAGAGAAAACGACAGAGGCATTATTGGATGTGGATTACTAAAACAAAGGGAATAGAAAGACAAGAGGTTTATCGTAATAAGATATTGTCCTGTGGCCTTAAAGATGAACATATGGAATTATTTCCAAAATTGTACAAAAACATAAAAAGGTTAAAACCTAGAATAGCTATGATAAATGATTTCCAACGTATAGTTCGAAAGTTTGATGAGCTATTAAAGAACAATCCTGATTACAAATATTCTGGCTCAAGGGAAGAGTATCTTAGTTTACCAGCTAAACTGCGAGGGAAGCGAGCTCCTAGCGCCGCAGGCCAAAACGGTGACGTTAGTCACCACCGAAGGTCGCTTGTATATATATATATATACATATATATATATATATATATATATATATATATATATATATATATTTATATATATATATATATATATATATATATATATATATATATATATATATATATATATATATCAAATAAAATAAAATAAAATAAAATCAACCATCCTGAGTCCACTGCTGAACAAAGGCCTCCTTCATAGCATTCCATGATTCACACGACCGTGCCACCCTCTGCCACGTCACTCCCGCAAACCTCTCGATCTTGTCTCTCCACCTTCTGTCTGGTCTCCCTCTTCCACGCTTCCTATCTCGCGGCGTCCATTCAGTAACACACTTGCTCCATCGCTCATCAGTCGTTCGCACCAACTTACCTGCCCAATTCCACTTCCTCTCTTTTACTGCTTCCACAATATCTTTCACTCTAGTCTGCTCTTTCACCCAACTTGCTCTCTTTCGGTCTCTCAGTGTTATTCCCATCATTGATCTCTCCATTCTCCTCTGTGCAGTCCTTAGCTTTGTTTCTATCGCCCTCGTCAGCTTCCAAGTCTCACATCCGTAGATTATTGCTGGTAGAATGCATTGGTTGTAAACTTTACGTTTCAAACATAAAGGTAGAGAGACTCTCAGGATTCTACTATACTTACCAAACATTTTCCAACCAATTGTAATGCGTCTTTTTATCTCATTATCGTGATCTTTCGTCACCTTCACCATCTGACCTAAATAATTATACTCTTTAACTTCCTCAAGACTCTCATCATCAATTACAATCTCTTTACTTTGAACTTTCGTGTTGAACATTACTTTGGTTTTACTCTTATTCATTTTCAAACCTACTTTGATACTTTCTTTGTTTAGATCGCTCAGCATATCTTGCAAGTCGTCTGCTCTTTCTGAAATGAGAATGATATCATCTGCAAATCCTAGGTGGTTCAAATATTCGCCATTAATCTTCAAACCTTTCTTTTCCCAACTCAACCTTCTGAAAATATCTTCTAAACAAGCTGTAAATAGTTTGGGTGAAATTGTATCACCTTGTCTTACTCCTTTCTCGATTTTGATCTTTTCTGTGTCTTTATGTAGTCGAACTATAGCGGTATCTTTCGAATAAATCTTTTCTAAAACTCTTACGATCTGTTCGTTTGTACCCTGTTTGCGTAGCGAGTTTAGTATTACTATTTGTTCTACGGAATCAAAGGCCTTCTCGTAATCTACAAAAGCTAAACACAGAGGTATATTATATTCTGTCGTTTTCTCGATTAGTTGGTTTATCGCCTGCAAATGGTCTAGAGTTGAATATCCGCTTCTAAAGCCTGCCTGTTCTCTCGGTTGGTTTCCATCTAAAACTTGACTCAGTCTATTTGTAAGGGATCTTGGAGAATACTTTATATACGTTTGATAGCAAGCTAATCGGTCGATAGTTACTAGGGTCCTTCTGGTCTCCTTTTTTATGAAGCAAAATCACTATAGCATTGCACCACGCATTCGGAACGCTTTCTTGACGTAAGCACTGGGTGTACAAATCAGCTAATTTAATATGAACTAATTTACCAGCGTCTTTCAATAGATCTATTGATATACCATCTTCCCCAGGTGCTTTTCCTCTTTTCATAGTTTTTAGAGCAAATTTTACTTCTTCCTTTGTAATCTCTGGTACACTACTAACGTCTACTCATGAATTTACTGACTCAACTACGGCCTTCGAAGAGTAAAGCTCTTGGTAAATTTCTTCTACTCTTTTTACCATTTTGTCTCTACATTTAATTATTTCTCCATTTCTATCTTTCAAACATATCATTTGCTATCTTCCTAAAGCATGTTTACGCTCTGTCACTTTAATAATTTTACCTTTCCGAATAGTTTCTTCTATTTCGTCCATGTTTCTCTTTCTTTTCTCTAATCTCTGCCTTTTGTTGATAAGCTTGTTTAGTTCTACTCTTTCTATTTCGTCTCTACTGCTTTTAATCTGCATGTTCCTTCTTCTTTTAATTAGGTCGTTTGTAGTTTTGGAGTATTTGTTTTCTCTAATGTTTTTTGTACTTCCTACTTTCTCTGCTGATTCCTTAATGATATTCACTAAATTCACATTGATATCTTCCACGCTGTCCTCGTTAGTTCTTAGAGCTTCGAATCTATTTTTAATTTCGAACTGAAATTTCTTTTTATTATCATTAACCTTTGCAAGGCTTATTTTCCTTTTTAAAACTAGTTTATTTCTCTCGGCTCTGAAGTTGAATTTAGCTGTGCATCCTACCATTCTATTGTCACTCCCTATGTTGACTTTATTTATCACCGTAATATTGTTAACGCTTTTGCTCTCATCTCCTAATATGAAGTCTATTTCGTTCTTTGTTGTTCCATTTGGACTTCTCCACGTCCATTTACGACCTACACGCTTTTGAAAGAAAGTGTTCATTATTCCCATATTGTAGTTCTCTGCAAAATTGACCAACATCTCACCTCTGTCATTTCTCTCACCTACTCCAAACTTCCCAATGCACGTCTCATCTCCCATCTTCTTCCCTACTTTAGCATTAAAGTCTCCTATTACCAAAGTGTACTTACTTTTTTCTTGATCCATTACTTGACTTAAATCATCATAGAAGGACTCAATTTCCTCGTCTGAACTCTGTGAAGTTGGTGCATAGACCTGAACTATTTTTAGAGTGTACCTTTTACAAAGCCTAATCACAATCCAAGCTACCCTGTCCGATAAACTACTGAATTTGATTACGTTACCCGCAACCTCTCGGTTGATCAAGAATCCTACTCCACTAGATCTTTCTTTGTCCTTACCTCTATAGTAGAACAGGTGGTGACCATCTTGTAATTGTACCAGCTTTTCTTCCGTTCTTCGGACTTCGCTCAGTCCTACGATGTCCCATTTGATGTTGTCTAGTTCTTCCATTAAACTCTCCAGTCTGTGGTCTTCTGAGAGACTTCTTACGTTGTAAGTATAGATCTTCATTTTCTTCAAGTTGTTTAATGTCCAAGACTTGGATCTGCTTGGACAGTGCTTACTCACATTCGGTGGCACACTGCCCGTAAGCACACGAGGCAATGAGGTTGAACCTTTAGGTGACGATGATCCAACAGGAACGCCCGGTTTTCTTTTGATTGTGCTATTCATATTCATGTTGGCTATGAAGGGGGGTTGGCTGTAATCTCACCTCCTTGCCAACTGGTTTCTGGTGAGATATTTCTCTGGTGTCACCTTATTCATTATATTCGGTGAAGCCCTATATCTATAGGGTGCCCAGTGGTCCACGCCGTCATTATGACGGTACCCCATATATCTATGAGGAATTTCCCTGTTTGCCATCAGGGACGTGTCAGTTAGCAGTGGGTCCTGCAACTGTGTGTTTGAGCTGCTCTTTGTCTGATCTTTCCTACAAAACCTGTTCGATATGGGTGACCCTGCAGATATTTCCTCTCTATCGACATAGCTTTTGTAATCATGAGGATTCTTAAGCCTATCCACCACGTCAAGGCGTCAACTCTCGGATAGGATATATGTATATATATATATATATATATATATATATATATATATATATACACATATATATATGTATATATATATGTGTATATACTGTATGTATATATATATATATACATATATATATATATATATATATATATATATATATATATATATATTGTTATGCCTTCCGTGAGGATATAAGGAAATATGTCTAGGAGGGGTTCGTACTTAGTGGCCTTGATGTGGGTAAGGCAAATCCAAACGGAAGTTAACATAAATAACTAATTTAATGAATAACAAAAAGCCAAGAAAACAAATATAAGAACTTTACAACAACAAAATTAAACAATTGACAATTAATTCCTCCACCGAAAACCAAGTCATGAGAATACAGATTACGTGGATACGCCACGGTACTAGAGCAAAAGCAATATGGGAGAGATTAAGTTACGCGCCGCTCGCCAGCGAAATAGTCTTCGCTAGGAGCCGGCCGATGCATTATATATACAGTTGGCGAGGACGGGAGGAAGGCGAAGGATGAGCCGGACATAACCAGTTCACGTCTGTCGGCCTAGAGAGAGTAGATCCCATAAAGTATACAAGCAGTTTTTACCGTACATACGTAATTACCTAACAAGTACAGGATAACACAGATACAGATATTTTTAGATACATGGAGGATGGTGGGCCATCACAACGTATACAAGCAATTTACAGTACATACATAATTATCTTACAATTAAAGATTGACATACAGATACAGACATTTTATATACATGGAGGATGGTGGGCCATCACCCCCCCCCCTAGAACTCATCAACTCAGGAGAACAGACGAGTTGGGAGTTCTAATCAGGACGGCTAAGGGCATCAGCAAGGAGGTTTTCAGAACCCTTGATAAATTTTATATCGAGGAGGTATTGTTGGAGGAACAAGGACCAACGTAATAGCCTCCTATTATTGTTCTTGTTCCGTTCAAGGAATATTAACGGATTGTGGTCCGTGAATATCCGTAAAGGGGTCGAGCTGGGTGTTACGTAGCATTCGAACTTCCGCAGGGCAGAGATGATAGACAGTAGCTCCTTCTCGGTGGTCGAATACTGCCTTTGGTGTTTATCTAGTTGAGCCGAGTGGTACGCGACAGGATGCAATATCCCATCATGTTCTTGGAGTAGAACAGCTCCGACGGCTTGATCACTTGCGTCCGTCTGGAGAACGAAGGGGACGTCGAAGTTAGGTGAACGCAGAACTGGCTCCTGTGTGAGGAAGGTTTTTAGGAGCAGGAAAGAGTTCTGACATTCCGGAGTCCAGGAGTAAGGTATGGAGCAGCTTGTCATCCTGGTGAGGGGTAAGGATACCTCTGAGAAGTTTGGGCAGAACTTCCTATAGAATCCGGCCATACCCAGAAAGCGCCTAAGTGCTTTCCGAGTAGCGGGAGCCGGGTAGTCGAGAATGGCCGAGATGTTGGCTCGTTTCGGCCGGACGACGCCTTGTCCCACCTCGTGTCCCAAGTACGTCACTGTGGCTTGGGCGAAGACGGTTTTGGAAAGCTGGACGGTGAGGTTGGCTTCTTCCATTCGGGACATTGCGACATCTAGTAGGTGTATATGGTTCTGCCAATTAGAAGAATATATTATTATATCATCTAAATATACCGCTACTCCATCAATGTCCTGTAATAGGCTACTCATGGTACGTTGAAACGTAGCCGGACTGTTACGTAACCCAAACGGCATGACGGTGTATTCATAGAGTCCAAAGGGAGTGATGAATGCAGAGATGGGACGAGCTTGTGGAGCTAAGGGAATTTGGTAGTACCCTTTTGTGAGGTCAATTTTTGTAATAAACTTGGACTGTCCCACCTTATCTATTAAATCGTCGACGCGGGGAAGAGGATAAGCGTCAGGGATGGTCACAGCATTCACTCGGCGGTAATCCGTGCACAGTCGAGTTTGTCCGTTTTCTTTAGGGACCAGAACGCACGGAGCGGCCCATGGGGAATTACTGGGAACTGCCAAACCGTGCTGCACTAGATAGTCGACTTCTCTCTTCATGATCAGTTTCTTCTGGGGATGCAGTCGGTACGGGTGCTGGTGGCTAGGAGAAGTTCCTGGATACAGTTGAATCTCATGGGACGTCAGGTTACAACGGCCAGGATTATCTCGGAACAAGGATCTGTGTCTAGAAATAATTTCAGAAATTTCCTTGGCTTGATCAGGATTCAAGTGGTTAAGGTACGAAAGTAGGTTGTTCAAGATGTCGCTGTTGTTGCCGACTGTGGGAGGATCGAAATGTGGCAACGTCGGTTCGTGGACTCGTGGACGGTCGGTTGACATAGGTATTTTACTGGGACCATGATTTAGCGAAAGCAATGGTTTGACTGAACTGTCTAGTGGTATTTTGGCAAGGTATGGCTTAAGCAAATTAACATGAACAAGTTGAGTAGTTTTACGTCTGTCAGGGGTTTCTAGTACGTAATTATATTCTGACATCTTTTTCTGAATTTTATAAGGACCATGGTATTTAGCTTGAAGAGGCTGTCCAGATATAGGAATGTATGCAAGAACCATATCTCCCTCCTTGAATTCTCTCTTACGAGATTTCTGATCAAAATTAACCTTCATTTTACTTTGTGCATGTTCAAGGTTCTTCAAGGCAAAGGAATGAATTCTGGCTAAGTTATCCTTAAGGGAAACAATATACTGATTAACAGACTGTAAAGGTGAGGTAGAAGAAGATATGATATGGTCCTTGATTACCTTGAGGGGTCCCCTTACCTTCCTTCCATATAACAATTCAAAGGGAGAAACACCCAGAGCTTCGGATGGTGTTTCACGGAGCGTAAAGAGGAGGAAAGGCAATCCCTCATCCCAGTCACGGTCTTCCTCGTAACAGAATTTACGTATCATATTCTTTAACGTTTGATGACATCGTTCTAGAACTCCCTGACTGGCGGGGTGGTACGCTGTAGACAGAGACTGTTTAACATTTAATTCCTTGAGGACTTGGGTAAAGAGTTTGCTAGTGAAATTAGAACCTCTATCTGACTGTATTTCCTGAGGAATACCAAAGGAAGTAAACATGTGAGTTAAACACTTAATTACACTCTTAGCAGAAATATTCTTTAAAGGAAAAGCTTCAGGGTACCTGGTAGTGGGACAAAGAACTGTTAAAATGTACTGGTTACCCTTCTTGGTTTTAGGCAACGGGCCTACTATGTCAATCACTAGTTTCTGAAAGGGTTCACTAGGTACTTTAATGGGTTGAAGGGGATACGGAGGAATAGACTCATTTGACTTGCCTACTATTTGGCAAGTGTGGCAACATTTAACGAATCTACTTACCTCTGCTTTCATGCCAGGCCAAAAGAATTCTGACAAGAGTCGTAAATAAGTTTTCTTAATACCTAAGTGTCCTGAGTGTCCAGCATGAGCAATCTCTATTACCTGAGTCCTCAAGTTAACAGGTAGAACAATTTGGTGACATTCTGCCCAGGTATCATCATCAGAAAGGTGACGAGGTTTATACAATCTCATTAGTATTCCTTCGTGCATGTAAAAGGAAGGAGTATGTAGGATATCCTCCTTGGGAATGGTTTTATTGAACAAGGGAACTAGTGAAGGGTCGTTCTGTTGAGCCTCTTTGATGCTCAGCTCGGAGGGTAAGGTAAGCGGGGTGGTTGGAGAGGTAAGAGTTGGTTGGTTAGCTGGCGCTTGGGATCGTGTGATAGCACAGGTTGGAAATAGGTTGGGTTGGGTTTGCTCTATGGTAGAAGTTGGGTTATATGGTAGGGGAGAAGTAGAAACAATTAAAGGAGGATGTACTAGTTCTCCTGCTAGATCGTTACCTAATATAAAATCTGCTTCAGGAACAGGTAGGGTTGCCGTTTCACTTACTCCTACGGAGACAGTATCCTTGATGAGTCCACAGTTCAGGTGCACCTTTGCCAGAGGTACTGAGAAGGGATTGTGGAAGTCCTGCAAGTATACACGTTCTCCTGTATAATTACGTTGGACTCCCGGCAATGCTGACTGAAGTAGCAGGGACTGTGCTGCTCCTGTGTCCCGTACTATTCGGATGTTGTGTTGTACGTGGTCTGGACCAAGTGAACGGAAGGGCTGAAAAGGATCTACAGAATTGGCAGTAGAATGGTTAAAGGAAGCTACAGATTTTATATTCTTTTGAGCTACTTTACATTTTGGGTCTGGGCAATTTGCAATTACATGTCCTGGTTTCTTACAGAAGAAACAAAGAGGGAAACTAGGGCTATCAATTTTCCCATCTTTACTACCACTAGTTGGTTTTACATGAGGTTGTTGGCGGTTACTGTCCTTTCCAACATTTTTGTGAATCAATGAGAGGGTATCAGTCAATTTGGCTGCTTTCATAAGGTCAAATTCCTCCTTGTCAACAATGTGAATTTTCAAGTAATGAGGAATTTTACGCACGAATTCCTCTAACGCGATCAAGTTCACTACTTTCTCAAGATTATCGGCTGATGCCGATTTAATCCACTTTCTTAACGCTCGTAGTTTGTCTGACGCGAATTCCATGTATGTCTGATGGCTAAGTTTGTTTGAATTTCGAAATGTTTGTCGATAACCTTCGGTGGAAATTTCATAAGCGGAAAGAATTGTCTGTTTGACCGTTTCGTAATCAGTGTTATTTTCCAGATTGTTACATACTTGTAACGCTTTTGTGGACAACTTTGGTTTAACTAACCATATCCAATCTGCTTGGGGAATTGCAAAATGTTTACTTACATCTTCAAATTCTCGAAAAAATAAGGTTGGATTCTCGTCTGAGAAAGAGGGAATAAGTTTGGTGTATTGCAAAAGATTTAACTTACTTGAATTTGATGGAGTCGATAGTTCGAGTCGTTTCAGTTCGATTTCGTGCTGTCTTTGCTCTCTTTTTTGTTCTTTATCATGCTGCACTTCGAGTTCCTTAATTTGCAGTTCATGCTTCAGCTTCCTTTCAAGTATCTGATACTCTAGAGGGTCTAATTGAGTCTCTTTCGTAGGGCTAATGTCTAATTTGGCTGCAACTATTTGTTCTAAGCGTTCAAATTCTCCGTCTTCGTCTTCCGTTTTCTTTAACTGATCTATGTGACTCAATATTAGTTGAACTAATTCAGTTCTACTAATGTTCGCTGGATACGTTAATTCCCATCTTGTTGCTATTTTTTTTAGACATTCTTTATTTGGGTTCTGAATTATCAGTTCTTCCACCGAGGGGTTCTCAACAAAGTTTTCGATATTCAGTTCTGACATCGCGAAATTTTTACTCGCTAACAGTTGCTACTCAGCAAGGTAGAACGCTTGGTTCGCTTACGTGGTATACCGGACAAGAGATACAAGTAGAATTATAATACTCGACTCCCACGAATATTATAAATCTTTGGGACAGAATACATTAACCAAAACTACATGCCGTAAGTAGGATAGAATTAACGTTCTCACACGTATCCTAAACGGATCCTACTTCAGTACTCTTACGAAATTTACAGCTGCAAGAGTTTAACGTGGTCATGTGCAATGGCGTATTTACGATTAACTGAATTACGGTACTGGGGTACTGAGTTGCAAGTTTACCGGACAGATGGACAATTTCGATGGCTGTGGGAATGCAAGTGTAACTTATGTATTACGTTTCGCTCGTATATCTCACACCTTCTTAGTTTTTGTTCGGGTAAGAGGATCCCGACGGGTCCCCATTATATGTTATGCCTTCCGTGAGGATATAAGGAAATATGTCTAGGAGGGGTTCGTACTTAGTGGCCTTGATGTGGGTAAGGCAAATCCAAACGGAAGTTAACATAAATAACTAATCTAATGAATAACAAAAAGCCAAGAAAACAAATATAAGAACTTTACAACAACAAAATTAAACAATTGACAATTAATTCCTCCACCGAAAACCAAGTCATGAGAATACAGATTACGTGGATACGCCACGGTACTCGAGCAAAAGCAATATGGGAGAGATTAAGTTACGCGCCGCTCGCCAGCGAAATAGTCTTCGCTAGGAGCCGGCCGATGCATTATATATACAGTTGGCGAGGACGGGAGGAAGGCAAGGATGAGCCGGACCTAACCAGTTCACGTCTGTCGGCTTAGAGAGAGTAGATCCCATAAAGTGTACAAGCAGTTTTTACCGTACATACGTAATTACCTAACAAGTACAGGATAACACAGATACAGATATTTTTAGATACATGGAGGATGGTGGGCCATCACAACGTATACAAGCAATTTACAGTACATACATAATTATCTTACAATTAAAGATTGACATACAGATACAGACATTTTATATACATGGAGGATGGTGGGCCATCACAATATATATATATATATATATATATATATATATATACTTTTATATATATATATATATATATATATATATATATATATATATATATATATATATGACACAAGCGGACTAGGAAACACACGGGTCATGGTCTTGAGTTTATTAGTAATAAACTCAAGACCAAGACCCCTGTGTTTCCTACTCTGCTTACGTCAACCTGTCAGAATGTCTCAGCATATATATATATATATATATATATATATATATATATACATATATATACATATATATATATATATATATATATATATATATATATATGTATTTATATGTATATATATGTATATATATATTTGTTGAGACATTCTGACAGGTTGACGTAAATGGAGTAGGAAACACAGGAGTCTTAGTCTTGAGTTTATTCCTTTAAAAAAGCATACCTGCGAAACTAGTCAGGAATAAACTCAAGACTAAGACTCCTGTGTTTCCTACTCCGCATATATATATATATATATATATATATATATATGTATATATATATGTATATATATACATATATATATATGTATGTATATATATATATATATATATATATATATATATATATATATATGTATATATACATATATGCGTGAATGTGGTACAGATGAGAGTAAAAGGGAAGAGATAGTTTGTGAGAAGAAAAATTGAGGTGTTGGCTTTGAGTGAAACTAAGTTGAGAGGGAAAGGCGTCTGTGAGTTTGGGATTGTGGTTGGGAGGTTCTCATGAGTGAAGAGAAGGTGAGGGAGAGAAGGGGTGGCTATAATAGTAAGTGAAGAGATAGGTAAAAGTGTAGTGGAGTAGAAGCAGGTTTCTTCAAGGCTAATGTAGATGAAGATGAAACTGGTGTGGGAAAGATGTGGGTTTTTGTATGTCCGTATGGGACTGGTAGTGAGAAGAGTGTAGAAGAAAGTGAGGCTTTTTGAATGGATTTAATTGAGTGTATAAAGGGATTTGGGAGGAATGTCAATGTAGTAATATTGAGAGACCTTAATGCTAGGGTAGGAAATGAACCAATTGACGGAGTGGTTGGGAAACGTGGAGTTTCAGGAAAGAATCGTAGTGGAGAGTTGATGGTGGAGATGTGTCTCGAAAGAGAGTTGATGATAGCAAATACAGTGTATCGGAAGAAAGTCAAGCATAAGTACACATGGGAGAGGGTGGTGGATGGAGGGGTTGTAGATAGAGCGTTAATGGACTATGTAGTGGTAAATAGGAGTATAATAGGAAGAGTTAAGCATGTACAGTTTCTAAGGGGAAAGAAAGGAGGAATATCAGATTATTGTTTGGTGGAAGGTAAGTTGAGAGTGGAGGATAGATGGAGAAAGAGGAAAAGAACAAAAGGTAGGGAGGTGCTTAGAGTGAACTCTTTAAATGAGAAGGAAAAGGAGAAGGAGTACAGGAAGAAGCTGAGAGAGGAGTGGGAGGGAGTGAAGGATAGAGTAGAACTAGGAGAGGAGGAGGAATGGGGATGGTTCAAGGAGAGAGTCACAAAATGTGCAAAGATGGTGTGTGGAACAAGAAGGATGAGAGGAAATAATAGGAAGGGCAGTGAGTGGTGGGATGAGTAAACAAAGAAGGTTGTAGATGAGAAGAAGTAAGCTTTCACAGATTGGTTACAAAAGAGGACGAGGGAGTCATATATGAGATATTAAGAAAAGAGAAGAGAAGTAAAGCACAAGGTAAAGGGGGCAAAGAGGAGAGCAGGTGTGAAATGGGCTAAGATTATGACAGAAAATTTTGAAAGAAATAAAAAGATGTTTTGGAAAGAAATTAAGAGAGGAAGAGGAGGCGAATCAAGTAGAGAAGAAAAGGTAAAAGGTACAGATGGAGAGAAGGCAGTAAGAGGAAGATGGGCAGTGTATTTTAAGGAGGATAGGGAGGGTAAGATAGTTGCAGTGGGAAGTGCTAAGAAAATGAGAGTGATGAGTGAGGAAAATGGAGGTGAAATAAGGAAGGATGAAGTGAAGGCAGTTATTAAGATGATGAGAGCAGGTAAGACACCTGGTCTGGATGGATGCCATGCAGAATGTCTGAAGAAAGGAGGTACAGTGTTGGAGGACTAGCTGGTGAGGTTATCTAATGTTTGTTGGAGAGAGGGTAGATTGCCGGAGGACTGGAGGAGTGCCTGTATAATTCCACTCTACAACGGAATAGGGGACAAGTGTGAGTGTAGTAGTTTCAGAGGGATCAGCTTGTTAAGTGTAGTTAAGAAGGCTTATGGGAGGATCTTGATTGAGAGGATTAGGAGAGGAATAGAGGGAGTAATTGGTGAGGAACAGTGTGGATTTAGGACAGGTAAAGGTTGTGTAGATAAGATTTTTGTGGTATGACAGATATGTGAGAAAACTACAGAAAAGGTAAGGGTGTCTTTTGGGCTTTTATGGATCTGGAAAAGGCTTACGGCTGGGTAGACAGGAAGGCACTGTGGGTTCTGCAGATATACGGGATAGGAGGGAAAATTCGAGGAGCTGTCAAGAGTTTTTATGAGAGTAGTAGAGCATGTGTCAGGATTAAAAATGTAGAAAGGGAGTGGCTCGAGGTAAAGGTGGGACATCGTCAGGGATGTGTTATGTATGCATATATATATATATATGTATGTATATACATATGTATACATATACATATATATATACATATATATATATATACATATGTATACATATATATATATATGCAAAGTAGACCACTTGGAAAAAGAAACTAACGAAGCAGAGCGCTTTCGTATATTACATCTGCAGTGCACTTGTTGCACTGAAGATTTAATATACGAAAGCGCTCTGCTTCGTTAGTTTCTTTTTCCAAGTGGTCTACTTTGCATAAGTGAACACACGTACCCGTGTTCTTATTAGCATATATATATATATATATATATATATATATATATCTATATATATATCTATATATATACATATATGTATATATATATATATACATATATATATATATATAAGTGTATGTATATGTTTATGTATTTGTAACCATGTACATATATCACTGTACACACTACTAAAGGCCATAGTGATTGGTATGGAAGGATAGACCACATCTTTAAGGATTTATTCTTACTAATACCAGAAGAGTTTATTTAGATAAAGGTTTACTCCAGGATTGGCAGAGGATGACCTAGGGGCAGACACTCCACCCATCTACCTAATCAATATGCAAATGAGTACGGAACACACATTCACGGGCCTCGTCTTTAGCGCTCGGGGACTTAATAAAAGCACTTTTATTAAAACCAGTTTTGTTTGGATTCTTGGGTTGACCGGGTGACGTTGGATAAGCTTGTATGACTTCATAAAGATCAAGGAGAAGAGGGCGAAAAGGAGAGAGGAAGAAGGGGAGGAGGAAGGGAGGGTGTTGAGAGAAGGCTGGAGGGTGGAAAATTTTGCAAGGAGAATGGAAATTGGAAAAGGATAAAAGGAGAAGGCGAAGAAAAGAGAAAGAGAGAAAGTGAGAAATGAGAGGTGACAGGAAATTGGGAAGAAGTAAATCGAAGACTAGGGAAAGAAAGGAGGAGCAGGGAGACATGGGTGAAATGTATGGAGAGAGGGAAGACTGTGAAGAAAAAGGTAAAGGGAGAAAGGGACATGGGGGGCAGGGGTAGAAGGGGAGAAGAACAAAGTGGGAGAGGAGGAGAGAAGAAAGGGAGGAGAAGAGCAAAGAAGTAGATGAGGAGAGGCGGTAAAGCGGAGAGAGGTGAAAGAGGAGAAAGGGAACAGAAAAAAAAATAGGAGACTGGGGTAAGGAGGAGAGGGAAAAAGAGAAGAAAAGGAAGACAAGGTAAAAGAGGGTGGAGGAGATAAGGATGAGAGGAGAGGGGAGAGAAGGGAGGATGGTGAGAAAATGAAAATGAAAGAAAGGACAGGAGAGAAGAGGGGAGGAGAGAAGGGGAGAGGAGGAAAGGGGAAAAGAGGGAAGGGGAGAGGAAGGAAGGGAAGAGAAGAGAAATTAAATAGAAGGAAGGGGGGAGGAGGTAAAAGAGAAGAGGGAAGGGAGAGGAGGGAAGAGAAGAGGAGGGAAAGGAAAAAGAGAGAAGTGGAAAGGAGGGAAGGGAAAAGGAGGGAAGGGGATAGGAACGAAGGGCAGATGATGGAAAGGGAGAGGAGGGAAGGGTAAAGGAGAGAAGAAGAGAGGAGATAAAGGGAGAGGAGGGAAGGGGAGAGGATTGAGGAAGAGAGGAAGAAAGGGAAGAGGAGGAAAAGGGAGATGAGAGAAGGGGAGAGGGGAGGGGTAAGGTATGAAGGGAACATAGGGGAAGGGCAAATGAAATATGAAATGAAATAACTTGCCGAATTTAAAATACAACCTAATTATAGAAAATCTTCTTAAAATTAATTATGAAAATTTTCAGGTCGTTCTTTGTTATTTAGGATTTTTTTAACATTCATGTAATCAGTTAATCTCATCATCCGTTCATCAATAGTGCAAACGACATGCAAAATCACCACAATCATAAAACAATGCTGTTTGCTTGTAGTCCAATCAAGATAACAGCTTTTGAATTAAGTGATACTTCGACCCTAGAATGTTCATATATTAACCAATTAGCCAAGGAATAAGACTGATACTTACAGAAGTCAGTCTAGAACATCTTTCTAGGGTCACTATCAGCGTGATCCTGGAAAGTTTATATATAAACCAATTAACCAAGGAATAAGGGTAATGCTTACAAAAGTCAACGTTGATCATCTGCTAGACTGAAATGTTCACTAATATTGTTTCCTGGTGTGACAATAACGATGACCTCCTCCAAGAACTCTTTTTCTTCGGAGAGGCTCTTGGTCGCCTTCGGGAGTGTCTTCGACGAAGTGAATAGATTTTATCCTTGATAATAATCCGAATTCTTTTATTGTTCAATTTTAAGCCGAGCAGTATTTAATATCTGTTGATCTTTCCTCAAATTTTGTATTTTTCTCTTTGGTTTAGTCTTACTTGGGTTAACAATGTCATTGATTTTTATTATGTTTCATAATTTTTTTTTTTTTTAAAGTTGAATGGAAAATCATTCTGATATGAAAGATTTAACTCATGCAACTGCAATGTTCGATGAAAACAGATATTCCAGCCAGATATAAGCATTTATTCTATTGATTTTTCAAAATAATTTGTCAAAAAGTAATTAGACCAGGATAATCTAGACAAAAAAACATACAATATTATATCTAAAGATGTAAAAATAAATATATGTAAGGATATATGAAAAATGTAAACTAATGAATAAGTCTTACACAATAAACACACACACACACACACGCACACACACACACACACACACACACACACACACACACACACACACACACACACACACACACACACACACACACACACACACACACACACACACACACACACACACACACACACACACACACACACATATATATATATATATATATGAAATTTTTCCCTCATTGTCGGTTTTGTCGCCAACAACGAAGGAAACCAGTTGTTATTTTGTGGGATGGGTATGCTATGGTACTCGTTGTGACCGGTAATTTTTTTTCCCACTTCTTGAAATAGGTACAATTCTGGCAAAATGGAGAAAGATAAAGAAAGAATAACAAATGAACCAACTAAGACAGGACTTGACGTAAGTATAGTAGAAAGCCCTAGAGGTGTTATCCCCAAACGCCATTGTTTGATAGATACTCCTAGAAAGAACCAAAGGTGGGAAAATAACGTTTTTTCAGGGTTTCAAAGAAACCCAGGTGAAGTAGGTAAAATTTTAGATATAGACAGAGAAATTAGATATAGTAATGCATTAAGAAATCGCGAAATAAATGACTTAATGGAAGAAATCATAGATTTGAAACTGGATTACCGAGCTGTACATAGGGAATTTATTACATTGCGCAAGAGTAATGAGCAAACGATTAAAGAATTAAGTTACCTAAAGAGTGAAATTGAAATTCTTAAGAGAGAAAACGAGAGAATAAAAAGTGAGGACAAAAAATAAAAATGATGAGCTAAAAAAGGAGGTCAAAGAGCAGTTGCAAGTAGTGACCGGAACAGTGGCAGAGTCAATCAAAGAAACAGACCTAATTGAAATAAAAAAAATCAATGGAAACAAGAACAGGAAAATTAAGAAATATCTTTTAGAGAAATATTACAATAGGAGATGGAAGAAAATACAAAAGAAACAATTATGAAAGTAATTAAAGAAAAGGAAAATTGGGTGAGAGGTACAGTTGACAGAGATAAGTGCATTGTGGTCCATGGTATCCAGGAAAAGTATGATATGTATATACCAGAGAGAAAAGGAGAAGGAATCACCTAAGAAAATTCTGGAAGAAATACAGGATGAAGGACAAAATCTCGATAAAGAAATCGACGAAATTCATAGCATAGGCAAAAGAAAAAAAAAACAGCAACATAGATCTCTGAAAATAAAGCTAAGGACGCAAATGATAGCAGAGGAGGTATTATCGAAAGCGGTTAAACTGGCAATAAGCGACAAATTCAAATATATAAGGATACAAAAGGAAAAGAGTGATGAGGAAAAAGAGAAAGACAAAGCTCTCAGAATTGAAGCCAATGATTGAAATGAGAAGAGAACAGAGACGGAAAAAAAAAGATTTTTTTAAGAGTGCTGGACTTGAGACTGAAAAAATGGTAAAAAAAAAAAAAAATGGAAACTTAAACCAAAAAAGAAATGATTTTTTTTATGAAAATAAAAGTGGCATACACAAATATTTATGGTATGATCACTGGAATCAACGAACTAAATTACTATCTAGAAACGGATAAACATGGTTTCATGGGAATAGTAGAGACAAAATTGAAAGGACCTCTATCAACAAGCATAGTGGGACATAGTCTATACAACCACTGGGTGAAAAATTGAACAGACAAGCAAGGAGGAGGTGTCATGATATTGACCAAAAAGGGTCTAAATGTGACAAAGATTATTGAAAGCCAAGGCAATGTAGAAGTAATTATGATTAAAATTGCAAACAAAGAGATGAAAAGCAGAAAATTTGTACCACCAAAAACACATGCATGTTCGGACAGCGAACATTTTAATTTACTGGAAGAAACAATGAATGTGCTAAATGAGTTACTGAAAGAGGGTGGAAACATAGTAATCATGGGCGATTTCAATGCAAAAGACATAATCTGGGAAGAAATGATAGTTAAAGGGGGAGATGAACTTTGGAGCAATATTCTACTGGATATGACCATCGAATATACCCTAACACAATGGGTTAAGGAAAATACTAGATATAGAAACGAGGAACCATCGAAACTAGGTTTAATATTAAGTTCTGAACCAGATATTGTGAATAAAACGGTACATAAAACACCAATTGGAAAGGGTGAACATATACTAATAGAGTTTTAATTGAAAGAATAGAACAATGTAGATAGGAATGATAAACATAGAGAAGAAAGATTTATGTACAAAAAACGATTTTTGTAAAACTAAGAACAATTTTCCAAAACACAAATTGGGATAAATTCTCTAAAGAGGAAACAAAGATGGAAGACAAATGGAACACATTCAAAGAAAAGTACAAAAAAGGAATAAAGAAATATGTAAAAAAAACAACATAAAATGTTGGTTTAACAAAAGGTATAGTGAGGCTAGGGACAGGAGAGACAAAGCCTTGAAAAAATGGAGAAAAAAAATAGAAAAACATCCAAATGGCAAGCATATATAAAACTTAGGAACGAATAAGTGAATATACGCAGGAAAGAAAAAAGAGACTATGAAAGGGATATTATAGACAAATGTAAGGATGAACCTAAACTCTTTTACAGATATATAAATGACAAACTAAAGGATAAGCATGAAATAGTAAAATTGCGTTGAGATAAAGAATATATAGATGACACAGAGATGGCAGAAGTTATGATCAGACATTTCAGGTCTGTTTTTACAACTAAGAGCCCACAATCTTGGGAAGATGGACAACAAGTAAGGTCACCCATGGTGAAAGAAATAAATATAACACAAAAATAAATAAGAGACCAAATAAAAAAACTAGCTGTCAGGAAATCGCACGGACCAGAGGAAATTGCAAATTGGATACTGAAAGAGTGTATAGACGAACTGACAGATAAACTATACAAGATAATTGACTTCTCAGTCAAAGAGGGAAAGGTACCGAAAGATTGGAAAGATGCAAACATAGTACCAATGTATAAAGGAGGAAATAGGGAAGATCCTACGAACTTCAGACCAGTATACGTTTCAAGCACAGTGGCAAAAATATGCGAAAAGGTCATCAGGAACAAATGGAACAAACACTTGGAAGAAAACAAAATAATGAACCCCAAATAAGTTGGCTTTAGAAGTGGAAGATCGTGCATCACAAACCTAATCTGCTTTTACTTGAGATTAATTGAGATAGTACAAGAAAGAGATGGATGGGCAGATTGCACCTTCTTGGATTTGCAGAAGGCTTTCGACAAAGTACCTCACAGAAAATTAATAATAAATTTTTAAATAATAGGAGGAATTCAAGGTAAACTATTGGAATGGATGAAGGATTTCTTAACTGGGAGAAAAATGAGAATGGTAC
>NC_134811.1:40851656-40869156 GCF_046742065.1 Oratosquilla oratoria
ATGTCTAGAAGTGGTAACTTACACTCTTTTTCTAGATCAACTGTGAATAGAATGTCTTTATTCACAGCGTTGAGCCTTCTTAGCTTATTCTCTACATTGGTTCCTGGTTCCTGGTTCGTCATCTAGACAATTGCGGAAACCTACCTGACTGGAGCCGCGTGGAAATTTTACACGAGGGACTTGAAAAGAAAATGAGAAAGATGCACATATTTTCGTAGGATATTCCTG
Organism: Oratosquilla oratoria; assembly: GCF_046742065.1. Classification (NCBI taxonomy): domain Eukaryota; kingdom Metazoa; phylum Arthropoda; class Malacostraca; order Stomatopoda; family Squillidae; genus Oratosquilla; species Oratosquilla oratoria. The sequence goes on from NC_134811.1 coordinate 40,851,885, forward strand.
GCCTCGGTCTTAAACTTCTATTTCTCAGGACACAGCGAGCGAGTGAAGATCGGCGTGCTCATAGGCTTCTTCCTCATATTACGGCGAGTCAGGTCGAAGCGTCGAGAAACGCATAGCCGAGCACAAACGAGACTTGAGGTCACACAGGACGTCTAACTCAATCGTCCAGCACGCTGGCCAATCTGGATAATTGCCCCACTGGGATGGGGTCGAGGTTTTACACACGGGATTAAGGAGAGACATGAGGAAGACTGTTGAAGCTGCCTACATTAATTCATATGAAAATATCAATGACAGGGAAGGTTTTGTTTGTTTGCCAAAGGCAGCAAGTAAATTAATTATAAATGCAATTGGGAAACATATGCATGGTACGGGAAAGGGAATCCCCAGACAGCCAGCGGGATGACCTGTCCATGTCCCCGTCCTCGGATGTATAAATGTGAGGTCCAAACTGTTTGTAGACAGCTTACTGAAGAAGACCGAGTCGGTCGAAACGTATAAGCAATAAAAAAAAATTCCAGCCCATCTTCGCTTATTCTTCCTCCACCCACTCTCTCATATATATGTATATATATATATATATATATATATATATATATATGTATATATATATGTATATGTATATATATATATATATATATATATATATGTATATATATATATATACTGAATGGTTCCCAGTGATCAATAAATATCTTTTTTCAACCACAAATCACTTTTAATTCCATGCCATCGCAGTCGAGACTGAAGAATCGCTCGATGGAGGCATTCGTTGGAAATTGAAACGTTGATGAGACGAGGATTCGAACGCAGCTAACCCGTAACAAAGTTACAGTGACTTAAACCAATATGCTATCAAGAGAGATATAAGTTGAGTACGACTTTCTTATATTTGTATGCTCGAATTACATACACCTGCACGAAATATTGCGTTCAACCCACCTCCGCTATAATAGTGCATTTAGCTAGTATGTGCACGTGGGAAAGTTTATACATATACACTGAATGGTTCCCAGCGATCAATTAATATCTTTTTTCAACCACAAATCACTTTTAATTCCATACCATCGCAGTCGAGACTGAAGAATCGCTCGATGGAGGCATTCGTTGGAAATTGAAACGTGGACGAGCCGAGGATTCGAACCCAGCTAACCCGTAACAAAGTTACAGTGACTTAAACAAATACGCTATCAAGAGATATATAAGTTGAATACGACTTTCTTATATATGTATGCTCGAATTACATACACCTACACGAAATATCGCGTTCAAACCACCTCCGCTATGATAGTGCATTTAGCTAGTATGCGCACGTGGGAAAGTTTATACATATACACTGAATGGTTCCCAGTGATCAATAAATATCTTTTTTCAACCACAAATCACTTTTAATTCCATGCCATCGCAGTCGAGACTGAAGAATCGCTCGATGGAGGCATTCGTTAGAAATTGAAACGTGGACGAGCCGAGGATTCAAACCCAGCTAACCCGTAACAAAGTTACAGTGACTTAAACAAATACGCTATCAAGAGATATATAAGTTGAATACGACTTTCTTATATATGTATGCTCGAATTACATACACCTACACGAAATATCGCGTTCAACCCAACTCCGCTATGATAGTGCATTTAGCTAGTATGTGCACGTGGGAAAGTTTATACATATACACTGAATGGTTCCCAGTGATCAATAAATATCTTTTTTCAACCACAAATCACTTTTAATTCCATGCCATCGCAGTCGAGACTGAAGAATCGCTCGAAATTGAAACGTGGACGAGCTGAGGATTCGAACCCAGCTAACCCGTAACAAAGTTATATTGACTTAAACCAATACGCTATCAGGAGAGATATAAGTTGAGTACGACTTTCTTATATTTGTATGCTCGAATTACATACACCTACACGAAATATCGCGTTCAACCCACCTCCGCTATGATAGTGCATTTAGCTAGTATGTGCACGTGGGAAAGTTTATACATATACACTGAATGGTTCCCAGCGATCAATTAATATCTTTTTTCAACCACAAATCACTTTTAATTCCATGTCATCGCAGTCAAGACTGAAGAATCGCATCTGAGTCTTTTTGATTTCTACGTTTCCACCATATATATATATATATATATATATATATATATATATACATATATATATATATATATATACATATATATATATATATATATATATATATATATATGCTTTGTTGAAGTCTACAGCAGTAGTAGCATTGTTCAACTTGTAAGAAGTACTCTCGATATTTCGAATGAGAGAGCGGAGGTTGGAGGTCAGGGTATTGATAGAATCTCCAAGGTACATGGTGTTTACTCTAGACGTCTTTCGACCCAATCAGAGGTCATCTTCAGGAGTTACAATATACACAATGATAAACAAGAATGACATATGAGGTGTGGCGGGGTAGATTTTGTACCCGCGTTGAAACAATGGGACAGGAAGTCATATGAGGTGTGGCGGGGGAGATGTCGTGTCCGCGTAGCTATCCACGGAGTGCCGACGGGAATTATTGAATCTTCCTTAATAAAACAATTCCCGAATTTCAATATCTCAAAAGGCCAATGGTCACCAGATTTCATAACCACCTTGGCAGTTAATAAATTATTTCCTTACATTGTAAAAGCGGACGATTTACCACATAACCCGCGTAACAATATAGATGTCACATGAGATGTCTTGTCCATGTTCCCTAACTTTACCTCTCTCATCTGTATATAAGATATGTATGTTCTCTTGTCTATGTATTCCGCTTGAAGAGGATCACAGTAAGTGATCGAAATATACGGAAATATTCGTTACTTCCTTCTTTTCTTAAATCCAAATAATAGTGGGTTTTTAGTGCATATATATATATATATATATATATATATATATAAATTTATATATATATGTGTGTGTGTGTGTGTGTGTGTGTGTGTGTGTGTGTGTGTGTGTGTGTGTGTGTGTGTGTGTGTGTGTGTGTGTGTGTGTGTGTGTGTGTGTGTGTGTGTGTGTGTGTGTGTGTGTGTGTGTGTGTGTGTGTGTGTGTGTGTGTGCATGTATGCATGTATATACAACACTGAGTGGGTCCCAGTGAATAGCGATACATTTTTATCAAGCACAATGCACTCTAATTCTAAGCAATCAACATCGGGTGTCTCGATGGAGGCAACATGCAGAAATTGAAACGTGGTACGACCAAGGACTCGAACCTGGTGAGCACGTGAGAAGTACTGTAGTGACTTAAACCATTGTACCATCAAGAGAGATATAAGTTGAACGCAACTTCCCTTATATGTTTGTATGCTCGAGTTACACATACACGAAATTTCGCGTTAAGCCCATCTCCACTATGATAGTACAATTGGTAAGTATACGAACGCGGGAAAGCATTTGTTCAACACTGAATGGGTTCCAGTGAATAGGGATACATTTTTATCACGCACAATGCACTTTAATTCTAAGCCATCAACATCGGGTGTCTCGATGAAGGCAACATGCAAAAATTGAAACGTGGTACGACCAAGGACTCGAACCTGGTGAGTGCGTGACAAGTGCTGTAGTGACTTAAACCACTGCACCATCAAGAGAAATATAGGTTGAGCGCAACTTTTCTTATATATTTGTATGCTCGAGTTATACATACACGAAAGTTTGCGTTCAACACATCTCTACTATGATAGTACAATTGGTAAGTATACAAACGCGGGAAAGTATTTATTCAACACTGAATGGGTCCCAGTGAATAGCGATACATTGTTATCAACCACAATGCACTTTGATTATATATATATATATATATATATATATATGTATATGCAATGAAATTACTAGAAATGTGATCACAAATGCATGAGTAGCCACTAGGAAAGGTAAAACTAACGCAGAATATATCTTTTGTATATTTACCTGTCAGTATTAGTATAAAGAAACAATTAAGATAAGAAAAAATATACAGAAACATACGGAGAATAAGGCATGATGAAGAAGGAACTCAGAGAGTTAGAAAAGGTTCACATGATTTTGCCGCTGTCTTGGCAATCAAGAAATAATTGGGACTCTTGGTCACTAGTAGTATATTTTTTATAGTTTAAACAGGTTTGATATTGCTTTCCATAAATAAGTATCTATTTTGTACAGACCTTAATGGGGATAAATGAAAACCTTTATTCTCTCTTACAAGAATATATGTTGAGCAGTAGACGTCAGTTGAGCTGTAGTCGTCTCTCAGGTCAGGTTATATGGGTAGCTGCTTCAATTAGTGATATGGCGAGTGGTTGTGTTTCCGTGTTCAGCGCCGATGAGGTACAATCTCTACTTAGTAGAATTGAAGCCTTGGAGGATGCTGTAAAGTGCTTTAAAGAGGAGAATCGAGTTCTCCGCTCGAAGGCCCAAAATACGGAAAACAAAACTAGCTACGAGCTTGAATGGAATACACCGAAAAACAAAATGCGGAATAGTGGAAAAAAGTCCTCACCAGCCCCGCTTGCTTGCAAGAACTCGTTTCAAGTACTAGAGAATCTGCAGGAAGAAGCGGCAAATGAAACTCAAGAGAAGAAGGGAAGGGCAGACGCTGGATACCTGCCCACAGGTAAGATTTTGGTCGCAGGAAACAGTCAAGTGAGGTACTTAGACAATTTTTTCTGCGATAAAGATAGGAAACATAGGACGCAGGTGTGTTTCCCCGGCGCGGGGATAGGAGATGTTAGAGATAGGATTGAAGAGTGATTAGTAGGGAAAGATAAGAACCCTGTAGTTTGCTTAAGTGCCGGGGGCAATGATATAGGTAAGTTAGGGAGTGATAATTATTTGCGCGGTTCCAGGATGCGCTAAACAAAATTAGAAATAGGGGAGGTGTTCCTGTTGTATGTGGAATCCTTCCTAGGTGTAGAGTTGGAGGCATGTGGCATTCCAGGGCTATTGCAATGAATTGCAGGCTGGCAAAACATTGTAAAGCCAATGGGTGGGCATTTGTCGACAACTGGGACCGCTTTTACGGTAGGAATCATCTATATACAAGGGACGGGGTGCACTTGTCGCCCACAGGATTTCGGCTCCTTGCTGAATCCCTTGAGCGAGAAGTAGGCATCCTACAGGTTTTTTTTCGGGTAGATTACGTACGAGTAATGGGGGAAATATCGGAATATAGTTTAGGCAATAGAAACAACTTAGAGAGGGGCTGAGAAAAGAATCACCAAAGCAGGTGGAGGGAAGATAAACTTAAAGTTTACTATACAAATAGCAGAAGCATAATTAACAAAACTGATTTGCTGCGAGGTAATGCATGCGTAGAGAACTTCGATATTATAGCTGTTATTGAGTCTGGATCAACATGGCTGATAAACATTTCCTTCCGGAAGTCGAAATAGAAGGATATAATTTTTTTTTTTTTTTTTTTTTTTTTTTTTTTTACAATGATAGGGTTGTCAGGAGTGGGGGAGATGTAGCACTTTTCGTTAAAAATACAATAAACTGTATTATCAACAATTCGATTAATTAAGGAAGAAGACTGTACGGAATCCATTTGGGTAGAGATTATAGGCAAGAATAAGAAAGTTATTATTGCCGTCTAGTGCAGACCTCCTAACCTCAGCATTGAGCAGATTGATCACCTGATTCATAAAATTCACAGAGCGTCCCAGTAGAAAAACGCTGTAATCATGGGAGATTTTAATTATAGAAACATTGACTGGGAAACTTTAATAGGAGATCAGGAAACAAAGAAATTCCTAGATGTGGCGCACGATAATTTCCTAAAACAAGTCATTACCGATCCTACGAGGGGAGTAAATATTCTGGATTTAGTTTTAACAAATAATGAGCACCTAATGAGTAACGTAAAAGTGGGATATAGTCTAGGCTCTAGCGATCATCAAGAAATAAGACTTGATATTATTTGGGAAGAATTAAAAAGAACGAGTAAGGTCCAAGTACCAAACTTCAGGAGAGCAAACTTTGACAATATAAAAACCTATTTGAAATTGAATATGAAATGTCATGCGGACGTTTCGGACACTGTCGAGTCTCGGTGCGTGATAGGGGGTCAGATCATGACCAGGGATCGGGTCACGGAGCGTAATATGCATACCTTGGGTCAGGTCCTTTAGGGGCGAGGCCTCAACAGACAGGTCAGTGATATGGATGAAATGTATAACAATCTAACTGATTCAATTAAATGCACAAAATACCTTTCTCCCCCTGAAGTCAATACGGAAAAATAGTAATACCCCCAATTGGATGACGGACAGGTTGAAACATGAGATCAGAATGAAAAGAGGACTTTACGAAAAAAAAAAAAAACGGGGAAACACACCTTAGATCAAGATATAACGAAATGTCAAAGCTGATTAAAAAGAATATACGTACAACGAAACGTAGTTATGATATTGAGGTTGCGAGTCAAGCAAGATCCAACCCATAGGCATTCTTTCATCTCTATATGATAAGAAATAAGGAAAGAATAGGACCAATTAAAAACGATGAAATGTCATGATAGAATCGGAGGAAAAAATGAGTGAGGAGTTTAACAATTCTTTTCTATCGGTGTTTACTAATGAGAGGTTAGATAAAGTACCTGACTGCGATTCGATTTGCAGAGGGGATGAAGAAAGTGGTCTATATGATATTAGCATTAGTAACGTAGAAGTAGTCAAGCAGATTGAAAGACTTAAAGCTACGAAATCCCAGGGTCCAGACGAAATTTTTCCGAGAATGCTAAAAGAGTATAAATTCAAAATCTGCGACCAGTTAACTGAAATATTTAATAAATCAGTAGACACTGGTTTTGTGCCTACTGCTTGGAGGCAAGCAAACGTTGTTCCTGTTTTTAAGAAGGGAGATAGATCGTCTGTATGAACCTACAGGCCAATCACTTTGACATCTGTTATAGGATAAATGTTTGTATCAGTAATAGTAAATAGACTCAAAGAACACATCGAGAGACATAATTCAATTCGTGATTCACAGCATGGTTTTTCCAAGGGTAGGTCATGTGTGACTAATCTTCTATTCTTTTACACTAAAGTATATAAGACGTCAGATAACAATGATAATTGCGATATCATTTACCTTGACTTTAGCAAAGCGTTCGACAAGGTGCCACACCAGAGTCAACTAAATGAAATAAAAGCCCATGGCATAGGAGGAAAAGTGTTAGAATGGATTAGAGTTTGGATTAGTAACAGAAAACAGCGGGTCACCATAAATGGAGTAAAATCTAGGTGGAGCAATGTTACTAACGGGGTCCCCCAGGGCTCGGGTTTGGGTCCCTTGTTGTTCATTATGTACATAAACGACTTAGACAACGGGATAAATAGTGATGTTGTGAATTTGCGGATGACACTAAAATAGAATGCCTAAATAAGTCAGGAGACAGCGCAGAGATACTGCGGGATGATCTTAACAAATTGTTCACATGGTCGGTGAAATGGCAAATGAACTTCAATATCTCTAAGTGTAGCGTGTTAAACGTAGGGCTACACAACCCCGAAAATAGATACAGCTTAGATAACACGCTTTTAGAGAAAACTGAGTGCGAGATGGTCTTGGGAGTTCTAGTGAGTCCGGATCTTAAAACCAGGAAACAGTGCATTAACGCCAGGAATAAAGCTAACAGAGCATTAGGTTTCATTGCTAGAACGGTAACGAATAGAACTGAAGAGGTAATTATTAAACTCTATCTAACGATAGTTAGACCCATCCTTGACTATGCGGTACATTCCTACAGAATGGAAATCAATTCACCAGAATCAGGAGAGAGAAGAATGACCAAAATGATACATGGACTCAGAAATTTGCCTTACGAAGAGAGGCTTAGACACCTTAACTTACACTCTCTGGAAAGACGCAGAGTGCGGGGTGATCTAATAGAGATGTTCAAGTGGATCAAAGGCTTTAACAAGGGTGATGCAAACAAGGTCATCATATTAAAACAACAGGGCAGGACTCGCAGTAATGGTTATAAACTGGACAAATTTAGATTTAAAAAGGAAATAGGCAAGAATTGGTTTACTAATACGGTGGTCGACGAATGGAATAAACTTAGTAACCATGTAGTAAGCGCTGAAACTATCAGTTGTTTTAAGAAATGATTAGACAACTTTATGGATGGGGATGACAGGTGGTGATGGATACGGAGCTGCCTAGTGTAGGCCTTATGGTCTCTTGTAGTCTCCTTCATTCTTATGCTCTTATGTTCTTATGTATGTTATACATTGTATACATACATATATAAATTTATTTATCTGTAAATATTAATAAAGTGTCTAGTAGGAGAAGACAGTACCTTATAGAGAAATAAGCAAAACATAGAAAGGAAACAGGAGACAGAATAAGAAGAATTGGAAAGAGTGATAAGGGTAGAAGGATATAAAGATCTTCAGAAAGTGTGTACAATACATCTTGCAAGTTAACAAACAATACAGTCATTCTCTGTAGCCTCTTTTTCCCAGGTGATTAATAAAACATCTAATTAGCCCCGGCTTATTAGACAGCATCATCAAAGAACTCTTCCTTTAGGAGCAGACATCATGTCAACAGTCACTTCTCTATTCATGAGATCTCTATTTTCGTATTTTTTATGAATGAAAAAGCTCAGCTTGAAGCATTCACAAGCGAAGTACTTTTGGAGGCAGTTGAAAGATTAGAACAGAAAATCCATTTCTTAGTCTTATAAAAACGCAACGCAGATAGTTTCTCTAGTCCACGAGTTCTGCCGTGGCCTTGATTCAACTTTGTTAACTCCATAGCAGAATGAAAATGTCGAGCAAAAAGCTCAAATGAAATACTGAAATGTCTTATTGACATTTAAGATTATTTTTCATCTATAAGAATTTTACCTTTTTAGCAAACAAATACAAGGACGTGATTAGATATTTTGACAAGGGAGGAAATTTCCTTCAAATGAATAAAATCACCTGGATGCAAGTAAGATAAATAGTAAAGTCTAGCACTGTAGCAAAAAAGGATTCTTGAGATAATTCCGATGTGTATTAATCCTCTCACTAAGGGGAGGATGCCTTCAATATGTATAAAATCGCCTGGCGTGGGCTATAGCTACTTTAATTACTAATTCGGTTTAATTGATTCGGTCGAGCATCGCAAACTCTGCTACTAGAAGGCTAGGACGGTGCCCCTTATAGAGGACTTTGTAGCGTAGAATTTAATGAACCATGCCCTTGGTCCAATTCGCCCATGGTAGGGTTCAAACTGCCTTCACCTTGACCTCCGCCAGAAGTAGCGATGCTCTAATCCACTCGGCCAGCGATCATCATAAAATGCAGAGGAAGATTAGATTCTATAACCCAATACTAGCTCTGCAGCTTTTATTCAGGCAAACGCCAGACAATTTGATAAGGTTAGTCTTCTGGAGGAAAGGGTGAAATTAGTTTTGCTTAACCCCGTCACCTGTGAAGGAATCTTACAGGGTTTGTTCTCTCTAGTAAATGATGATTTTGTTCTACTAAAAGTTAGCCTTAGTGATCTATGAGGATCTTCTATTTTGGAATAAACTTAGTAAATATGTAGTGGGCAGTCACTGCTGAGAATCAGAGAGGAATGCAAGATTCGAACTCACAACTAGGGGAATGCTAGACCAGCCTCAGGTGACATTATGTCATGGGATTGTACTTGTGAAACCTTTGGCTATGCTTGAGGAGCGCTATTTATCATAAAAGAAAAAAAAATACTAACTGTATTGGCTACGCATATGTGGAATTTGAAAATAAACCAGTAAATCTTAGAAATATAACTAGAAATCCAGGCCAAACTGTGCTATCTACTGGTAGAAATTGCTCGTCAAGGCACGCGAAGGGTACTATATGCAAGGCCCTTAGAACCTTGGGAGGTTATTTGAACCTTATGAAGCTCTGTGGATATAGATTTATTAAAAGTTCTTCTTAATTCAATGCATTGCGCAATGATGACTCTGTAAACAGATAGTTTGAGTATCTATGAAAGAAAGATTCAAATGAACGCCTTGTGGAGCATTCACTGAGCGTTCGAATGAAGACACTCACATTAATGATATACAAACCAAAAATGAACAAAAAAAATTCGCGTTATCTTTCCTTTACTCTATTTTTCATCTTCTTCGATAATCAATTAGTTTATTTATTCATTCAATTATTTTTACTTTACTACTGAAGGTAGGAAAAAGTCAAATGTTCAACGGATTTGAGTCTGAGGCAGTTCTTGTTTATCTCGTTTACGAAGAAAACATGGAGTCCTTAGACCTGGGTCTTTCTCGCAAGTAATTTTCTGTTTTCCTAATAAAATAAGCATTTGATATATTGTCTGAAATAACCAGCGCTTCTATTCTTGGTTCCAATACTGTACAAAAAATGAGTCATACAGGTTTTTAGGAAAGATTTAAAGAGGTTTGAAAAACGAAGTAACAGAAGTGAAAAGCGATCAGCATTCTTTCATAAAAGAGTACAGCGTGACTCTGGTCCTTAGGGATGTCATATAAAACATACAATCTATGTCATATGGTGCCGGGTAACAAAAGGTGAGAGTACATTACACGAGTGCGCTCGCGCGCGACTAACACACACGCACGCGCACACACACACGCACACGCACACGCACCCACGCACGCACGCACGCACGTTACACGCCTGCGCTCGCGCGCGACACACACACTCGCACATACACACAAACATGCACACGCACGCCCGCACGCACTCACACGCACACACACGCACGCACTCACACGCACACACACGCACTCACACACACACACACGCACACACACACACACACACACACACACAAACACACACACACACACACACACACACACACACACACACACACACACACACACACACACACACACATACACACACACACACACACACACACACACACACACACACACACACACACACACACACACACATATATATATATATATATATATATATATATATATATATATATATATATGTACACACAGGGTCAAGGTAAACACGGTGGCGGATTAGAGACCTCTTAGTCCTTATCAATTGGCACAGAAACAAATAAACAAATAGTATATCTAATTTACTGTGGTGGAATTTTGTCGAAATATTTTGAACAGAAAATATTTTTGAGAGGTTTAAAGTTATGTAAGTGCGTTTTGGGTTCCTCGCCTGTTATTGGTGGCGGACTGGAAGCCTTCATGAAACTTTATAATCCTTATCGATTGACACAGAAACCCGTAGAATCAACAAATAATGTATTCAATTTACTGTGGTGGAATTTTGCTTAAATATTTTTAACAGAAAATATTTTTGAGAGGCTTAGATTTTTTTCAAGTGCGTATTGAGTTCCTCGCCTGCTATCGGTGGCGGATTAGAAACCTCCAAAAAATCTCTTAATCTTTATCGATTGGCACGAAAACTCGTAGAATAAACAGACTATATATCTAATTTACTGTGGTGGAATTGTGTTGAAATATTTTAACCAGAAGATATTTTTGAAAAGTTCAAAGTTATGCAAGTGCGCTTTTGGTTCCTCACCGGTATGATATACCTATAAGTAATACTGTTCACCAGTTAGTGCCTTGAGCTGCTGTCCATCATCTATATAGTAAGTTCTTGAGGTATCATGCTCATCTGGATGGGAGCTATTATGATTGACCCGTCTTAAAGGTTCAATTGGCGACTCTAATTCTTCTACTAAACGGTTAGTTGGGGCTGAAGTTAACGACTCGTTGGCAGTAATGTTAACAGGATATGCATATTGCCCCTGTTTCAGTTGTGAAATATCGGACGAGAAGGAGGCGGAATGCATGATGGAGTTTCGGGCGGGGCATCGACTACATAATTCTTATCGGCGTGTTCGGGCTCGCATCTGCGCTTTGGGATAATCATCCAGATTTGCAGGGCGGATTATGTCATAAAAGCAAGTGAATTTTTTGAATGCTGAGTCACGTTGGTCATTCTTCGGCGGGTAGTCAACATCGATTGGTGTTTGAATTACATTAACCAAAGCCTGAATTGTCCACACAGAAGAAAATCCTAACGAAGAACCGCAAGTACATGTGTAAGGTTGAGAGTAATTTGCAATATCGCGTACATGTGGCAAGTGAGAATAATGACTTTCCTGTGTCGTCAGCTCGATACAAGTTCGAACGCGCAACTCATCAGCCAGACATTGAGTACCAACTAAGTGCACAGACACAACATTCAATGAACAGTTGCCGTCACCAGATATCACTAATGGTCTTTGTTTCCTTCAAGATATTGGCAGCACTCATCAATTAGCTATTGAGCCAAACAATCAGTGGCCACTTGATCTGTAGACTGTCATACTAGGTCCGAAATGGAAAATGATTCCTTGATCAAAACAGATTCTACGATAACTGTGAACGTTAAACATCTTATACCTTTGGAAGAGGCTTTACTCAGGCGTCTTTTAGATCTTGAGAAATCGAAAGATCCACAAACAGTGGAAGCACATTTGACACAAAAGTAATGAGTAGACTGACCGTTCAATTTAGCAAAAGCTTCAGGTGACAACAGTTTGTATTCTATATGGTACTACTTCATACAATCTTCACAGTGCGCCACATGACCATTGCGGGCCTTGCTAACGTTTGACACCTTTAGTTGATTTGGGCCCCATTTTTAAACATGTACCAAATGAAACTCTTTATTTACCAATACCAAACCGAGAAAAAACACTATAATGAATAGGCCATTATAAACGTCGGGAATGATCAAATTCAATGCAGTACTAAAGTCTTATACCTTTGAAAGATGCTTTACTCAGGCGTATTTTAGATCTTGAGAAATCGAAAGATCAACAAACAGTGGAAGCACATTTGACACAAAAGTAATCAGCAGACTGACCGTTCAATTTAGCAAAAGCTTCAGGTGACAACTGTTTGTATTCTATATGGTACCACTTCATATAATCTTCTCATTGCTTGCTTTCGTTTCTACATTCCTTTCAATAAACGCGACATGATCATTGTGGGCCTTGCTTACGTTTGACACCTTTAGTTGATTTGGGCCCCATTTATAAACATGTACCGAATGAAACTATATTTATCGATATCAAACCGAGAAAAAAATCATTATAATGAATAGGCTCCTATAAACGCCGGGAATTATCAAATTCAATACAGGGTGAGGAAACTATTGACCCCAAGTTGGATAATACACTACGAAATTGATCATAAGATTACATCTGATGCCTACTGGATCTGGTTTGGTGCCTTCTGGATCTGGAAGGTGACATGCTTCTTTTATAGGATGGTGGCTCCTCACACTTTGTCCGGAGTGGTCAGTGCACGGGCACCCCATGGTTCTCTATGGTTATAATGTAGTATTGCCATTTTATCAGATGTGTAGCAGGATAGATGTTGCAGTAATTTGTCAAAGTCGCTATGTATTCTCTTTTTGTACTAGGGCAGCATCCTGCTCTTTCAACTACTAGTACCATGATCTTTAAATTCATTAAGATACAATGAGACTTATTTCCGTTCTATTTCTGTGAAATACATTCTCTATTGTTGTTCATTATTTCATTTCACAAGGACAGAGTTACAGGAGTGAGGGAGGAGTAGCACTTTTCGTTAAAAATACAATAAACTGTATCATCAACAATTTGATTAAGGAATCTATTTGGGTGGAGATCATAGGGAAGAATAAGAAACTTATTATTGGCATCCTATATAGACCTCCTAACCTCAGCATTGAGCGGACTGTTCCCTTAATTTATGAAATTCGTAGGGCGCCCCAGTACAAAACCGTTGTTATCATGGGAGATTTTAATTATAGAAATATTGACTGGGGTATTTGAGCAGAAGCTAAGGACGCAAATTTTTCTTAGATGTGGTGCAGGATAGTTTCCTAAAACAAATTATTACCAATCCTATGATGGGAGAGGGAGAGAATACTTTGGAGTTACTCTTAACTAATAATGAGCACCTAACGAGTAACGTAAAAGAGGGCGATTATCAAGAAATAAGATTTAATATTATTTAGAAAGAATAAAAAAATATGAATAACGTTAAAGTACCGGACTTCGGGAGAGCCAATTTTGACAAGATGGGAAACTATATGAGACATTTGATCACTGTGATGGGGGTCTGATATACGGTCAGTCCGGACGTTATTAGCGCGGTCAGGGGTCAGGTCACGGAGAGTATACGTACCTTTGGTCGGGTCAATTGGAGGCGCGGGGTCAACAGCCAGGTCAGCAATTTGGACGAAATATATAGTAACCTATTTAATTCTAAGTGCATAAAACATATTTATTACACTTAAGTCAATATGGAAGAATAGTAATACTCCCAAATGGATGACGGACAGGCTGTAACATGAGATCGTAATAAAAAGAGGACTTACGTTAAAAAAAAAAAAAAAAGGAAACGCACCTTACATCCAAATATAACGATATGGCAAAACTGGTTAAAAAGAATATGAACCCAGCAAAACGTAACTAAGAAATTAAGGTTTCCAGATAAGTGTGATTCAATCCAAAGGGCTTTTTCCATCTCTACAGAACAAAAAATAAAGAAAGACTAGGCCCAATTCAAAATGACGAAAATTTCATGATAGCATTGGAGGAAAAAATGAGTGAGGTGTTAAACAAATATTTTCTCTCGGTGTTTACTAAGGAGAGGTTAGATAGGGTACCTGGCTGCGATTCGATTTTCATTGGGGATGAAGAAAGTAAACTATCTAATACCAGCATTAGTAACGTAGAAGTAGTCAAGCAGATTGAAAGACTTAAAACTACAAAATCTCAAGGTCCAGACGAAAAATTTCCGAGTGCTTAAAGAGTGTAAATTTGAAATCTGGGATCAGTTAACAGAAATATTTAATAAGTCGGTAGATACTGGTTTTGTGCCTATTTGTTGGAGCCAGGCAAACGTTGTCCCTGTATTCAAAAAGTAAGATAGATTGTCTATATGCAACTACAGGCCAATCAGTTTCACATCAGTTATAGGTAAAATGCTTGAATCAATAATAGTTTGACGAATGTATGACAAAGTCCCGGAGGACTAAATCCCGTGGGACTAAATCCCGTGGTACAAAATCCCGCACGAGGACAAAATACCGCAGGTAGTTTATAAGTTATGTTCTACAAATACAAATTCAATGTAGCACATATTTTACTGAAACAATCAATGACTATAAAAGTATATTGGTTTGGATAGGGAGTTGACCCACACGACTGTGCCAATATCTGCCACATCACTCCTGCAAATTTCTCTATCTCGTCTCTCCACCTTCTGTCCGGTCTCTCTCTTCCAAGCTTCCCATCTCGCGGCGTCCACTCAGTAACACACTTGCTTCATCGCTCATCAGTCCTTCGCACTAACTTACCTACCCAGTTCCAATTCCTCTCTTTTACCACTTCCACAATATCTTTCACTCTAGTCTGCTCTCTCACCCATCTTATTCTCTTTCGGTCTCTCAGCGTTATTCCCATCATTGATCTCTCCATTTTCCTCTGTCCAGTCCTTAGCTTTGTTTCCATCGCCTTCGTCAGTTTCCAAGTCTCACACCCGTAGATTATTGGTGGCAGAATGCATTGACTGTAAACTTTACGTTTCAAACATATAGGTAGAAAGCTTCTCAGAATTTAAAACTACTTCATTTCTAATTTTGATAAACTAGTTTTAATTTTTATTTGTTCCCTATTGCATATAAATTTGAACACTCATAAGTAAATGCACGTGTTAATGCATAAACAATGATGAATGTTGACATAAAATCAAAATAAACGTGGCTAAGATGTCAAGAGGTGTGAAGATGGTCTCTAAATTAAGTAAACAATGGAACAAACAATCAGAGAATCAAACATGGAAGAAAAGTTAGGCAGAAGAAATAGGTCATTAGATAATCTAATCACGCGCTTTGTAATCATGGAACAAAACAATTAATTACTCAAATAATCACGTCATAAATTACACAGGTAATCAAGTAATCAAATTGTCCAGTAGAGAAATATGTAAGGACGAAGTGTGTTGGTGGCGTAATCGGAAGCGTGCTGTTTTCTCATTCGCTTAGGTGTAGAATCGAGCACCGCATTCTTCTCCAAAATTCCAGCAGTGACTGTTACCTGTTCCAGCATTCCCTTAAATGCATAAAGCAAAGGTGACTGCTTCGGCCACATCTGCGCGCCTTCTGGTTTCGGTTCCTCGCCTTAATCCACTGACTGTACAGTTAGAACAGTTTCTTGGAAAAATCATATCTTCTGAACAAAACTGTCTGTTGTTAATGAGAAAATTTTATAAAGGGCATCGCAGTGCTGAAGGCCAGTGATATCAGTGATAATTTGCAAATGTGTAAAGACAGAAAATAAAAAATGCAAACAAACTTACTGACTTATCAGAACTGAAAGGGGTTGCGAGACGACTTTGGTGGGTATGAAGGTGGGCAGTGTCTGGTGCACTCTCCCTTACTCCCCCTCCCCATCCTTCCCCACTCCCCTACTCCTCCACCACCTGTATGCATGTCCTGACGAATACAGATGCAAATTTGTTGGCTTCAAAAAAGGGTTTTGCTTGAACCCTGTTAGGAAGATAAAAGTATATATTGCAGAGAGCTGCGGCGGCGGCTCAATGACAAGATTGCATCAAGAAGAAGTTTGCGATCGTAAAGGAGAGAATTTTTTTTTATCCGAGAGCTGGATGAGGTAAAGTAAAAGCGAACAAGGAGAACACAGGATAAGCAGGAAATAACGTAGAGGGATAAAACAGAGGAAGTGAAGCAAAGGAAAGGAGAGTTGATTGGGGAGAACAGAAGAAGAAATAAACAAGAAATGACATAAAGGGATATAAAACAGAAGAAAGGAGGCATAGAGAGGATGGTTGTGGTCTTGCGAAAATTTTGGTTCATCCCAAGAGAAACATCGCTACCATGCTTCGGTAGATTTGTTTTTCTTCAGTAGATTTGCTTTTCGTAATAATAACTAGCACTTCTATCCATTAGGTTAATGACATGTACGTAGATAATGAAGAGATAATCAAGAAATGACATAAAGGGTTATATAAAGCAGAAGGAAGGAGCCATAGAGAGGATGGTTGAGGTCTTACATAACATTTGAACATAGGAATGAAGGAGACTGCAAGAGACCATAAGGCCTACACTAGGCAGCTCCGTATCCATCACCACCTGTCATCCCGATCCATAAAGTTGTGTAATCGTTTCTTAAAACAAATGATAGTCTCAGCGCTTACTTCATGGTTACTAAGTTTATTCCATTCGTCGACCACCCTATTAGTAAACCAATTCCTGCTATTTCCTTTTTAAATCTAAATTTGTCCAGTT
>NC_134811.1:40871656-40879156 GCF_046742065.1 Oratosquilla oratoria
CACACACACACACACACACACACACACACACACCCGCGCGCGCGCGCGCGCGCTTGGTTCTCCATTCGCGGTCATCCAAGCGTATTCGCATCGAGGAAATCTCCTGGGGTCGATTGCGCATGCGCACTTGGGTGCGATCCTCAACTCCTCCTTTTCCTTCCTTTGGGGAGCTTATTCAAGGTCATCAAAGTATACGTAGGTCTAACCAGCTTTTGATGGTCCTCCTGTGTTTAAGGTATTCAAAGAGTGTGGGTACCTGAGCAATGTCGAGTCTCCTTAGCCACTTTGGGGAGTTCCTCCACACTTTTGGCGAATTTACTACACTTCAGATGATTTCTTTTTCCGGTTTGGCTCCTTTGTTCCTGGAATCCTCAAGGGTTCTCGCGGATTTTCGAGAAGCAGCCTTCATGATTAATGTCTAGTTATACATGAGTTAGTTATTACTATAGTGTGTGTACCCAAGAAATGCTAGAATTGAATGTTACAATTTTGATAAATGGCGGCATGAAGCTCAAGAGTATCATTATGAGACTATTTGTAGAAACTGCAAATATGAAGGTCATGATGAATACCATTGTAGAAACCCACCTTTCTGTTTGTATCACCAGAGAGTAGGACATAGAACATAGGACTGTAGAACAATACCAACTTTTCATATTTACCCCCCGAAACAAGAGAAAAAAACCCAGACACAAAATAAAACAACGCTACAGAGCTAACCATAGAAATACAAATCGACATTATTGTGTTAGGGGAAAGAGTGATAGAAGTGTGAAAGAAAACATCAACATCAAAGACAATTGTAAGTTGACTAGAACAATTGGAAGGACTTCTTCAGAACCCCTCATTGCAGGTAGAATGTTCAATAAACCTATTCAAATATTTATTGATATAGGAGCTGTAGTCATTGTTATAACTAGCAAAATTTTAAAATAATTGAAACCAAATGTGAAAATCTTGGAAATCATCCATTATTCATTGCAAGGAGTAACAGGAAGTTAGTAAAAAAATATTAGGTAAGGTTGAAGTAGAGGTTCTCTTATATAAAATTGAGCATTTACACATTACAGTGGTAGTTGTAGAAAAATATGTTTTCCCAGGAGATTTATTCATAGGATTTGCAACTATGAGAAAAGAGGACATGGTCATATGACCTGCTGAGTTAGGGATCTTAGTGAAATCACATTAAATCCCATTTTTAAATCAACCAGACTTATAGCCGGTATCTGTAATAAGATAATCTCTTGAAATAGATAGGAAAGATAACAATGCTACAGTGGATGATAGTGGGGCAGAGCGGTCCATTCAAGAACAAATAAGTTAAACAGAAGATAAATTCTCATATAGTGAACCCAACTCAAGTGTTCAAGAAATCCCAGAAATTACTCAGAATTCATTAACTTCAAGGGAAGCTTTGCTAATTGTGAAAGGAGGCGTAATAAAGTTAACATTATTACACTCAAGAGCAATTTAACTCAGGGACAAACAAGAACATGGTAGAACTATTAGTGATTAGTGCTTTCAATAAAGACATAGTCTTAAGAAAAAGTACACAAATAGTATATTTTCAAACTTGTACAAAACCCATCATTATTTTAAATTATAGTATTGAGAAGATGGAATCACCAATTTCATCAATCTGTTCAATTCAGGAAGAGACAAAGTTGGGAAAGAAATATAAGAATCAACTACGGCCTACTGTTTGTCCTGAGTTGGATGAAACCCTAGTTGCATTACTTCTGAAGCACTATAAAGCATTTACTTTGTCGGGGGATGCCTTAGGCAAAACAACTGTTTTAAAACATCAGATCAAATTAAAACCAGGAACTCGACCTATCTATATACCTGCCTACAGATTACCACATGCCAAACTAGCCATTGTAGATGAGAAAACAGCAACACAAAATAACACATAAAATAGAATCATAAATAGGAGGCTTGGTCATGGTCAAATTACATATAATCCATAATAAACTTTCACCAAGGTACTCAGGTCCATATATTACTACTACTACTATACTCTGTTGGTTGTCAGGCCGGACGGCCCTTCACCGCTTTCACTATGACTCTCCAGATGGTTCTGTCCTCTGCCAATTCCTTCCAGTCCTCTCTTGGTGCCACCCTCTCCACGTCCTCCTTTACTCCATCCATCCATATGTACCTGAGTCTCCCTACTGGTCGTCTGCCCTCCACTCTTTCTTCCATCACCTTCTTTGGTAGTCTGTCTGCCTCCATTCGTACTCAGTGTCCAGCCCACCGTACTCTTCTTCCCCGTATTTCATCCTGAATGTACGGTTGCCGAGTCTGATCTCTAATTTCCCTTTTATATCTTCGTCTCCATTTCCCTTCTTCTTCATCATATACTGGGCCGAGGATTCTTCTCAGGATATTGTTTTCAAAAATTTCCAGTCTCTTCTCCCTTTCTTTTGTCAGTGTCCATGTCTCACATCCGTACAGGACTGTTGGTTTTATTACAATGTTATATGCTCTTATCTTAGTTCTTCTGCTGATGGTCCGATTCTTCATTACAGATGCCAGGGTATGGTAACATCTGTTTCCTACAGCTATTCGTTCGTTTATTTCCATGTCCAATTAATTTCTCTCACTGACAATGGATCCCAGGTACTTGAACTTATCCACTTTCTTCACCCTTAGTGATCCAACTTGCTCTTCTCCTGGTGTATAAATCCCATTTCTACTTCGTTTCATAATTTCCGTTTTCTGCTCATTGCATTTTAGGCCTATCTGTTCTGCTGTTCTCTGGAATACTGTAAAGATCTCGTTAATTTCCTCCACAGCCTTGGCCACCACATCCACATCATCGGCATAAGCGAGGTGGGTTATCTGACCATTGGATAACTTAGCTCCACCTGGATGGTTGGTAATCTGCCTGATTGCTTTCTCCAGTGCAAGATTAAACAGCAAAGGAGACAGCACATATCCCTGCCAAAGGCCACTGTGTATATTGAAACTTTCTGTCTCTTTCCTTTCAACTCTTACTGAACATCTACTTCCTATGTAGCATGTTTTAATGAGGGATATCAATTTAGCTGGAATATTCAGTTCTGCCATTATGTGCCACATTGATGGTCTGTACACACTATCATATGCTTGTTTGAAATCTACAAATAGATGGTATAGGGTCTTATCATATACGTAATATTTCTCCATTAGTTGGCGAACTGTGTGAATATGATCCGTAGTTGATCTGTTTCACCTAAATCCACACTGATATTCCCCCAACTCCTGTTCTGTGTATTGTTTAAGCCGCTTCATTAGAATTCTTGTTATACTTTGTATAACACACATAGAAGGCTTATCCCTCTATAATTGGCACACTCTAGTTTGCTTTCTCACTTATAAATTGGAATGATAATCCCCTTTTGCCATTTTGTTGGTAATTTTTCCTTATTCCATATTTCTTTTATTAATCTATAAATCTCTTTTTCCAGGACTTTCCCCCCATTTTTTAGTAGTTCTGCTGGTATATCATCACAGCCTGGAGCTTTTCCATTTTTTAATTCCTTTATAACCATCTTTATTTCAGCTAATGTTGGTTCTTTAATGGGATCTGTATTTATTACTTCTGCAGCCTGGATTGGGTGAGCCGGGTCCGGTCTGTTTAGCAACTCATAAAAGTACTGCTGCCACTATTCAATGACTTCGGTTTTTCCATAGAGCATATCTCCACCTGGTCCTTTAATCATCCAATTCCTAGCTTGAAAACCTTTCTTTACAGCTCTCAGCTTCTTATGGTGTTCTTTCACTCTACCCTCGTTTATATTACTTTCGATTTCATCTAGTTCTCTATCCAGATCCTCCCGTTTCTTCTGTCTAAATAATCTCTTGGCACTCCTCCTACTCTCTCTCAAGTTTTCTGCTAATCTTAAATATGATGAGTTTTACATTAGATTTTCTCTAATTTTTCTGCATTCTTTAGATGCCTCCTTACATTCCTCATCATACCAATGATTTCTTCTAACTGGTGTTATGTATCCTACATGCTCCTCAGCAGCTTTATGTACAACCTCTTCAATTTTCTATAGTTTGTAGTCGATATCCTCTTCCTCCCCCTCTTCAATTAGATTTAGCACATCGAAACGGTTTCGTATTTCCATCTGATATTCCTCTAGCACCTCTTGTATCTTTAGCCTGTCCACGTTATATCTTTCGGTTCTGTTTTGTGTTTTTGTTTGTTGTTGTTGTTGTTAATTTTGCCTTCACTTTTCCTATTACCAAATTATGATCACTGTCACAGTCTGCTCCCCTGTAGGATTGTGTATCTTGTAATGCACCTCTATGTTTCCTTTGTATTACTATATGACCCTATTTGTTTCTTTGTGGCTCCATCTGGGGGTGTCCATGTTTGTTTGTGTATATCATTATGTTGGAATAGTGTGCCACCATAGTGTGCTCCTACGGAAGACAAGGAGGATGAGGGGAATTTTTTTGTTTTATTCTACTTTACAAGAGGTGTATGACAGCGTATCAGGACACGATATCAGAATGATAATTAATCGGTGACATGAATGCAAAAGTAGGCAAGGAATCGGAGACCTTCCATCCGGCGATAGGCAGACAAAGCTTACATTCGAACAGCAACGGAAATGGAGTACGATTAGCCTCTTTTGCACTATCAAATGATATGGTGATTGGTGGCACACTATTCCACATCCATATATAATAATTGATTTTGCAGGTAGAAATAAATACAAGACTTTACACTAGAGAAGTGTCAATTGGACATGTAGATGATTTAAAAAGAACTAAGATAGAACTTGATAATGATGATAAATGTGACACTGAAGATTGTAAAACAACTCTTTTGGTGGAAAAAGATTCACAGTGTATTAATTTTGTTGGAGAAACCTTGAGTTTCAGAGGAGTATCAGGAATATGTTTATAGCATCATTGATGAATTGAACATTAATGTTGATAAATTCTATAATTAGGACTGGGTTTATATTGTTGATATGTGTATGGTGCTACCTGGGACCTTTTGTGTATCGGACAGATATACTACCTGAAGCCTTTGTTAATCATGAAGATCTGGAGCCTTGCCAATATATAAAAACAACTCCATTAAGTATTGCTTTACCATTGTGTTCTATGAAGCATTGAAAATTCTTATGTATCTTCACTAGTATGTGCCCTACACAAAAGGTTATTTGTTAAACCAAGTTACATACCCAGAAATTTATGTCATAAGTTGGAGTCAGTTCAATATACTATCTCATTTTTGACAGCTGTGAAATATATGCAGAGACACTCCACTATTACTAAAATCTTTAATAGTATGCATATATAATCGTTGTGACATACCTCACAGATACATAACTCACATTATTTGAAAATATGAATACATCTTCCATTGAGATCTAACACAAACAACTATTCTAATACTGTCTTATTCTAATTGTTGCTGATCTTAATCAAATTTCACAATCAGAAGGAAGAAGGCATTATATTGTTTGACACTTTTTCCTGATTTTGTTATTGGTAAATCATGACATCTTTAGACCTTGGTAGTAGTGAGTTTTACAAATAAATTTATTGTATCCAATTAATAGATGTTTAATTTTTTTTTTTTTTTTTTTTTTTTATCTTTTAAGGGTCAGTAGATATTTGGTGTTACAGACATTTTGGAGGGGTTACTTATTTCTTTGTTATGTGTAACATATTTTGGGTTACCATTAAGTTGATGACAACATTCATTGAAGGATACTTTTTTAACTTTGTTTGGCCAGTTTATGCAGAAATAGTTTTAATAGTTAGTTCCCTGTATGACATGCTGACTTACTTAATATTATATATATGCCAAAGCCCTGTAAGAGGGTAGTAGAAAATGGTTGGTCGGGATATATAGGTAGACAAGTGAGGTAGAAAGAGGGGTAGATAGTGAGAGTTTCATCTTTATTAAATCAGCTGTTTGATAAACAAGAGAGAAAGCAAGAATACGAGAAATATAATAACTTTGCTCTCAGTGTTATGTTTATAATCTGTGTGTAGGTTTTACTTTTGTGGATTTGACCTGGGTGAGTGTGCAGTGAATTCGAGATTGCTTGAGAAACAATATCACATGATTAGAGAAAGGGTAGGGAGGTTATTAAATATAAAGTTAATAATCATTGGACTGAAAAATAATGACGTCACTCAAAACTGACCTAGGGCCCAAATTAAGTGTTATTGATGGGATTCCTTGCAATATCTTTGTAGAGCGCTGTATCTAAGATCAACAAAAGATAGATATAGAAGAAAAGAGAAACTTCATTCACCTAGACAGAAGATCATAACTGAAGGAAAAGAACTTTATCAGTGGACGGTTGGAGGCATGGGGCCAATCGAATAAAATTATGTGTGACAGACAGGGCACACATATACATATACATATTATACCCATCTGGGGTATTTTCTCGCTTGGGATATTGGCTGCATGCTATTGCATGGTAGAAATCTGCTCAGTAGCATACAGCTGATACTATAGGGTCTATACACGGCGCTCCTACAGGCGAGGGCCACACACCATTTTGTTGGTGTTAGACTATTTATCTAACTATAGAGAAATTATTGTACAACATTGTACTGCGGCTGTCCCTTCGTCATGCTTTCCCTTCACCCTCAACAATGTCCTGCACCACTTCTCTGTATATGTATTTCCGTTTTCGCCTACCCTTGTGGTAGGGGAGGAAAGAATACTGCCACTGAGTTTTCTCACTCGGGTCGTAAATAGCGACTAAAATGGGACGTAGGATGGAACTAGGGATCCTGCTCTCTGTGGCCCTAAAGGGTAAATTCCTGCAAGAAGTCAAGAAATAAGAGGGTCTGGGAGAAGTTTTCCGACCAAAACCGTAAGGTTTGGGTCTTTTAATGTGCGTGGGTGTGTTACAAATGAGACAAAAAGGGATGAAATAGGCAAAATGTTTGTGAGTGGGAAGATGGAAGTGTTGGCAATAAGTGAAACTAAGTATAAAGGATGAGTGAGCTTGAGTTTGAGTGTAGTGGGGAGGGTGTCGGGGGTGAGGAGAGGACGAAAGAGGAAAGGGGTGGCTATACTATGAAATGAAGAGGTAGGTAAGCGTGTGGTGGAGTGGCAGGAAGTTTCTTTAAGGTTAATGTGGATGAAGGTGAAACTGAGAAGGGAGATGTGGCTTTTTGTAAGTGTATATGGGCCTACTAGTGAGAAGAGTGTTGAAGAAAGGAGGCATTTTGGATATATTTAAACAAGTGCATATAGGACTCTGGGAGAAATGTTAATGTTATGGTATTGGGAGATGTCAATGCTAAAGAAGGTGAACTAGTGGACGGAGTGGTTGGGAAGTGTGGAGTGCCAGCTAAAAATGGTAGTGGAGAGTCGATGGTGGAGATATGTTTAGAGAGTTGATGATAGCTATCACAGTGCTTAGGGAAAAAATAAGTAGGCATGGGAGAAGGAGGTTCATAAGTTTTAATGGACTATGTAGTGAAATCCAGGAGAAGATAGGGAGAGTTTTTTAAATGTTT
>NC_134811.1:40886656-40891656 GCF_046742065.1 Oratosquilla oratoria
AAGTAACCACTAGGAAAAGTAAACTAACGAAGCAGAGCGCTTTCGTATAATTACATCTTCAGTGCAGATACAAAGAAGGAATTATAATTCATTTTTGTATCTGCACTGAAGATGTAATTATACGAAAGCGCTCTGCTTCGTTAGTTTACTTTTCCTAGTGGTTACTTACGCATTTGTGAACACACGCTCCTAGTGTTTTTATTGCATATATATATATATATATATATATATATATATATATATATATATATATGTGTGTGTGTGTGTGTGTGTGTGTGTGTGTGTGTGTGTGTGTGTGTGTGTGTGTGTGTGTGTGTGTGTGTGTGTGTGTGTGTGTGTGTGTGTGTGTGTGTGTGTGTGTGTGTGTGTAGCGAAGTAGATGCAATCCTGTCAGCGATATGGGATTACATCAAGATCACTCTTTTCAAATTTTTCTTATATATTAATAAAGTTCAACACATAATTATAACACAGTTCTGTACACAATTGATCACTAGGGCACGTCACACACCTACCTATGCTGGACCCGTGCACTGCGGTTTTGTCCTCCGGAAATGCTGAGTCTGCTGAATTTTGAGGTGCTCTCAGTCACCTTGTCAAGATTTTTAGTCGGAATGTTTGGCCCTTTACAAGTTTGTTCTTGGTTCATAATTACTACCTATATCCCATTCTACAATACATAATATATCCAGGGGGGAAGGGTTGATTACTATTGTGTTGCCGTGTGTTATTCCGAATTGGCGATTGACAGCATTTATGGTGTGCGTTCGTGTGTCTGTGTGTGAGTCCGCTTCCGTGCGCTTGGCTAAATTGCTGATTCGGCTGTCGCCGCTCTGTCGATCGGAGCGGATGTGTGGTGCAACGATGTCTGGGTTGATTGTGACATTGCCCGCATGGTGTATGGGAATGTGGTGATGTGGTTAATGTGGTGTATACATATCGCCCTCCCCCTGGGGTTAGGTGGCACCCGGCAACTAATGGTACATGGTTAACAAATATAATATTGATATAAATATAGTTATATAGTCAGAGACACAAAATCTTTGGGTGGTTATAAGTGGAGAAGGGGGTGTGTGATGTTGTATTGATTATGAGGGTCCCAAGAGGACATGTTGAACAAGAAATAATGGGCATGTGATGTTGTGTCTCTGAATGGGGAATAAGGTTGTGTTTCACCAGTATTTATATATATTTTCAACTTTTATCTATGAGTTCGTATGACACTTATATATTATTTCTGAGAAACTCTTATCTGTGAGTTTGTATGGCACTATAGTATGGTAAGATATTGGTGAGACACAAGATAAAACTTATCCTAGGTTTACAGCAATTTGGGAAAACCTTTTTCAAGCACTTATTTCATGCACAAGTACTTTGTTAGTATTATTATTATAAAAATGATGATTAAGGTTGAGAGGGCAGTGGAGGCATAGGGTAAGATTTTATAGTGTAGATCTAAAGAGTCTATATCAAGGGTAGTTGATTTGTTTAGGAGACGTACCATGTCTATCTCACTTGGGAGGATGGTATCGGGGATCTTGGGGAGGGGTGGGAGTATTAGTTGGGTTATGGGACCTAGATTGTGGGTGGTGTTTAGAATGCCTTGGTAGTGGAGTTAGTTAGGTAGGAGCATTGAGTCCATCATATAGATGTGACAGGTGTCTGGTAGGGTGATAGAGCCGTTGATCTTATGATGGGAGGGTGGTTTGGGTAGGCATATTACGGATACTATTGTGGGGTGGGGGAGAAATATAAAGTGTTTATTTCCTACGTGGATGTGGTGTATTTGAGTGTTGTCCGAAAAGCGAAAGTCACATGTCTCGGAAAGGTTGACTTTGGGTGTTGTGAGTTCTGAGAGGCAAGGTTGGGATTTGGTTAGTTGGAAATGGAATGGGTAAGCTGAGTGAGAAGTGGACGAGGATGGGGAGTAGTAGTAGTGGTTGCATCCTGTGGATGGAGTTTTTGTTTTCGTGATTAAGGATATGTATATCTGACTCTCGCTAAGGTTATAGTGGTCGGAAGGAAGTAGAGAAGGTTTGATAGATATGCGGAAAGAAGTTCTTATTGTAATGTTGGCCATTTTAACCTCCACTGAGGAATGCATGACGTCCTGCATCTTCAGGGGCGAGAGCTAAAGTGTATGTTTTAGTTGCGTCGACGTAGTGTCATGTAATGGGAATTACGCTTGGTTGGGTTATTTGTTAGTCTGGTGGGTGGGTTCTAGTTGGGAGGTGGGGTTGCGTTTAGGTTAACTTTAACTTTTTTCTTAATTTCTCTCCGTGTATGGTTACGGTTGTGTGAGCGGAAGGGTCCGTTAATAGGAAAACATTGTTGGGGAGTGAGGTTGTGACTGTGAAGGGGCCTAGGAACTTGGGTTTAAGTTTGTTAGTTCTATTAGAGTCTCTGACCATGACTGTGTCTCCAAGTGTTATGTTGAGTGGAGATGATCGTTTGTGTTGTTGGGTTTTGGTTTTTTCTTGGGCTGCTTTGAGGTTTTCTCTGACCTGTTTGTATATACTTTGCATGCCTCTTTTTAGGCATTGTGTAAGGTTTTCTAGGTTGTATAAGGGGTGTGGGGGTTGGTTAAAGATTTGGTAGGGTAGCCGCATTCTTTGGCCAAATATGATCTCATGGGGGGACATCTTTGTTGCGGAGTTGACTGTGCTGTTGATACTGGCTTGTACCTGGGGTAGCCAATCTTCCCAACTATCCGAAAGATCGTTGGCCAAAGGTCCGAGGATTTCAAGTACTTTTCTGTTAGTGCGTTCTACTAGTCCATTCCCTTGTGGATGGTAGGCAGTGGCGAAGGTTTGATTTATGTTGTATAAATGTGCTATTTCGCGCATTACTTCGTTCTTGAATTCAGAACCGTTATCAGACAGCATTTGTCTTGGTATATTATACCTGCAGAATATGTTGTTAACCAATGCTTTGGCCACAGTCTCTGCTGTTTTGTCTAGTAATGGAACTAGTATTGTGTATTTTGACAGATAGTTGACTGCCGTGAGTATGTAATTGGAACCTTGATGGCTCGTTGGCATTTTAAGTAGGTCAATGCCAAGTGTTTCCCATGGTTCAGCAGGGAGTGGGATGTCTTTGATATTGAGTTGTTTGGGGTCAGGTCCTCTGAATTGTTGCAAGTGACACATGAGTCTATATGTGTGGTTATGTCTTTTTTCATATGTGTCCAAAAATATGAATGCCTAGCAGTAGTCAGTGTCTTATCCCTGCCTGAGTGGCCTCCCATTGCGCTGTCGTGCAATATGTGTTGGACCTTGGGAACTAGGGCTTTGGGGATGACAGTAACTTCTCTGTCGTTAGTGGTTCTCCTTATGATTCCGTCGACCAGTTTGAGTTCCTCTATAGGGACAGGTGGTCGGGACTGTAAGGGTGTTCTTGAAAGTAGATGTTGTTTTACTTTAGACCATGTTGGATCTTTGTTTCTTCTCTAAGGTCTTGCATAGGAATACAGGTTGTTTTTGTTAAGGTTGATATGTGAATTTGTCTGCTTAGTGAGTCTGCTACTACGTTAGCTTTTCCAGCTAAGTATGTGATTTTAGGGTCAAAGTCTAGTAAGGTAGTTTTCCACCTAGCAATTCTGCCATGTAGGTCTTTAGAGTTAAAGAGGTAGACTAGGGGTTGGTGGTCTGTAAAGATATTTATCTTGTATCCTAGTATGAGATATTTGAAGTGTTTTAAACCCCATATCAATGCAAGTCCTACTTTGTGGGTTGTTGAATAATTAATTTCAGGCTTATTTAGTACTCTACTTGCGTATGCAATGGGGTGCTCTTTCCCGTTTTCATCCTTTTGTTGTAGAACTGCGCCTATTCCTTTAGAGGAGGCGTCGGTGTAAAGAAGGAATTATTTCTTCATGTCAGGAAAGGCTAGGACAGGAGCTGTGGTAAGAGCATCTTTAAGGGTGTCGAAGCTTGTCTGTTCCGCTTCAGACCATTTGAATGTCTCGCCTTTTCTTGTGAATTTGGTGAGAGGGGATGCTATGTGTGCAAAATTTTGTATGAAGTGTCTATAGTATGAGGCTAGTCCTACGAAACTTCTTGTTTCATCTGCGTTTCTGGGGGTTGGGAAATTTGCAATGGCATTTATTTTGTCTGTGGTGGTATGGATGCCTTGGGCGTCTACCTTATGGCCTAGGAAGGTTAGTTCCGTCTGTAGGAATTTGCACTTTCCTAGTTGGATTTTCAATCCCGTGCTTTTTAGTCTTTTTAGGATAATCTCTAGTATATGGAGGTGGTCAGTTTGTGTGGGGCTATAGATGATGAGGTCGTCTAAGTAGACGAATAATGAGATTCCTATCATATCGCTGAAAATGCGATTCATTAATCTCTGTTGGGTTGAGGGGGCATTCTTAAGGCCAAAGGGCATGCGCTCGAAGTGGAAATGTCCTTTATCTGTGGAGAATGCAGTTACGGGTTTTGATTCATCTGTCAGTTCTACTTGCCAGAAGGCTGACTTAAGGTCAATTGTTGAAAATACAGAATTCCCGTTTCCTTTAGATTGCAAGACATCTTGCATGGCAGGTAGTGGGTGTGGGTCAGATTGAGTTAGGTGATTGATTTTCCTAAAATCTACAACAGGGCGTAGAGTTCCGTCTTTCTTAGGACCTAGGAAGAGGGGACTGTTCCAAGGGGAATATGAGTGAGAAATTACACCTTGATGTAACATATCATACACACTGTTGTTTACTTGTGTTTTCCTACTGTGGGGTATGCGGTAAGCGGGGGTGTATGAGAGGGTGGTGTTGGGGGGGATTTGGATGTGGTGTTTAGTTATATCACATTTGCCTAGAGGTTCGCCTTCTAAGGCGATAGCCGATCTATTCCTTTGGAGGAGGTTTAGTAGCTTGTTACGTATCTCTTCGTTGGCTGATGTTGTTATTTGGTTGGGGTGGATAGGGGTGAGGTTTTGTGTTTGTCCTACAGTGTTGATGTGTTGTGGGAGTGGTTCTTGGATTGGGGAATTATGGAGGTGGACTGAAC
>NC_134811.1:40896656-40909156 GCF_046742065.1 Oratosquilla oratoria
CTCCTAGGTTTTTGCAGATAGACCCCTATTACTATATATATTCTGAAACCTTATAACCCAAGGTACTTGGAAAACTATTTTTCATTTGTCTGTCTGTCTGTTTGTTTGTTTATTTGTTTGTTTGTTCAGGAACTCCTCCTAGGGTATAGCATATAGACCCCCATGACCATATATATTTTGGTACCCTATCACTCCAGGTACTTGGATAACTATATTTCAATTTCATAAAAATATATATTTTGGTTAGCTTTAAGGGTTATTGTTAGGTTGGGTATGGTTAGCTTAGAGTTTATTCAAGAACTCCTCCTAGGTTTTTGCAGATAGACCCCTATAACCACATATATTCTGAAACTTTATAGCCCAAGGTACTTGGATTACTATCTTTCATTTGTCTGTCAATTTGTTTGTTTGTTTGTTTGGATGTTCATGAACTCCTCCTAGGGTTTTGCAAATAGACCCCCATAACCATGTATATTCTGATACCCTATCACTCCAGGTGCTTGGATAACTATGTTTCATTTAAAAAATATATACTTTGGTTAGGGTTAAGGGTTAAAGTTAGGTGGGGTATGGTTAGTTAGGGATTATTCACGAACTCGCAGTAACGCGCGGGTAATTTAGCTAGTGTATATATATACATACATACACACAATTATATATATATATATATATATAACATATATATATATATATATGTATTTATATATACATATATATATATATATATATATATATATATATATTTATATATACATATATATATTATGGAATACATATGCACGAACCCACGAACCCACAGTTCCAGTTAGCCTCAACCGGGCGCGTGGTCGAAGTAAACATTGCTCATAGTCTTGAGAATAGAGCCGTGAGAGCAGATTAGTACCCAGGGGAGAGGTTGAGATCCCCCCAGCATGCGGAGTAAGCTCCTCTTGAGGTACAGCTCAGCATCTTGTCAACGACGAACTTCACAGGATAAGTGAATAGGCGAGTGTGTGAGTAACCACTGCTAGACGATCTTGTGATGACTGTGTCAACATTTCCTGTAGTTAAGCTTTCTTTCACTAGAAGCTAAGTTGGTAGGTAGGTAGGTGAGTAGCTTTCTGGTTCCTTTTGTCTGCTTTGTTTTCCTTTTCCTTTTCTTTCTTGTTTTTCTTTTTTTTCGTATTTTTTTTTTGCAATTCCTTTTCCATTCTTTTCCTCTTCTCATTGGTCTTCACCTACTTGTTTTTATCACTTTTCCTGATATTAGTATAAAGATATTGTTTTATGCAATATCTTTGACAATATATTTACTTACGTTTCTGTCCATTTTTCATGAAGTTGTTAATTTTTTTGTCGATCCTGGATGAACCTGTTTTCTGCTCAAATGCTTCATATTATTATTTCTTCTTGTTCAATTCTTTTTTAATCAGATTAAGTGTGTACTTTCTTTTTTATAGGAATTGTAGGTACAAAAATGTATGGTTACTCACTCCCATCGGAGACACAGCCTTGAAGGCCGTTTTCAGGTCTCCGGGATGTGTGTAGACCCTGGAATGGTGGCCGTTGCTTCTTCATTGTCCCTACAAAGAGTAGCTCAAGGTTACAGATTAATAAAACTCCACTACGTTGTGTCCACGTTCTCTTTTATATTACATTGTATATATTTCCATGCAGACATTTCGTGTTTTTTTTTCAAAGATCGAGCGCGGAGGGTAGCGTCCATTGGCTCGTATATATTTGATTTATTTATCTATTCATTTCAGTCCTCCTCTCCTTGTCTATATCTTTTTTTTCTATATAACTAATTTCGTTGATTCCTTTTCTTCGTCTTTTAATAATGTTTTTCATACATTTCTTCATTTTTCTTCTTCCGAGTCCAGGCTGGGCAGAATCTGGTCATGCAAGTATGATTTATTTATTTGTTTTACTTCTTGACTTCCTTTTTCTTTTCTTGTTTATTTATTTATTTATTTATTTATTTATTTATTTATTTATTTATTTATTTATTTATTTATTTATTTATTTATTTATTTATTTATTTATTTATTTATTTATTTATTTATTTATTTATTTATTTATTTATTTATTATTTATTCATTTACTTATTTATTTATCTATCATTTATTCTTTTATCGATTATTTATTTATTTATTTATTATTTATTTATTTATTTATTTATTTATTTATTTATTTATTTATTTATTTATCTATAGATTTATTTATTTATTTTTTCATCACCTCGGACACACAAATTGTTTTAGTCTTACCTAATTTCTCATGAAACCATGCTCTTTTTTTCAGTAAACAAGTCTCGTAAAACCAAGCACATTTTTTAGTAAAATTCTCAGCTGAATGAAGCCGTGTGGTGAGTAGATACAATTTCGGGATGGAAACTTTAGTAAATGTACAGCGTTTTGCTTTTGAAAATATTTAAGTACTCAGACACAGAATACCTCTAAACAATTCATACATCTCGGAACGAATGAGGAAGGGATAAGGACAGGGCATCCCACGGGGTACCATTTAAAATATTCCTAACTACAGTAGCTGAACTTTTGCGTTTATGTACCTGAAAAAAACTCTCACAAGCTAGACATTGTACATTTCATAAAATTTCCATCCTCACATGATGTCTATTCTGACCATCTTGTCGGCAATTGCCATTTTAGATAAAGCCGTATTGTGTAATCCAGAGCATAACACTCATCACCCTGTTGGAAGAATTATTATTCAATTCTATTCTGACTGACTCCACATTATCTTATTCAATATATTGAAGAAATAGCGTAATTTTGGTTGAGCAATTATGTATGACAACTTCATTTATGAATTACATAAAAAATATAAGTTGGAATGGTACATCATTGTCATCATCTTTGTTATAATTACAAAGGATTACAAAAGAGGAGCATGCCAACGAAGACCTTTTGGTCCATAACTAGGTCGAATGTAATATATATATATATACACATATATATGTATATATATATATATATATATATATATATGTGTATATATATATAACTATATATATATGTATATATATATATATATATATATATGATGAAGGTGGAAAAAGAAGTCACGGGTCTAGTTCCGAGTTCCTGAGTTTATTCCTGACCGGTTTCGCTCTATGCTTCTTCTTCATCAACTTGTCACAATGTACCAGCATATATATATATATATATATATATATATATATATATATATATATATATATATATATATATATAATGATTAATAAATATATATATATATAAATAAAAATAATATAAGTAATAATTAATAAGATAAATAAATAAATGCATGGGTATAGTTAAGTAATAAACAAACAAGTAAATAGTAAATATTAATCAATTGACAGATAAATAATGATCATGAAAATCAAGCAAAAATAATAAACAAACAGACAATAACAAACAAATAAATAAATAACTATAAATGAATGGTAGGCATCATAGCATCTTGCCTAGATGTTTGTCTGAACGAATATCAAAGCTTGGTTGGCGAAGTTGTTTCTACCCACTTCCAAACCAAATCTATTTCCTGACAGTTCAAGATCATTATTTCTTGTCGGATTCTCATTCAATGTAAATTTTTGTCACTTTTGATGTTGTCAATTCCCTTTAGAATATTAAAGACCTGTATCAAGTCACCTCTTAATCTACGCTTTTTTAGGGAGAACAAATTCATATGTTTTAGTCGATTTTCGTATGATTTATTTTTGATATTTGGAATCAGTTTTGTGGCTCGCCGTTATACTTTTTCCAATCTGTCAATGTCTTTAATGAGATTTGGTGACCATATGGAAACACCATATTCCAAATATGGACGAACAAATGATTTATATAGCTTGTTAATGAGATATAGACTTTTGAAGTCAAAAGATTGCGCAATCAGTCCTAGAATCTTATCTGCTTTCTCAGAGGTTGAAATACACTGCTTAGATGATTTGAGATCGTTACTGATAATTACCCCGAGATCCTTTTCACCATCCACTTTTGTTAATGAATTTCCAAACAACCTGTAATCGTTCTTACTGTACTTTGCATTTACTTTTACTAAATTTCATTATCCACTTTTCAGACCATTTCTGTAATTTATCTAAATCTTCTTGAATGTCTAATTAATTCAAGTAATCATTTGCCATTCCGCACAGTTTTGTATCATCAGCAAATTTGGAGACAGTATATAATTTATATATACTATGAATAGAAATTGCCCAAGAACGGAACCCTGAGGAACTCCATTCGTATTTTTTTTTATCTAAAAGTTTTGACATTTAGAACAACTCTGTTTTCGTTCGTTCTACTGATTACTAGTCCCACTTAATAAGTTCCCACTTATTCCGTTTGAAGCTAATTTAGTAAGTACTCTTTCGTGGGGGTCAGTATCTAAAGCTTTTGCAAAGTTGTAGAATTCGAGTAAGTTAATCACGCAAGAACGTTGCCGTCTGAATCCATGCTGGCTATCACTTATGAAACAGTAACTTTCTAAATGATGTTCGATAGCATCTCTGATGATAGTTTCCATCATTTTCCTAGAATTGATATCAAACTTATAGGCATGTAGTTATTTGATTTCTTTTTGTCACCTTTTTTGAATATGGGAGTAACGTTAGCTAGCTTCCATTCTCTTGGGACATCTCTGGGTATGATGAACTTCTTGAAAATAATTTCTAATGTTTAGTTAGAGGGCAGGATAGATGAGATGGGGGAGAGGGAGGGAGAGGGGATTGGGGGTTTAGTGGAAGGAAAGAAAGAAATGGAAGGAAGTAAGATATATAATAGATGTGGGGCAGACCCACTTGCTCGGTTAGTTTTATTTCCTTCAAGGTTCTTAGATGCTAACCACCAGGCACTGGTGTTTTATTAACTTTGTTTTGTTTTGTTTTTATACACCTTTTGTTTTGTTTTTTCTTTTGTTATATCTACCGTAGTAAGTTCATCCTAGACTTTTCATAGGTTTCAGTTTGGAGTTCAGTTTGAGGTGTTTCGTTTGCGAATACTGAGCTAATATAGTTGTTCAAAAGATCACACATTCCTTCAATTGAATACTCAAGTTAACCGTCAGATAATAGTGGGCCAATATGATTCCTAATTGCCTTTTTATTTCTATTGTAACTATATAATTTTTTGTGATTCTCTTTGGATTTATCAGCAAATATTTATTTCGTATTGTGGTTTTCTTTTTTCATGGTATTTTTCAAATCTCCTTGTATTATTACATAACTTTGATAGTCATTAGGTGCACCCGAGCACTTGTATTTCTTATAACCCTGTCTTATTTTAGCAATAATTTTTTCAGTTTCTTTGTTAAGCCATTTTGTGTGAGCACGATTTGGGGAGTGTCTGTCCTTAAAAGGGATGAAAATTCTTAAATCCCGCAATATTAAATTCAGCTTCAAACTCTCCACCGAGGTTTTCGCTTTTGACATTCGCCTGGATTTCTTGGATTTTTTTCCTAATACTGCGAGCTTTAAAATACATGGTTTAAGAAACTTGTGATTATTTCTATTTGACAAATTTTGAGTTTCAACATCATGCCTTACATTTTGATTTTGTTCTTTATTGACACCTTGCTCTATATTGACATTTGGTTCTTCACTGACATTCAGTGAGTGGGAAGGCAAATAGATGGAACGGGAGAATATTTGAAAGGAAAGAGAATTAGGGAGAAGAAGAGATAAGGAAAAGAAAGTGAGAGAATAGGAATGATAGTAAAAGAGGGGGGTTAGCTATTTGGCGGGTGGGTGGCGGTTAGCGACGTATCTATAGGTCTGTGGATTTGTGGGTAACAATGGAAGGGGGAGAAGGGAAGAGGTAAGAGGGGACAAACCTTTACTGTGGGTCATAAAATCCAAATTTTGCCTTGGGTTTTCTTCCATCATTTGTCTATGGAGGCGGCGTCAGGTTGAATTGATAGGCACTGCTTACGAATAAAAATCCACAAAAAGACAAATGAACACATAAACCAGTCTGGTCAACAACTGTCTATCCCTCATTCACTGACAAAGCGTATTATCTATGGTTATCTACATACTTGTACTTATATCTATGTATACATTTATCCATCAAGTATACCTTAACCTTAAACCTAGTTTTCTAAGACTGTAAGAGGCCGGTAGATAGAGGCAGAAATTTTTAAGAAACTCGTGATTATTTCCTTTTGACAAATTTTGAGTTTCAACATCATGCCTTACATTTTGATTTTTGTTATTTATTGACACCTTGCTCTATATTGACATTTGGTTCTTCACTGACATTCAGTGCCTCATGAACCTTTGCCCTATCAAGGAGATCTGCCCCCTCCGTCACCGGGTCCCACACCGGCTACTCGTCGTTCATTGATATTCTGTCCAACATCACTCCCTAAAATGACATTCTGTCCTCAACTTATATTATATCTTAATGTAATATTTTGTCCTCCACTATCATTACATCCCATCGTGATATTTTGTCCTCCACTATCATTACATCCTATAATGGTATTTTGTCTTTTGACATTGCATCCTAATGTAATATTTCGTCTTCTACTGACATTATACCCTAAAATTATATTTTGTCTTACACTGACATTTTGCTCTTCATTATTGATATGCCCTACTCTGTTTTCCCCAATACACTGTTTTCCCTTCCCTTTGAGTTTCTACAAAAGTAAGGGGACTAGTTCATTACAAACTCCCACAATGAGGTTTGTAAGAATACCTTTGCCTCTGCGAGTAAGGTGGATCCCATCAGAAGCATAAAGGTCATGACACCTGGAAATGAGATACCAAGGATCAAGAAAGTGGTATCCCAGTTGCGTGCATAATCGTGATAATCTCACATTGATCCCTATATCTCTACTCCTCAAGCACGAGCCTGTGTAGATCCTCAGAAGGATCCCACAGACTACGTGACGGTTTTCATGTTCTTTCATCTCCTGAAGGAGGACCTTGTAATTCCGTACAAGTTGTTCTGATCTCACCCTACCCCGTATGAACAATTGTAACTTTGCTCCCTGAGGGTCTGGGGACAATCGATGATCCCACTGCCCGGTTGACATACAAGCTTGCAACGTCGTTTAGTTTTCCGCTAAAGGATGTGGTCATAGCCTCGAACCATGGAGTCCCCCACCACCAAGAACTCCTGAGTTTTAGCCACCTCATCTTTTAGCAGTAGTTCACACTACCTTCACAAGCCATTTTGCTTCTCTTTCGGGAATACTAATGGCAAAAAGAAAATATAAATCAACAAAAGAAACAAAAGCGGTCACTAAATAAATAAAGTACACGAAGCTTACTCTGATTACCTTATGCTATTACTCCTACCTTTAGAGTACAGTAATAGACTAATGTTTTGATTCTAAATTACTAGAGCACTACACTATCTTATACCTGTAACTGCATAGCGCTATACATATACAATTACAAAAATACAACACAATCACTTGTCATCATATATGTCCATAAGTTTTCCATGACTTTTTAATAGATTGTTTCTCCCACAATTTCTGCATTTTCCTCCTTTTCTGCAGTTCTTGCACTCTCTTTCACTTTTGACGCATGTGCATTGTCTGCAATTTTGCTGCGCAGACACACAAACGTGGCATATTTTGCTGACCATTGCGGGTGGGACTTCTAGTCCTTGGGTGACTTATATAGACAATGCTAACAGCACCAGTCTCCAACTGTGCCAGCACCAGAGCACAACCTCTGTGATATTATAATTCCTTCCAATTGACATTTTCTGTTCATCCCGTGACTTTCCAGTACTCAATTCTCACATGATAGTTCACAACTTTCCATCATGTTTGTCTGAGAGAACTCAGGTTTGTCTGAGAGAAAACGTGGGATATATATATATATATATATATATATATATATATATATATATATATATATATATATATATATATATATATATATATATATATATATATATAAAGTGTTTGGGTGCCCGGGAATTACGCAGATATAATGCGAGGAGCAGCTAGGGAAAGAGAGCCAGGGCGTGGGGAGTTTTGAGGGTAAGTGGGTGTGATGGATACAGATTTAGAGCAGGAGGAGAGAAGCGCTAAGGGAAGTAATGCGACAGAAAGGAGGGGGAAGAGGGAAATGGGATCAGGAAGGAAGTAGGAGGAGGGGAGTACAAGTAGGGGAAGAGAAAGTAAGAGACTGAGTGAGAGAGAGAGAAAGAGAGAGAGGGGGGGAGGGTTTAGAGAGGAAAATAGAAAGAAATAGAGAAGTAGATGAAGAGAAATCAAGAGAAGGAGAAACAGAGGGCGAAGGAAGACGGATGGACGAAGAGAGAGAGAGAGAGAGAGAGAGAGAGAGAGAGAGAGAGAGAGAGAGAGAGAGAGAGAGAGAGAGAGAGAGAGAGAGAGAGAGAGAGAGAGAGAGAGAGAGAGAGAGAAAAGAGGATGGGAGTGAGTGGGAAGGCAAATAGATGGAACGGGAGAATATTTGAAAGGAAAGAAAATTAGGGAGAAGAAGAGATAAGGAAAAGAAAGTGAGAGAATAGGAATGACAGTAAAAGATGGGGGTTAGCTATTTGGCGGGTGGGTGGCGGTTAGCGACGTATCTATGAGTCTGTGGATCTGTGCGGAACAGGGAAAGGGGGAGAAGGGAAGAGGTAAAAGGGGACAAACCTTTACTGTGGGTCATAAAATCCAATTTTTGCCTTGGGTTTGCTTCCATCATTTGTCTATGGAGGCGGCGTCAGGTTGAATTGATAGACACTGCTTACGAATAAAAATCCACAAAAAGACAAATGAACACATAAACCAGTCTGGTCAACAACTGTCTATCCCTCATTCACTGACAAAGCGTATTATCTATGGTTATCTACATACTTGTACTTATATCTATGTATACATTTATCCATCAAGTATACCTCACCCTTAAGCCTAGTTTTCTAAGACTCTAAGAGGCCGGTAGATAGAGGTAGACATTTAGGTAGATAGAGGGGTAGGTGAAGAGGAATGTAAATTTTATATTCTTTTTTTTTATTATTCGGTTGTTATGAAACAATGGCCGACTGCAAGTTGCTGAGTTGCACATTCTAGCTGTATTGATAAACATTGGTTGGAGTGGCGATCAAAGGTGTTGATGTGACTAAATGTAAACACAGAGCTTGTTCTGCTTGCGACAAATTGTTTGCGTAAACAGTATTGCTTGAGACAGTATAACAGTCTTTCTCATTGGAGAAAAGTGTGGAGGAGGAGAAAAATTAATTGTTCATGGAGGTAAAGTCACGCCCTAAAAGGGTGGCACTTATTTGTAGCGTTTAAAGTTATTGGATGAATTAAATCGTGACGTCTGAGCAGATTTGGCTTGGTGGGTGTTAAAGGAACCCAGGTGGGAGTCCCTTGGTGTAGCTTGAATAACCAATGTAATTTATTAGGAAAAAAAAAAGAAAAGAAAAATACGATTAATTCACCTTCGAACTGATTAATGGAACTGGACTAAAGATTAAGTTAAGGAAAAGGCATGGGCCCTACAGATGAATAAGTGGATTTACTGAAAGTGTTAGTAGCAGCGAAGCTAACAAATACCTCTGTGAACTTTGAACAGTCTAGTACCCTATATCATATTTATCTCCAATTCATCATGCTCTGGACTTGCCGTCAAATCCTGGCTCAAAACTTGTGACTCTTGATTTTTTTTTTTTTTTTTTTTTTTTTGACAGAAGGATAGGGGAAGAGCGATAGGACGATGAAGAGGGGGAAAGCAAGAGAGAGATAGAGATGGGGGAGCAGACAGAGATGGAGCGAGGGAAGGGGCGATTAGAGCATGACATCGATTTGAAGGAGATATAAACAGATATAAATAGATACAATATATAATTTAGAATTTATGAATCAATGCATCCAGGTTTGTGCTGGTGTAGAAAGGATGTCGATCATAGCTGTATGAATTCATACTTTCAAAAAAAAAAAAAAGACCAAAGAACGATAATACATATATAAAGAATAATGAAAAAAAAAATTAAACAAACAGATAAAAATGAAAATAAATAAGAAAGGTGGTAAATAGCTTAAGACATCTTAGAATATCTTCATATTTCTGTTTTAAGTGATGGACACCATACCCGATATGCTCATATACGAGACGGTAACTCTCGAGGGTGGGATGATGGGGATGGAAGGTGGAGATAATTTTTACTACTGCCCCTAAAACTGTTCAGCCTACTGGCACCTCTGGCACTGTTCTCGTCCGAATAAAGCCAATCCTAACGTCATAGAACATAATAATAATAAAAGTAATAATAATAATAATAATAATAATAATAATAATAATAATAATAATAATAATAATAATAATAATAATAATAATAATAATAATAATAATAATAATAATAATAATAAATAAATAATAATAATAATAATAATAATAATAATAATAATAATAATAATAATAATAATAATAATAATAATAATAATAATAATAATAATAATAATAATAATAATAATAATAATAATAATAATAATAATAATAATAATAATAATAATAATAATAATGTGTATACATTGTGACGAATGTGGATAGGAGGTAAGGGAACACGGGCTGAGGGAAATACTTTTATTCCTGACTAGTTTCGCCTGAGTGGCTTCTTCAGAGGAACATAGTTTGAAGTCAAGTTGGTCAATATATATGGCAAAAGAAGGAACGTGGCAAAGTGTCAGGTTGGTCCCCCACTCGACCTCATCTGTCGGTGTGGCGGATTGTCACAGCGGGTGGACCAAGTATCCTCCTGTTGTTCGCGTGGCTGAAACGTCCGTCTGGATCAGGGGCTCTGTGTTTATTATTCATTACGATAAAGTGTGCTGCTGCTTTAGCCCATATTAAATCCCCAGTTCTCTTATTGATGTTATCATGGATGTTGATAAAAACGGACTCCATCGCCTTTCTTTCCTGCCGTGTAATGTTATCCATGAGAATTCTTGCCTGGTCCCATTTTGGTAGATGGCCTCTTTCATCGACATAGTTAACTAATGCACTACTAACCCTGTGGTGCCTTACATCTGCTCGGTGTTCTTTCAATCTGGTGTCTAAGCCTCTGCCGGTTTCACCGATGTATTTTCTGTCACATCCACCACACGGGATTTCGTAAACTACGCTGTTTGTATTTGTGGTTGGGTCTTTTTTCTTGATTAACCCGTGGATGCACGATTTTTTTTTTCAAGCAAATATGCACCGTGGGGTCAATTTGACCCCAACCTCTTTTTTTAAAGTATTTTAGCATATTAAAGGCAAATAAAATATTTCTAGTGTTAATACATATATCTAATACCCGGTATATAAAGAGAAACATCACTTCTTTATACCATAAAGACAAAACAAATAAAATATAATGAACCAATGTACAAATATACGTGCTTCAAAGTAAACTCAATAGATAGTGAAAGAAAATATTTCCTCTAATATCACATCAAAATAAAGTTAGAACTTGAAAATATTTCCTCTAACATCACATCAAAATAAAGTTAGAACTAGTGAACAGGAATCAACATATATATTCAACACCTCCCTTGTTTACATTGTAGTAGAGGATAGTTTCTGGTTTTCTCTTGTTGGATTCATCCAATTTGTTTGATGTATGCTGACTTGATAGGAGTACAACATTCTTGTTCTTTTTTTGCTTTGTAAGAAACTATCTGTATTCCATCTTCTGAATAGGCAAAAACACTTTCGTGCATTTTTTCTGTTTTACTTCACGTAATTCTTTAGGAATTTCTCTTCTGTTGTTGCGAATAGTCCCAACTAATGACATTTGCTTCTGTGCAAGTTCGCGTGCCAACTTCAGGCTGGTAAAAAAGCTGTCACACGTCACATTTCTCCCAGAACTATACAAGTGACGGGTAAGAGAGAGTACCCAATGCATTCTCAATTCTTCAGTTCTCGACTCATCTTTGCCAGTGTACATTTGTATATTTGATACAAAGTAGCTTTTTGGATCTGCGAGTAACCAAAATTTCAATCCATACTTTGGCAGGCTTTGTAGGCATGTATTGTGTGAATCTACAACGCCCCCCTGTATGGATAGAGTTGCTCATCAACAGTAACACATTCAGTATTGTGCGTAAACAACGCTGTGAGTTCTGAACGAATCCATCAAACAACCAAACGAACAGTGGCGAGTTTCTCTTGCTAACCTGCTATTACAAGTTGTAGGATTGTCAACGCTCGTCGTATGTCCTCGAATCTTTTCACTGACATTGTCTTTGAAAATATTGGAGGGCCAAATTTAGGGCTCCATAATTGCCTTA
Organism: Oratosquilla oratoria; assembly: GCF_046742065.1. NCBI lineage: Eukaryota > Metazoa > Arthropoda > Malacostraca > Stomatopoda > Squillidae > Oratosquilla > Oratosquilla oratoria. The sequence continues at coordinate 40,908,891 of NC_134811.1, forward strand.
CAGCTTGGTTTTTACTGCGATAGACGCCATGAAGAATGCACAGACCAACATAAGCACGGAGCTCATTTTCTGTGATAATTTCCAATCTTGACAAATCCGCTGCCCTTGTTTATTAGCTTCAACCAGAATGGTCCCCATCATATCTGTCAAAAAGTAAATCAAATGCAGTACATGGGTCTTCTGTTATTCAATTTGTTGTGTATGCTATAACACCGTTTTGTGAAGTCAATATGTTCAAACTCTTCATTCTACCTTGTGAGGAAGGC
>NC_134811.1:40924156-40931656 GCF_046742065.1 Oratosquilla oratoria
GACCAAATAATATTATAGAGCAAGGTGTTAATAAAAAACATTATAATGTAAGACATGATATTGCAACTCAAAATGTGTCAAAAAGAAATAATCACGAGTTACTTAATACCATGTACTTTAATGCTCGTAGTATTTGGAAAAAAATCAAGAAATACCGCCGTATGTCAAAAGCGAAAATCTCGATATGACAGGAATAACCGAGACATGGTTAAATGGTAAAGAGTTCGAAGCTGATTTTATTATTGCGGGATTTAAACACTTTCATCAGAATAGAAACCACAAGAAAGGTGGGGGTGTTCTGTTGTACGTTAAAAACAATGTCCATGCTTGTGTTTTAGAGAAAGTGAAACAGGATGCATATGATAGTTTGTGGGTTGAGTTAACCAAAACAAATGGACAAAAAATGAATGTGGGTGTAATATATAGCAGACGACAAACAGTTATTTCAAGAATTATTTAGTTTCTGCAACCGGGATTTATTGATAATGTGTAATTTCAATTTTACTGACATTGATTGGATGACCCTTGAACATGGCCATATAGGTAGTCGCTTGATTGATTTTCTTGGTGACAATTACTTAGTTCAGCATATAAAAGAGCCCACAAGACATGGAAACTTACTCGATCTATTGATCACTAGCCACGAAAGCATGGTAACTGATGTAGAAGTGGGTGAAACTGTTGCAAATGGCGATCACAACTTAGTTAGATTCAAACTCCTAATTTTTTTTAGAATAGATACTTGTGTTTCTAAAATACCCGATTTCAGTAAAGCTCAGTTCATAGGACTACGTCAGGAGCTTCAGCTTACAGATAGGGGGGCAAAATTAAGTGAAAAACCTGTAGATCAGATGTGGGAAATATTTCAATATACGCTCACTAAGATGATTTATACTTACATTCCTTTTAAGGACAGACGTCCCCCAAATCAGGCTCGCCCAAAGTGGCTCGACAAAGAAACTGAAAAAAGTATTGCTAAAAATAGACAGGCTTATAAGAAATATAAGTGCTCGGATGCATCTAATGACTATGAAAGTTATGTATCATTACAGAGAGATTTACAAAAGACACAAAAGACAAAAAACAAAACAAAAAAAAAAACAAAACAAAAAAACGACAGTACGAAATGAATATCGATGATAAATCCAAAGAGAATCCTAAAGAATTCTACAGTTACACTATAGATAAAAAGGTTGTTAGGAATCACATTGGTCCACTATTATCTGATGAAGGCCAACTTGAATATTCAAATGAAGGAATGTATGATATTTTAAACAATTATTTTAGCTCGGTATTCGTAAACGAAAAACCTCAAAGTGAGTTCCAAACTGAAACCTGTGAAAAGTCTAGGATAAACTTACTCACTACGGTAAATATAACAAAAAAAAAACATTAAAAAGTGTATAGATAAACACAAAGTTAATAAAACACCAGGGCCTGACGGGTGGCATCCAAGAATTTTAAAGGAAATGAAAAATGAGATTGTTGTTCCATTAGAAATTATTTTAGAGATGTCCCAAGAGAATGGAAGCTAGCTAACGTTACTCCCATATTCAAAAAAGGTGACAAAATGAAACCCAATAACTATAGGCCTATAAGTTTGACTTCAATAGTAGGAAAAATAATGGAAACTACCATCAGAGATGCTATCGAACATCATTTAAAAAGTAACCGTTTGATAAATGATAGCCAGAATGGTTTCAGATGGAAACGTTCTTGCGTGACTAACTTACTCGAATTCTACAACACAGTTATCTCGAGTTATGACAAAAGAAACAATATAGATTTAATATATTTAGACTTTGCAAAAGCTTTTAATACTGTCCCCCCACGAAAGACTACTAAATTAGCTTCACACGGAATAAGTGGTAGCCTATTAAATTGGACTAGTAATTGGTTAAATTATGAAAAACAGAGTTGTTTTAAATGAAAAAACTTCTAGATGGAAAAATGTTACATGTGGAGTTCCTCAGGGTTCCGTTCTTGGGCCATTTCTATTCATAGTATATATAAATGATGTAGGCCATGGACTAAAATCTACTGTTTCCAAATTTGCTGATGATACAAAACTGTGCGGAGTGGCAAATGAGCATTTAAATCAGTTAGATATTCAAGATGATTAGATAAATAACAGCAATGGTCTGAAAAGTGGATAATGAAGTTTAATACAAGTAAATGCAAGGTAATGCACATAGGTAAAAATAACAGTAAGTACGATTTCATGTTATTTGGAAATTCGTTAACAAAAGTGGATAGTGAAAAGGATCTCGGCGTAATTATCAGTAACGATCTCAAATCATCCAAGCAGTGTATTTCAGCCCCTGAGAAAGCAAATAAGATTCTAGGACTGATTGCACGATCTTTTGACTTCAAAAGTCCATCACTCATTAAAAAGCTATATAAATCGTTAGTTCGCCCACATTTGGAATATGCTGTTTCCTTATGGTCACCGAATCTCATTAAAGACATTAACAGATTGGAAAAAGTACAACGGCGAGCCACAAAACTGATTTCAAATATCAAAAATAAATCATACGAAAATCGACTAAAACATATGAATCTGTTTTCCCTAAAAAGGCGAAGACTCAGAGGTGACTTGATACAGGTCTTTAAAATTCTAAAGGGAATTGACAACATCAAAAGTGACAAAATTTTATACTGAATGAGAATCAGACAAGAAACAATGGTCTCAAACTTTCCGGAAATAGATTCAATTTGGAAGTGGGTAGAAACAATTTCGCCAACCGTCTAGTTAATGAATGGAATAAACTTCCTGTAGAGGCAGTGCAATGTAGTTTAGTTCGAATCTTTAAAAATAATTTAGATAAACACCTAAGCAAGTTGCTATAATGATTATTATTTATCTTATATTATTTGTTTTTTGTTTTGTTATCATTTGTCTGTTTGATTCTCATTTATTATTAGTTATATGTCAGTTTATTATTAATTACTATTTACCTGTTTGTTTGTTGTTTGACTGTGCCTATGCATTTATTTAGGTATTTTATTTGATACTTACATTATTATAGTTTTTATGTATTTATTTATTGCTATTATTAGGTTTTGATCGCATCCGACCTAGATATGGACCAAAAGGTCTCCTGTCGGCATGCTCCGCCTTTGTAATCCTTTGTAATCCAAGTAAACAACAACGATAGAGAAGGGTTTAAATGCCTTTCCAAAGCAACTAGTCTGTTGATAATTAACGCACAGGAAAAAAACCTGACACTCGAAGCTTAACGAGTTCCTCCCACTACAGGTATATATTTTGTGACATGATATGTTGTAACGAGTTCTCAAAGAAGTCATAAAGACCAAAATGTTAGGACAATAAACGTATTCTCAGCCCATCTACGTTTACCCTTCCCCTCCTATCATATATATGTATATATATATATATATATATATATATATATATATATATATATATATATATGCATATATATATATATATATGTATATATATTTTTATTTATACTTGTATATATACACACGCCCACACACACGCACACACATATATATATATATATATATACATATATACATATATACTGTATGTATATATATATAAATAAATATATATATATATATATATATATATATATATATGCTGGTACATTGTGACAAGTTGATGAAGGTGGAAAAAGAAGTAACGGGTCTAGTTCCGAGTTCCTGAGTTTATTCCTGACCGGTTTCGCTCTGTGCTTCTTCAGAGAAGCATAGAAGAAGCATAGAGCGAAACCGGTCAGGAATAAGCTCAGGAACTCGGAACTAGACCCATGACATCTTTTTCCACCTTCATATATACATATAAATATATATATATATATACATATATATATATATGTATATATATATACATATATATATGTATATATATATATATATATACCTAATATTTTGTAAAAAAAAACAACAACAAAAAAAAAACTAAGAAATATTTCAATGCAAGCTCAATAATACCATTGTAACTGTTGTAATACATCGTATCATTTCACTATCATGATCCTAAATAATTATAACCTTCAACATCTTCAAGACTCATATCATCGGTTATCATCTCTTTACCCCATCTGGGGTATTGGCTGCATGTTATTGTGGCAAAGTGGCATGCAGTTGATACTTTAGGGTCTATATGGGGCGCCCCTACGGACCAGAGTCACACATCATTTTGGCTGTGATAGAGGAAAACTCTGTTCATAGATAAATGATGACGCTTTCATACTACGACTGTCCCTCCGTTATGTTGTTCCCCAACCCCTTGTTACTGTCCTGTACAATTTCTCTGAATATTTATTTCCTTTTTCGCCTACCTTCCCTGTGGTGGGGGAAAAGAATACTGCCACCAAGTAATTCCACTTGGATCGTAAGAGGCGAGAAGAAAGGGACGGGGATTGAGACTAGGCATCCTTCTCCTTGTAGCCCCACAGGGGACATTCCTAAAAGAAAAAGCAAAGGCATAAGAGGGTCTGGGAGTTTTCCGACCAGCACCCTAAGGTTTGGGTCTTTTAATGTGCGTGGATGTGGTACAGATGAGAGTAAAAGGGAAGAGATAGGTAGTATGTTTGTGAGAAGAAAGATGGATGTGTTGGCATTGAGTGAAACTAAGCTGAAAAGGAAGGGCGATGTAAGTTTGGGAGTGTAAGTGGGAGGTTATCAGGAGTGAAGAGAGGGCGACGGAGGGAAGGGGTGGCTATACTTAGTAAATGAAGAGATAGGTAAACGTGTAGTGGAATGAAAGGAGGTTTCCTCAAGGATAATTTGGATGAAGGTGTAACTGGGAAAGGAGATGTGGGTTTTTGTAAATGCATATGGGCCTGGCAGTGAGAAGAGCGTAAAAGAAAGGGAGGCCTTTTGGATAGATTTAAATGAGTGCATAGAGGATTTAGGGAGAAATATAAATCTAATAGTAGTGGGAGACCTTAATGCTAGGGTAGAAAAGGATCCAATTGATGGAGTGGTTGGGAAATGTGGAGTTCCAGGAAAGAATCGTAGTGGAGAGTTGATGGTGGAAATGTGTCTAGAAAGAGAGTTGATGATAGCAAATACAGTGTTTCGGAAGAAAGTCAAGCATAAGTATACATGCGTGAGGGTGGTGGAGGAAAGGGTGGTAGATAGAGCGTTAATGAACTATGTAGTGGTAAATAGGATTATGATAGGAAGAGTTAAGGACGTACATGTGCTAAGGGGAGAGGGTGGGGGAATATCAGATCATTTTCTGGTGGAAGGTAAGTTGAGAGTGGAGGATAGATGGAGAAAGAGGAAAGGAACAAAAGGTAGGGAGGTGCTTAGAGTGAACTCTTTAAATGAAAAGGTAAAGGAGAAGGAGTACAAGAAGAAGCTGAGGGAGGAGTGGGAGGGAGTGAAGGATAGAGTAGAGGTAGGTGTGGAGGAGGAATGGGGATGGTTTAAGGAGGGAGTCACAAAGTGTGCAAGGAGGGTGTGTGGAACAAGAAGGACAGGAGGAAATAGAAGGAAGAGTAGTGAATGGTGGGATGAGGAAACAAAGAAGGTTGTAGAAGAGAAGAAGCGAGCTTTCACAGATTGGTTACAAAATAGGACGAGGGAGTCATATGAGAGGTACAAAGAAAAGAAAAGAGAAGTAAAGCAAAAGGTAAAGGAGGCAAAGAGGAGAGCAGATGTGAAATGGGGTAAGAGTATGACAGAAAATTTTGAAAGGAATAAAGAGATGTTTTGGAAAGAAATTAAGAGAGGAAGAGGAGGCGAATCAAGTAGAGAAGAAAAGGTAAAAGGTGCAGATGGAGAGATGATAATGGAAGAGAAGGCAGTAAGGGGAAGATGGGCAGAATATTTTAGGGAGTTTCTAAATATGAAGGAGGATAGGGAGGGAAAGATAGCTGCAGTGGGAAATATTAATAAAATGACCGTGATGAGTGAGGAAAATGGAGGAGAAATAAGGAAGGATGAAGTGAAGGCAGTTGTTAAGATGATGAAAGCAGGTAAGGCACCCGGTCTGGATGGATGCCATGCAGAATGTCAAAAAAAGAAAAAAGAAAAGAAAAAGGAGGTACAGTGATGGTGGACTGGCTGGTGAGGTTGTTTAATGTTTGCTGGAGAGAGAGTAGAGTGCCGGAGGACTGAAGAAGTGCCTGTCTAGTTCCAATTTACAAGGGAAAAGGGGACAAGTGTGAATGTATTAGTTTCAGAGGGATTAGCTTCTTAAGTGTGAGGATCTTGATTGAGAGGATTAGGAGAGGAACAGAGGGAGTATTTGGTAAGGAACAGTGTGAATTTAGGACGGGTACAGGTTGTGTAGATCAGATTTATGGACCTGGAAAAGGCTTGCGACAGGGTAGACAGAAAGGCACTGTGGGAGGTTTTGCGGATATACGGGATAGGAGGAAAGCTTCTAGGAGCTATCAAGAGTTTTTATGAGAGTAGTAGAGCTTATGTCAGGATTACAAATGGAGAGAATGAGTGGTTCGAGGTAAAGGTGGGACTTCGTCAAGGATGCGTTATGTCGCCCTGGCTGTTCAACCTGTACATGGATGGGGTGGTGCGAGAGGTAAATGCAAGGGTAGTGGGTCAGGGATTGGAGATGGTTAAAAAAATAGAGAGAGGTGGGAGGTGAGCAAGCTGTTGTTTGCGGACGACACTGCTCTTGTGGTAGGATCGGAGGAGGGATTGAGGAAGTTGGTGACAGAGTTTGGGAGAGTGTGTGATAGAAGAAAGCTGAAGATAAATGTGGGTAAAAGTAAGATGATGAGATGTACAAGGGGTGAAAGTGGCAGTACACTGGAAGTGAGCATAGGGAGAGCGACTGGAGGAAGTGGATAGTTTTTAGATACTTGGGTGCAAATGTGGCAGGAAAAGGTGGAGTAAAGGTGGAGGTAGAATGTAGATTGAGAGAAGCGAGTAAATGCCTTGGTGGATTAAAAAGTGTAATGAGGAATAGACATTTGGGAACGGATGCTAAGAGGAGACTGTATGAAGGAGTGATTGTGCCAACAGCACTGTATGGAGCAGAAACATGGAACATATGAGAGGAAGAGAGGAGTTTGAATGTGTTTGAGATGAGGTGTCTGAGACATATGATGGGGGTTACTAGGCTGGATAGAGTGAGAAATGAGGAGGTGAGGAGGAGAACAAGAGTGGAAAGGTGGTTGGGAGATAGGGTTGATGAAAGAGTATTAGGATGGTTTGGACACATGGAAAGAATGAGTGAAGAAAGACTAGTAAAAGAGGTATGGAAGGCAGATGTGGAGGAAGTGAACATGAGGGGACGTCCTAGGATGAGGTGGATGGATGGGGTAAAGGGGGCTTTGGGGAAGAGGGGAATGTCTGTTGAGGAAGGATGGGAGAGGATAGAAGACAAGGGTGAATGGAGAATGGTTGTATATGGATGATGCTGTGATGCATGAGGTGGAATGGGCGGGGGTATGGGGGGTGAGGTAGTATGTTTGAGCAATTTTTGACGCAGCACGAAGGGATTTCTCCCCGTCTTCTTTATGCATGGGGGTGGGGCGGAGAGTGGGGTCG
>NC_134811.1:40936656-40939156 GCF_046742065.1 Oratosquilla oratoria
ATGGTTGATTGATCTTCGAGATCCGAGAAGACTAACATACTCGCATACGTGGCTCTTAATTGTCTGCGATCGTTTGTGTGGTTGATAATTTCCATTATGGTTGTCTTCCAAGTTTCTTCGTCGTTTAGAAGACCCATTGCTTTGACAGCTTCTCTGTATGAAGAATAACTTTGCCCTTCGATGGTTCGAAGATCTTTAAAGGACTTAGGACCTTTCTTGTGTGTTAAAAGAAGCCTCATATAGAAAAGTTCAACAGTTTTATTTGTAACAGCTCTTATCCTTCCTAGAGCAGACGAACGCGTTTTTCGCTCTACCCAAACTGAGTTCTTATTATCATATAGGAAGTGGTTAGGCAACTGGTGGTAACACAAATCTGCTGCGAATTCGTTGTGTGCACACAATTTGAAGAAGGCCGTTAAGTGGGTATCCTTGGAAATCTTCTTCTTAATTTCTGCCTCTGAAAGGTGTTCATTGAAAAACACTTCGTTTTCACCTTCTAGGTGTAAGTCCAGAGTGAATACAGCAGGGTAACTCTTATGGATAGGGAATTTAAATATCTTCCAAGTTGCCTCGTTTGCATTAACAAATCTTGCCTCCTGATAATTTTTTACTTCATTTACGGTATCGCTGTCGCCAGTTTTCGTAAAGAGTATACGATCGCAACCTTTGTTCACATACTTTGTGACATAAGCGATACACTTAACAGAATTTGAGCACTCAACATTTATGTGAGCATTGTACTTCAAGCATAGATACGGGTTATAGGGAACAACCCACGAATTATCCACTGTAACTGCCTGCCCTTTAACTTTTTTAACGAATGAATGTCCTCCCTCTCCCACAGATCTTCTTTTGTACAATGGATAACCGTTATTTCCAAAGAAAGTAGTATCTCTGCACACCTTAGGGAAGTCTTTTCCACACTTTTGTCTGGATCCGTGTTTTCCTTGGCAACACGCGTTTGATTCATCGTAGCCCTTGCAGGGACCGTGTATCATATTCGTTGTTACAATTTCGTGTAATCTTGGTTCTTTAGTTTTATCAGGTATTTCGGCTGAAATTAGTTTTTCTATTAAATCATTGGTTACGCGGTGTTCCATCCACAAAAGAATATGGACGTGAGGGAGACCTCTTTTTTGCCACTCAGTACTATAGAGATGTGCTTTTACGCGGCCAAAGATATGTTTCTTAGTTAAATCGTCCATCAGAGCATCAACTTTCAGCTTGAAAATCCGACTAACCAAATCTGGACGATCGCAGGGTTGAACGGAACCTTTACTTGTACATGCGATTGCTTCTTGAAGCTCCTTCCATTGTGGATTCATCGTGAATGTGATAAAAAAGTCTGGAGACCCATACGAAGTAACAAATGCTAAAGCATCTTGTTGCCGCTCCTTCATGTATCTTGGTCCCCCGACAAATGATGCAGGTATGATTACCCGCTGTCCGGAACTTTGGCTGTCTTCTCCTCGTAAAATGTCGGCACGTTCCTTTCGTATTTCTTTTTGGTTCATTTCAATGAATGACAACCTATTAGCCTCTGCTTTTACGTAATTATCAACAACGAATTGTTGGAATAAACGTCTCCCTTTGGTCAAATAATTAAATTGCCCTTCCCTCTCCATATAAAGAGAGGAATAGTACATGCAAGGAGTAAGAACGTTGTACGTCTTAGTGGTACGTCTACTCTCACTACATTCTACTTTATCGAGCTTAGTCATTTTGTAAGAATGGCCGAGGTCACCATTCAGAAACAAAAGAGGATATTGAAAACTGTCATAAAAATAATTGTTGTGCTTCACAAATCTAAGGTTATATTTGGAACCTTCTTTAGGAGAGCTTATCATTATCTGCAAATGATCTTTGGAAGGATCAAGATTGACAATGGCACCAACTTGTGAGGAAGAAGAGGGAAGATGATAAACTCCTTTGTGTTCACGGGTGCTGAACTTTTCAGCAGCATGTAAAGTGATGGACATTTTAGGAACATCGCCATATTTTTTGATGTGAGCTTCCATTAATTGTTTTGCCGATTCAAGTTCTTTCAACATACCTGAAAGGCACGCATTATTTTGTAACATGTAATTTGTAAACTTTCTCTTCACGGGCACGCCGTTTCTCTGTTTCCTTACCTGTTTTGTTAGCGTTACGCAGTTTAATTTGTTGATCTCTGTCATGATAAAAATATAGGTCCAGGAAAGAACTATCTTTTTTTCCAAAATGGCTTCGCTTTTGATCTGTTATTAGTTTCGAATACTTCTTCTGTTATCCCGTTTCGTAATATTTGAGGTTTCAATGAACCTATCTTGTGGTATATTTTTCCTTGTATCTTGTAACACATTGCCGATTCAGCTGCATTTTCAAATCTACTTGAAGTCGAAAAAGACGTAAAGGAAAATATTAAATTGAAGCCAGCCAAATGTTTCAAAAAACGCTCAGATAAAGAGGAACTCCCATCATAAAATCCTCTAATTGTATCGTTTTTGATTTCTGAAGGAAC
>NC_134811.1:40946656-40949156 GCF_046742065.1 Oratosquilla oratoria
GTTGTTAAATCAGACCGCAAGAAAACATTATGTAATGGACATTTTACAATTCCTCCAACTCCTTCTATCAATATATCATAACCTATATATGACTCACCCAGATTCTGCAAGACAGAATTTAAAATCAGACTTTGCTTTGCTCCTGTGTCTCGGAGTATGGAAATAGGATATTGTTGTGAACTACTACTATGAGATATAGTTCCTGAAGATACAAATGGTTTGAAACAAGGATCATGATCTGATGAGGGGGGTTCTACATTACTTGACAATACCGGCTTCTTTGGTAGTGTATCCTGAATAGAGGATTTTGAATCATCTGATTTTATATTACTTACAAGAGTTGGTGTCTTATTGGAGAATGAGGGTGTCAGTCTCTTTCTGCAATTAGAAATGTGATGGCCAACCTGTTTACAATATGAACAAGTTACAGGGGGATTAGTCTTAAACATTTCCATTCTTTGCCAAGGTTGGTTTGGAGGATATTGATTGAAATCAGACCTGTAACTGAAATGTGATGGGCTAGACTGATTTTCAAAGTGTTTCTTTGGGGACCAAGGATCAGAGTATTTTGTTGAATCTGGAATATATGACTGGCTTTTGGGATTCCATTTGTCTTGACTTAGGTTTATGATTTAGTGTGAACTCATCAGCCAATACAGCAGCTTTAGTTAAAGTTTCGGGAACATGATCATCTATAAAAATCCTAAGATCTGTCTCTAAGGTATTCTTAAACTGCTCCAATAAAATCAACTGTTTAAGTCTATCTAAGGTGTCTGTTTCACTAGCCAAACACCACCTATTGAATAACCTCTCTTGTTGAGCCGCATATTCTACGTATGTTAACTGAGGTGTCTTCCTATAATTACGGAATTTCTGTCTATAGGCCTCTGGTATTAGTTCATAAGCTTTTAAAATACAAGCTTTCATATTATCATACTCGCTTTCTGCTTCTGAAAGAGAAGTATAAATTTGCTGAGCCTTACCCTTAAATTGTGTTTGAATGATTAATGGCCAATTTTCTTTAGGGATTTGTAACTGTAGCGCCAATTTTTCCCACTGAAGAAAGAAAATTTCTGGCTCTCCTTCTGAAAATTTGGGTAAAAGTTTTACATACTTGGAAATATCTATATGACCTTCCTGAACTACGGGTTGTCTATCAACAATCCTAGCTTCTACTTCTGCCTTCTTTAATTCTAACTCTGCCAATTTGACTTTAGTTTCGTTCTCTCTTTCTATTTGTTTCACTTTAGCTTCCTCTTCTCTAGCTTTAAATTCTGCCTCAATTTGCATTTGTTTCTGTTTAGTTTCCTCCTCTTTAGCTACTTGTTGCACTTTAGCTTCCTCTTCTCTAGCTTTAAAATCTGCCTCAATTTGCATTTGTTTCAGTTTAGTTTCCTCCTCTTTAGCTTTAAATTCTGCCTCAATTTGCATTTGTTTCAATTTAGCTTCCTCCTCAATATCTACTCTCCTGACCTTTAATTCAATCTCCTTAATCTTAAGTTCGGTTAATCGTGCCTCTATTTTTAACCTATTTGAAGGAATTTGTATAGCTGTAATCTCTTCTGGAGATAAGATCTCATCTTCGATCAGATTTTCAACGAGTTCCTGAAGTAATTTTTTCTTTCGCAAACTTGTATCAATGTCTACTCCAAAGTGCTTGCCTTGGGATTTTGAACGAATTCTTGAATTATATCATCCATCTCTAAAAGAATGTGTTAAATACCTGATAAAATATCCTTGGCAAGGGTCGCCACTTTGTTACGGGACGGGCTGGTTAGTGAAGAGACGTTACGTATAACGGATAAGTGCTTAAGAACCAGCTCACTTCTAGAAGCCACTGTAGGACTGAACTATCTGGTCAGGGCCTAGATAATTCGTAAGACTAGAAGTAAAGGTAACAAAGAAGATTCCAGGAAAGGAATATTAAACTAGCGATAAAACTAGTAAAACGAAATTATTAATATGGACAATATTTACAGGCAATCAACACAAAAGAGAATGGGCAGTAGGGTCAATGGGACCGTTACACGATTATAAGAATATGGAAAGTATCGTTCAAATAAGAAACACAAGATACGTATACAATATGGTACTATCTAAGTACAAAGAGATCAGGAACATGCATCAAAATAAGTAATAAGTACAAATATAAGTATAAAGTAATGCAATGTATATCAGACACGTAATGTAGGCAAAAAGGGTGATCACTTCACACCAATCGTCTCATGAATCTAAACTTCTAGTTTTTATCAAGAGATCAATATGTGAGAAAATGACAAGGAGTGAGCGATTTCCACCGCTTATATACCATTGGACCGGAAGCGGGATACTTCCGGTTAAGGGTGCGGGTGAGCGAAAGGGGGGGAGGAGGGTAAGTTAACACACGTCAACATGGGTAGTTTTAAGACCCTCGACTCGCTTGAACAATCTACTTATTTAGTAAGTGTCAAATCTGTGCGCTCCGAACTATTCAGGATTTCGCTTGTCTGTTTGTTCTACA
>NC_134811.1:40951656-40961656 GCF_046742065.1 Oratosquilla oratoria
GGGTTATCTTAGAGTCCAATGGGACAAAGATAAGATTACACTAGGTAACAAAATTTCATTTTTGTCTTGTTCTTGGCCCCAAACCATAACTTTCCGGTTATTTCCATCAAAACAAAATAGAAAAAATATCCTAAAGCTTGGCTTTTGGTTAGAACAATGAATTTACATTTTTGTTATATTTCGTTGTTCTATGGATTATTATTGGTTTTTATATCAGGTGACCTTTGCAAAATCTTAATCGCTTATCTAATTGCTTTTGAAATGTTGTAAATAAGTTAAAATAATTAAAGATAGAATATAAAGTGTTCTAAAGATTTTTATTGTAATACGACAGTTCTTGAACTGAACAGATCTAACAAGAAATTTCTCATATTTAGAAGAATTTGCTTACATTTCAGAAACCTTCTCAAATGCCCCAGAATGGTATACACTGTTTTTAAAAAGTTTCTAGAACATTTTAGAACATTCTAATTGATGTAAAAATTTCCAAAATATTCTAGAGCTTTCTAGAATACAGTAGAAATTATTCAGAATACTCTAAAGTAGATTAAAGAATATTCTAGAAAAGTTCATAACGTTCTGGAACACATTTTAGAAAAACTAAGAATATTCTAAGGTACAGCTTGACAATATACATATTAGGGTTTGCAGACCACCAATCAGTTCTACTTTGTCTGCCTGAGAAGACACATCACAAGAGGTAAAATGGCATCAAGAGGTTGCAATCATTCTCCAGGTGCATTCTGCTACATATGTAGTCAATTTATCAATACAAGAGCAAAGAAGTTCTCTGTGATAGCCTCTGGAAAAATGTGTGAGGCTTCCAAAGCATATTTTGGTGTGCCAGTTGGGAACCAAAACAAAACCTCTGGAGCATTATAAGAGAACACTGAAAGGTAAGGTAGCTTTTATTTTTTTCAAGAGTAAAATTAAATCCAATTATAAATTAAGATAAAAATGAAATAAATTAAACAGAAACTCATACTGTTGTTCTTTTACAGGATGGCATAGAGGGAAAAACAGAGCCCTGAAATTTGCTATTCATAGAATATGGCGTGAGCCTACTGGTCACTCAACTGACTGCTATTTCTGCATGGTGCATCCTTCCAAATGCCGATCTGAGACAAATGCAGCTATTGTTCTCTATCCAAACATTCCATCTCCCATTGCACCAGTACCACACAGTACTGATGTTCCTATGCCAGAACCTCTAGAAAGAAGTTAACTATCAGAAAAAGCAGCAAATCAGAAGATGAGCTAAACAGAAAGGAAGACTGTGGCATCACAGATACAGTTGTAGTTGAGAGGAATACTTACTACCCAAACTAAAGAGACCTCATTAGCCTCATCAGAGATCTTGGTTTGACAATGTCAATTAGTGAACTTTTGATTTCAAGGCTGAAGGAATGGGATCTATTTGATGACGGTGTACAAGTGACCAGCCAAAGAAAACGTCACAAACATTTTTTCAGCTTCTTTACAAATGAGGACAAGCTATGCTATTGATGATGTATCAGGCTTGTTTAATGCTATTGGAATTGCTTGCAATGCAGATGAATGGAGACTTCATTGACAGCTCCTCCAAAAGCCTGAAAGCTGTTCTTCTGCATACTAGAAACAAATATACATCTCTGCCTCCTCATTCTGTGACATTTTAAGGAGGACTACAACAGTGTAAAGCTTCTACTGGAAACTTTGAGCTACAATTATGGCTGGGAAGTTATTGGAGACTTTAAGATAGATGGTTTCTTGATGGGACTGCAAGAAAGTTTACCAAGAATCACTTTTTTTTTTCTTTCTTTCTTTGGGACAGTAGAGACAGAGCAGTACATTACCAGAGAAAGCACTAGCCTCCAAGGACCGACACTATAATGGGAGCACACAATATCAAACATGAGCCCTTGGGGAATCCTCAAAAGGTTTTGTTTCCTCCACTACACATCAAACTGGGTCTCATGAAACAGTTTGTTACAGCTATTGACAAGGAATCTACGGCCTTCAGATATCTTTAAGATTTCTTTTCTAGGCATAGGTAAAGGGGAACAGGTCTTTCTTGGCAACAAGACTTATAACTATATGGAATTGGTTGAAGCTTTAGTGAAAATCTATGGTGAGATGGGCTGCAGTGTCCTTGATGGTTCATATCCTGAATACTCACCTCGACAACTTCAAGGAGAATATGGTAGTATATTCAGAGGCTCGTGCGTGAAAGTGATTTGTTGTATTATCGCAAACTAATAAAAGCTGTTATTTTTTATCTTGAAAATTATTTTCAGAAATCTAAGATAAAATTTTGTGTCATTTGATTTTTTTCTGGCCAAAAATTGTAAAAATGGTGAAATTGAGCTATTTTGGGTCGACAACTCATTCTAAAAGCCACAAAAGTTTGACAGTAATAATGGACATTTTCTAATGCTTTGGAATGAAAAGACACCTATGTGAATCATTTTATTCTTAGAACGTATGTGGACGAGGAGTGAGCTTGTTTGGGTAATGACCATGATCTCAGGATTTTTCTGTCGAATGAGATTACTCTTATTGAACCAATGAGCAAAGTTTTATTTTCCTGAGAGTATATATAGTAAATGAGAGTATAAGTATGGGTATGAACTATTAGGATCCCTTGAGTAATTAGACAACTCTTAATTAGGAATTGGGTCAAGTGTATGGTTATTCAACATCACACAGATAATAAATTATTTTTACAATGCGTACATAAGGTGAGAGTAACTTAAATTATATAGATGGGTAATGGGAATTCTCAGCGTTCACTAAGCCAGTGCCGGAATATCTACGAGTATTTATATGTTGACACAAAGTCTCCTGTCATTGTTTCTGTATATAATAAAAAAAAATCCAGTACTGATGATTGTAGGGAAGATCTCACGAAACCTACTTGGGTCGTTGTAGAATATTTAAGCTTCACTGAACCAGTGTGGGGACAGTAAAAGACTGTGCGTGTGCAGGAGCAATCAATGAGTGCAGGACCGTTGTATAAAGCAATAAGGATAATTTACGTTCTCATGAGGTCGACGTTTATCATCGTTATGTTCTCTGATAGTGACTGAATTCTTTAGGAATTGTCATGCTATGAAAAACCCCAAATACCATAGTACCAGAATACCAAAATATCAGTGTTTATACAATTAGAAGGAAAGAGGCAATTAACCTCTTTGCTTTAGTGAGACACTTGATATATTCTACTCTAGCTAATACCAGGTGATTCAATTCAATATACTAGATTTTAAGAAAATGTGAATGTTTTATTAAGTTCAAGAAATATCAGAGTAACAAGAGTGTTATGTTGATAATCATTTGTTTCACAAACTTACATATAAATCCAGTACTTTTTTACTTGAATCTAATCTTCTAATAGATCTTATACAACAAATGTAACTATCAAAATGTGCCATTATCCATACAGTTTGTATGAAAGTAGCAGTTTGTATGAAATTGTACTTGAAAAGGCTGTAACAAGTAAAACGTCGTACTGATAAAGGCTCCGTCCTCACTTGGTGTTTATTTCGATAGAATTATCCATACAGACACAGGCCACCAGCAACATGCTCACTTGGTAATGACTTTCTGTGCAAATATGGAGGTAACTATACTCTGTTATAACAAACTTGGAAAATATCATATTTAAAATCATAATACTTATATTAATGTTGAGACATTCCGACAGGTTGACGTAAATGGAGTAGGAAACACAGGAGTCTCAGTACGAGTTTATTCCTGACTAGTTTCGCAGGTTTCCTTTGAAAAAGCATACCTACAAAACTACTCAGGAATAAATTCAGACTAAGACTCCTGTGTTTCCTATTCCACCTATATTAATTCTTTAACCATCTAAAACAATGAATTTGATACAGCAAAATATTCTATTCAGTTGAAAGGAGCTATAGGAAACAAATGAGCATAAAAACGAGTATAAAAAGACAGTAAACTGTGAACGGAGGGAAAATTTAGCCTTGCCAACCATCTCTTTATATTAGTATTACCATAGCCATAATTCCATCTAGAGAAGTATACACAAATGGGTGGTTATAGTGTTCCAAGACCGTCATCTTTACCCTGCCTATTCAGACAGCTGCTTCAATTGGCACTCACAGGTCACCACGGAAACTATGCCTTTTTCCCAATGTGAAATGGTGGCATAATCGGTGGCGTGCTTCTCTTGCATTCGCATTATTGAGGGTTCGAATCTTGTACTCCTCTCCGATTTACAACAGTGATTGTTACCTGACCCAATACTCTAGAGCGCAAAGGGTAAAGGCGTAAACTCCTCCTCTACTACTATTTCTTTTTGTAATAAGCTAATTTACAAACCTTCATCTTCTATTCTTCTTATTATATGACGGGTTCCTATTGTATATAGTGAATTACAATTCAATCATAGCGTTCTCCTATTCCAACTACCATCAAATCGCATGGCGTACAAAAACAAAGGATGTGGCCAATACTCCAAGTGATTCTGGACGGGGTATAGTTCATTCTAAATGCTGAATGGATATTCTAACAGTTGCATCGCGTGTGTTAAGGGGAGCAAAGGGTGACACAGTGTATCGGGTGGCTAAAGAATACTACCTCACTTGTACCGCGTTTAATATATTTGGTTACACTGACAACAAATGCGTGCACGCGCTACACGTCTGACTTCAATACTGACGCGCCAAGCTCTAGCTTGCGCGGGAAAGACGTGCATCGCATTTGCGATATCTAATAATATTACAATTATATAATGTACACACACAATCACAATAAATAATAAAACAATACAACATAAGATAATTTTATACTACACACCATGGCAACACATCGCTCGGCCCGCACCACTTGGTGACCCCACCGTGCAAAAAAAAAAAAAAAAAAAAAAAAAAAACAAACACCCCTAGGCAAGGAGAATTCAAAATACACAAGGACAAACCACACACATACCACGCACGCAACAGTGGCAGACAAAAGTGTGGGAAAAATGGATACAATAGCACACCCAATACATTAAATAAACGCATACATAAATGATTACATAAAGACAATACATACAAACACAAAAAGGAACATAAGACTGGCGCCAGTTAACAAAAATACAAATACAGCAATTCCATGACGTCCGGGACATGATACTTAATATCTAAACACGATAAAATACAATACAAGATAGTACACTTAAGAGCTAAACAATATGTACACTTTATAACCAAGAAAAGGACACACACAAAAAATGGGAAACATCACAAGAATACATAACACTACACAATGAAAGTTTAGGTAATTACAGGACCCCTTGACCTAAGGTCATAATAATGAGGGGTAGATAAACAAGGCATAGTTCTTACAGGGGGCCCTGGAGGAGGCCGAATAAAGGCAGGGATAAGCACTTGAGTCTTCTTGAGCCTATCAGAGTGTGAAATCTCGCTAAGGCCTGTGGAGGGGTCAAAAATCCTGAACTTGTTAGGGTGTAGGCGTTCAGTCACCACAAGGGGCCCCTCAAATTTACAATTCAACTTCGACTGGCGATCAGGCATGCTTTTGAAAACATGATCACCAACACCGATGGTCACAGGTTTTACACGAGCATGTTGTTGTTTCAACATGTCGACCTTTGGAACATCCAGTTTATCTCTAACAGAATTATAAATGGCATGTATCACATGACTCTTTAGTTTACTATAGTCATCTAAATTGTAGAGGGGACGAGCAGGGCTGTCAAGCACATCATATGGGAGACGTTTCTCAACTCCAAAGATAACATAATGAGGCGTTTTGCCCATGGAAACATTAATGGTGCTATTGATACAAGCACTAACATGGGGAAGCCAATCCTCCCAAGACTCATGAAAATTACTAGTAAGGTGACGTAGGATCTCTAAAATTTTCCTGTTCGTCCTCTCAACAAGACCATTGGACGCTGGATGGTAAACAGTCACGAACGTCTGTTTGATACCATAACGTTCGCAAATACCTGCCAAAACCTCGTTCCTAAATTCAGTCCCATTATCACTAAGGAGCACCGAAGGAGTGGTGTATGGACACAACACATGGGAAACTAAAGCATGTGCTACAACTGGTGCAGATTTGTTACGTAAGGGAGCTAAGACCACAAAACGACTAAAGTAATCCACGCACACAAGGACATACATAGAGCCCTGCGTGCTACGAGGCATTTGCAAAAGGTCTATAGCCACAGTCTGAAAAGGGCGAGAAGGAGTAGGGTACTCTAAGATGGGAGCAGTACTCGTAGAACCTTTGTTCTGGGCACAAGAACTACACCGGGCTACATGAGAGGTAATGTCTAGTCGCATTTTAGGCCAATAATACTTCTTCCGTGCCATAGCCAGAGTTTTGTCTTGACCTGGGGGACCAGCCTGAGGGGGCATCATGAGCAAGGGACAAAACAACGGGAACTAGAGACTCAGGGATCACTAGCTGTGCTACATCTTGTTCAAACACTTCCACATTACGAATTAGAACCTTGTACTGCAGGGAAAATTGGTACAGAGGTAAAGCTGGTAAGGTGGAATCATCACCAGACTCCAAAGCATAAATGACAGCAGACCAAACAGGGTCTTCACGCTGAGTTTTGGCCAGATCCTGCAGGGAAAAGTTATGAATCACGGTAACAGCAGCAACAGGGACATTCCGTGAAAGTGCATCAGCAACGTGGTTCGCACGCACGGGGACATGCTTAAGGGTTGGATTGAATTCCTCGATCGTGAGGAACCATCTGGCTAGGCAGCCTGACAGATTCTTGCCCTTAAAAAGCTGAGTGACAGCAGTGTGGTCCGTGTAGACTGTAATAGGATATCCAAAAATGATATCACGGAAGTGCTTTAAAGCCCACACCACTGCCAGGGCCTCTAAATGAGTAACATAGTAACGGGACTCAGGCTTGTTACGAATGCGACTAGCATATGCAATAACATGAGGTCTACATCCATCTACTTGTTGCATGAGTACAGCTCCAATACCTGTACCAGAAGCATCTGTACAAATAGTAAAGGGGATACTATAATCAGGGAAAGCCAACACAGGTGCTTCAGTAAGAGCAAGCTTCAAGGAATCAAAACTTGTCTGATGGACATCACGCCACTGGAAGGAAGAGTCCTTCTTGAGAAGACGAGTGAGAGGGGAAGCAATTGAAACAAAGTCTTAAATGAATGCACGATAGTATCCTGCAAGTCCAAGGAAGGAACGTACATTTTCAACTGACTTTGGTATAGGGAAGTCCTTGACTGCCTTGATCTTTTCACCTGTGGTATGGATACCATGTTTGTCTACAACATGACCTAGGAACTGGATACTAGCCTTGAAAAAGAACATTTGGGTAAGTTGAGTTTCAACCCAGCTTCAGCAAAACGTTGCAAGACCATGGACAACTTAGAAAAGGGGCTTTCCACATCTTTGGAAACTAGAATCAAATCATCCAAGTAAACAAAAAGTCCATTCCCAACTAAGCCATGAAAAATTGAGTTAAATAAACGCTGGCAAGTCGAAGGAGCATTCCGCAAACCCATGGGGCAACGAAGCCATTCATAGTGCCCACTGGGAATCGAGAAGGCCGTGATCTTACGAGACTTCTCCTCCAGGGGTATCTGCCAAAAACATGCTTTTAAATCTAAGGTGGTGAACACCGTATTACCAGTGCCAATGGACTGAAGAAGCTCGCTTAAGATAGGCAGAGGATAATGGTCTGGAAGAGTGACCTCATTGACTTTCCTGTAATCAACAACAGGACGAAAGGATCCATCTTTCTTAGGCACCAGGAGAAGAGGCGAATTCCACTCTGAGTGGGACTCCTGTACAACACCTTCACTCAATAAATCGTCAACCAAGGACTGGGCTATAAGCCGACGAGAGTGAGGTAGCCTGTAAGAGGGGACGTAAACAGGACGAGTGCCTGGCTGAAGATCAATTCTATGAACCACACGGTCCGTAAACCCTAACGGATCACCTGGTAAAGCCAAAGCCTGACGGTGGGTAACTAACAGGTCAAGGAGACGAGGCGTCTCTTCAGGAAAATCAATCTCGCCTACAAATATGGCAAGCTCAGAAGCTAAGTGAGCAGGGTCACGTGTTGGAGGAGACTGTAGTACAGAAGCTGCTATAATAGGCGAATCCTGGAAAGCAGCAACGTGTACCACCTCAAAGGAGCCTAAGTGACTGCCAGGAGAGAGAGGAATAGGAGCACCCGTGACATTGGTTACCATCGCTGTGGTAACATGATCCTTGTGAATAGTGGGGAGAGTTCCTTCTAGGGCAAGCCGACGAATACGAATAGAGTCAGGCAAAGAGAGAACGTCAGACCCAATCGGGGCACCTGAGACGCGCACCGGAACTCGAACAGAACTTGAAGGTTCAATAAGATACTCTCCTACAACAACAGCAGCACAATGAGCAACAGGGGTAGAGCGCTTAGAAGTTGGGACAGGCACATGTGCGGACTGATCAAGCACAGGAGAATCACAAACAGAAACTGGCCTATCCGATGCAGAGATATCAAAATTGCAAAAAGTCACTACACGGCGACTAGGAGAAATATCTATGCCATGAGCTGTAAGAGCATCAATACCCAAGAGACAATCACACTTAAGGGCAATGCCAGAGACAACAACATAAGTGACATTGAAGACTGTAGCATGCGAGGGAAACTGTAAGGGAAGACAAACAGATCCAAGAACAAGCAAGGGAGAACCTTGCACAGAATGCAAATTATTACATAAGGGAGATAAAGGGAGATTATACAATTCCCGTAGAGCAAAATAAGCCTTTCTACTTAGGAGACTACATTCTGCACCAGTATCTACAGTGACAGAAAGAGGCGTATCCCTAGTAAGAAATTGAAAGGTAAGTAATTGAGAAGACTCAACAGCCACAAAGGGAATTATTTGAGACCGAACATTACTGGTCAACTCTTTGGGTTGTGAAACACGCGCTGGGGAAAATGGGATTGACGAGGCTGGTGAGAAGTCTCATCCCTAAGTTTCAAAACCTTGAAACATTGATCAGTGGAGTGTTTACAGTGACCATGGATATGGCAATAACTGAGGCTACCTTAAGGTTCTACTCTAGAAAGGTCATGCGACAGATTAGAAGAAACAGTAGGTACACTCCTGCAAACAGGGGACAGTCTTGACTTGTGTACCTGGCGCCTACGGCGGTAACAAAAGTCGCTCGAATGACCAGACCTGTTACAAAAGGTACATAACAGGGGAGGGGGGGGTAACTGTAGATTGAGGGGAACTATGAGTAGGAACTGTAGACTGAGAGAACTGAAGAGAACAAGGGACATGGCCATGTTGATGAGCATTGCTAATACACAAGGAACTAGACGGTACCTCCCCTAGTTTACGGGAAAGCTGTGTCGCATAAGACAATAGAGTCTCATCAGTCTTATACATGAGAGAAGATGCAGCTCTTCTCTCAGAAGGCACCAAAAAAAGAATGTAGAAGACAAATTCCAAAATAAGACGAAATCTATCTAAAGTGATATTGCCATTATCTACCCAATCTGAATGTGAAAGTGACTCTAAAGCATCAACAACAAGTATACTGGCTTGAGCTTGCGCCCGTCTATAATCAAGAGTGCCCAGTCGGGATACGAGAGTATCAGCCATTTTGAAGCACCAATGGAACGAACCACCACCAGGGGTATCTGAAAAAAGTTTAAGGAAGTTAGACCTAAAGGTGTCATAAGTATTATCCAGAGATTTAGGATCTAAACACGACGCCGAAAGTAACTCCGATGCTAGAGAATTTGGCACAATGTGGGACCTCACAAAGGAGATCTTTTCAGGCCCCTTCGAAACACTTGAATGGACTATGGCGTCCTCATATTGGCGGATAAAATCAGCCGCCCTATGATGAGGATCTTGACCAGAGAATTGCATAACCGACGGATTTTGATGCAACAATGTCAATGTATGCGCCATTGTCTCAGCTGAGTTGTTTGACTTAGACTTACTCTTTGACTTAGACATGATAGGAGATGACAACTTTA
>NC_134811.1:40969156-40986656 GCF_046742065.1 Oratosquilla oratoria
TGTGTGTGTGTGTGTGTGTGTGTGTGTGTGTGTGTGTGTGTGTGTGTGTGTGTGTGTGTGTGTGCGTGTGTGTGTGTGTGTGTGTGTGCGTGTGTGCGTGTGTGTGTGTGTGAGTGTGTGTGTGAGTGTGTGTGTGTGTGTGTGTGTGTGTGTGTGTGTGTGTGTGTGTGTGTGTGTGTGTGTGTGTGTGTGTGTGTGCCCGCGTTTTCCACTTATTTATCACTTCTTCCATCTTTGCCTTTTATTCTGTTCGTAGCAATTTTATTTGTATTTCCTTTACATCTTTTTTGTTCACACTATTGCGTTCTCCATTTCTGTTATTTACATTTCTTCGTTCTGTTTTCAGCCTTCTTTTTTTATTTTCATTTTGTTGCATATTTTTTCGTTCTATTTCTTTTGTGTCACCACGCCAGTAGACAATTTTAACTCGATTGGTCTTCCTCCTCCTATTCCTTCTCCTCCTCCTTTTCCTCCTCCTATTTCTTCTTATATTTCTCTTGCTCCTCCTCCCTGCTTCTCCTCCACCTCCTTTTTGCTGCACTTGTTCCCGCTCCTCTTCCTCCTCGTCCTCTTCAACTTCACGACTGACTCTCTTTCTCACCCTCTTCCTTCTTTGTGTTTATTTTCTTCGTTCTCTTTCATTTCTCCTCCTTCTTTTTGTTTACTTTCTTCTTATGTATTATTTTCATCACCTTCCTGTTCTTCTTTCTCTCCTTACTTCTTCCTCTTTTCTTTTTCCTAATTGTTCCTCGAAGGTTTTTTTGATTCTCTCCTTTTCCTTTTCCTTTTTTCTTGTTGTCCATCCTGATTCCTTTCGTTAGTGAATCATTGCTCGGTTCGTTTCGTATTTCTCTTTCATCTAATTCTTTGTGCATGTTCTGTCAATTGCCTTTCTTTCTTTTGACTATTTACTTCTTTCTTCCTGTCTCTCCTCTTATAGTCATCTACGAAGTATCTCTCTTGCACCAACCTCTTATAGAGCCAGAATCTTCCATTAACCCTGTCATACTCTATTTTTGTTTTGTTTTAACAACAACAAAAAATAAAGAATCATCTTTTTTTAAATTCACTTATTAAATTTTAATCTATTTCATTGGAAAAAAAAAATTGGAGACCTTTTCCTCCAATACAAGGTTGGATGGAGTATAGAAATGAGTAAAGAAATTAGTATAAAAGAAATTGTTAAAAAAAAAATCAACTAATAAGAAAACTGATAATACAAATTACTGTATAGAAAGAATATAAGGAATATATATACATATACATATATGTATATATATATATATATGTATATATATATATTAACATAGAAATGGATAAATAGATCGATAAACACATGAGTGAATGTATAAAATTAATAAGAAAATAGAAAGAAGGGAAAGGGAGGTTAAAAAGGAAAGCGATAGGAAAGAAAAAGGAAATAAAGAGTACTTAAAAGTAAAATACCTAATTAAAAGGGAGGCGAGCATAGGTCAAGAAATGGAGAAGAAAACAAAGGAATGGAGGCAAAGGGAGGGAGAGGGGACAAGGAATATGGTAGGGAAGAGAAGCGGAAGGATAGGAGGAAAGGGTAGAGTACAGAAAAGAAAAAGAAAGGGAAGGATAAGGAAAGAAAAGGGTGGGGAGGGAAGGGAAGAGGACGGAGAAGGGAGGGGAGGGAAGTGGAGAGGAAGAAGTTGGGAGGGTAGGGAAGGAGAGAGGAGGGAAAGAGGGGAGAAGAGGGTGGGATTATTGGGTGATGGATGAGAGGGGGATTGCAAACACGGATATGTACGAGTGTGTAGGTGGTAGGCTTAGTATAGAGGGGGAAATGCGAATGGGGAGGACAGGAGGAAGTCTCGTGACATGGGAGTAATGTTGGGCTTGGCCTGAAGAAGCTTGTTTTCCTTGTTTTTGATTTTCATTTTGTTTTCATTCTTTTCTTTACGATCTTATTTTGCATTCATTTTGGGTTTTGCCAAGTAAGGTAAAGCATTACAAGAATTGTACATAGATAAATAGATAAGTAAGTAAATGAAGAAATAAAACAAATTATGATAATGAATAGATAAATTAATAGATTAATAAATAAGCAAGTAAAAATAGACGAATTAATAGATAAACAAATCAATATTTTAACAAATAAATAAATAAACGAATAGATTAATTAGTAAGTAAACAAATAAATGGATGAATAAATGAATATACCATGATACAAACTACCGAACAAGACAACATTGAGCATGATTCCATAAACACGATTTCAATGTTACTGAAACATTACCAAATGAATTTGTCACAATGTCTTATACAATTACTTAAACTCTTGTAGCACAAGGGTTGCACAAATATTTTAGTAGTAAATGCACTTGTTTATTGCTCCTGCAGTCCTTTTAGCAATACTGAGAAAATGTTGTAGCAATCTCATGTAACTCTTTGGCAACGTTGTCCACTAATAGACCTTTGCAGGGAAGTATAAAAGATATATTCTATTTTATTTGAAGAAAAGTTCATATGAGTAATATTGGCAGCGCATAATTTTGTGATATTCTCAGGGAAATTGAGATACCAAGGCCTTGTGGCTCTTTTTTTTTTTATTGTCATACATAAATCTTTTTAGCTGAAGGTCGCATTGTTCCAAAAATAATTCATACTAGAATGTTTCATATGATTATGAAATTTAGAAAATTAAAAAATAGTGTACTTTTTTTTTTAGATAATGAGGGTATCTTAGAAAATTGAATGAAATTGTAATATACCCAGAAAGAATATTTTAAATCTCTAAACCATTTATATGTTATACATCCTAGTTAGACATTGTAAATATTTTATCTTGATAAGCTTCATTCAATTTTATTCAGCTAAGAGAAACCTCTGGCCAGAACAGCCCAAGTAAATTTATTAAATTGATTACTGCCTCAAGATCAGATATCTACGCTGGAGCATTTAAACATATGTTCAAGTTAGCGCCAGCCAATTCTATTAATTTTATAAAAACCTCAGACTAGTTAAGGCAGTATGAAACTTATGCACCTATAGTTAAAAATAAAATATAAAGGAAAATCTACGTCAAATTAGTTTGAAAGGGTTATAGTGTCCTCAAGATGTATGTTATTTAGCAATCCCTCTTCTCAGCTATGGAATATATTCCTGTCTTTTATTGTAACTCCGCTGGTGGAATAATCGGGAGCGTATGGGGCTCACATCTTCCTAGTCGCGGGTTCGATTCTCGTACTTGTCTCCGACTTCCATCACTGGCGACAATCCAAGCCCACAGGGCAAAGGTGACAGCTTCGGCCGCAGCTACGCGACTCCTAGCATATGCTTCTCACCATTTAATCATAATAACGTGTGGTACTGGGTTACTTAGCTTAATTCAAATTCAAAATCAAATAATTTTCCATTTTGCTCCAAACCTTATTCAGATGTTCAATCGTGAAAATTTCAACAAAATCTAATATTTCGTAATATATATATTGTTGAGACATTCTGACAGGTTGATGTAAGCGGAATAGGAAACACAGGAGTCTTAGTCTTGAGTTTATTCCTGACTAGTTTCGCAGGTATGCTTTTTCAAAGGAATATGTGTACAAACGGGCTTGGGCATTATATACATGGGGTGGACCTCACCACCTCCCCGAGTTACCATAGTTGGTGACGAATGTGAACATCACATTATGGCTAGCGTAACAATGAAGAATTTTTTTTTTTTTTTTTTTTTTACAATTAAATATGATAACACTAATAACAAAGCTAGAACGGTGGAATGTAAAGTGATTCAATTATTTTCCGTTGTTTCTTGTGTAGTCCTTTAGCTAGAATGGTGGAACCCTCCCAGTTAGGTAAGTGTCCCTCTGTGTCAATGTGGTTAAATAGAGCGTTGGTTTCTCGGTGGTGACAATAGCATCGTTTACAAAATTCCCTGCAAAGGATGTGACTGTGCATACTACGGAGAGACATACAGAGGACTTAACAACAGACTCAGGGAACACAAAGCGGACATTAGACACCACCGAGAAACCAACGCTCTAGTTAACCACATTGACACAGAGGGACACTTACCTAACTGGGAGGATTCCACCATTCTAGCTAAAGGACTACACAAGAAACAACGGAAAATAATTGAATCACTTTACATTGCCAACCACAAAAACACAAGCAAGAGAACTGGTGACTTGAAATGGACAAAATCTACCGCGACACTTGCCCTCCACTTCGGCCTACGCTCTTCAGCTTTCTTCCTTTCACTCTGACGCTCCTCCATGCTACCTTGCCCCAACTTTTAATCATGATTTATTCTTTTAATACTATTTGTTACTATTTATTTTCAACACTTTTATCATTGTTATTATATTTATTTATTTATTTATTATTACTATCATTATATATATTTATAATTTTATTATTACATTTATATTATTACCATCATTATTATTATTACTTTCATTATCTTTATTATTATTATTGTTACCTTTATTATTTAAATATTTAATTTTTCGTTTTTTATTATCGTTGTTATCACTATTATTGTTATAATTAATAATTTCTATTTCTTGGTTATTAGTATTATCATATTTTTATTATATTTTTTTTATTTCTATTATTATTATTACTTTCATTTTATTGTTATTATTTTCATTATTATTATTATTACTTCTACTGTATTGTTATTATCATTTTTGTTATTATTATTGTTACTATTATTTTTTAAATATTTTTCTTCATTGTTATCATTACTATTGTTACATTTTTCTATTAATAATTTCTTTGTTATTAGTGTTATCATATTTAATTGTAAAAACAAAACAAAAATTCTTCATTGTTACGCTAGCCACAATGTGATGTTCACATTCGTCACCAACTATGGTAACTCGGGGAGGTGGTGAGGTCCACCCCATGTATATAATGCCCACAGCCCGTTTGTACACATATTCCTTTGAAAAAGCATACCTGCGAAACTAGTCAGGAATAAACTCAAGACTAAGACTCCTGTGTTTCCTATTCCGCTTATATATATATATATATATATATATATATATATATATATAATTATATATGTATATATATATATATATATATATATATATATATATATGTAAACATAGAAATTGTGGAAAGAAAATGGTATTTTAAGTTGCTATAAATGTAAGTGTGGAAGAAATTAAGTCTATTTGAAAAAAATAAAAGCAGTAGAAATAAATTTAAGTAAAACAGTGATATGACATTGTAGAACCTGTATGTATGGAAATTTATATCAATTATACAAAGTACATTTCAAACTGTAATCATACAAATTTCTTTGGCCAACATTGTATCTAAAAGTGGACTTAAATGCTGGCGTCGTTAGATACTGTTATATGGAAATAATACGATGACAAAGCTTTTGTATATAAAAGATTTTTTTTAGGCTGTGTATATATACACACAAGAGAATATATGTTGTGACGTGCACATGTACATTCACTGCATAAGCGCGCGCACCCCCCCACACACACACTCACACACACACACACACACACACACACACACACACACACACACACACACACACACACACACACACACACACACACACACACACACACACACACACACACACACACACACACACACACACACACGCACACACACACACACACACACACACGCACACACACACACACACACACACACACACACACGCACCCACGCACACACAAACGCACGCACACACACACACACGCACACACACACACACACACACACACACACACACACACACACACACACACACACACACACACACACACACACACACACACACACACACACACACGCACGCACACACACACTCACACTGATCGACGGTGTAGTGGTAGAATTCGCAACTGCTAACCTAGCGGTCCGAGCTTGAATCCCTTTGTGACCCGTTTTCGTATCTCTCCACATCCAATTCATTCTTGAACTCGTGTATAGTTCTGGCATTCACTGTTTCACTGTTTAGTTTGTTCCAGACA
This sequence comes from Oratosquilla oratoria, assembly GCF_046742065.1. Taxonomy (NCBI): domain Eukaryota; kingdom Metazoa; phylum Arthropoda; class Malacostraca; order Stomatopoda; family Squillidae; genus Oratosquilla; species Oratosquilla oratoria. The sequence continues at coordinate 40,975,132 of NC_134811.1, forward strand.
TCGATCACTCTGTGCGGGAAACTGTTCTTTTTCAGGTCTCTTCTGTAACTGTCCTTTAGCTTTTTATCGTGTCCTCTTGTTTCTCTCTTGTCCCATTTCAATAGGTCATCTCTATAGAGAACTTTCATCCCTTTCATAATTGTGAAGATGTTCAACAGGTCGCCTCTTTCCCTTCTCTGCTCCAATGTTGACAGCTGTAATTTCTCCAATCTTTGTTCATATGTCAAATTTGATAGTGTGGGTACCATCTATGTCGCCGCTCTTTGGATTATTTCTAATTTATTTGTGTTTTTCTTTGTGCTTGGTGCCCACATTGATAGAGCATATTCTAGTTTCGGTCTTATCAATGTAGAAATTATTTTCTTAACCATCTCTTCATCCATGTAGTCGAAGGCCACTTTCATTGATCTTAATAAGTTGTAAGTTTCTCCGAATAGTTTATTTACATGTTTGATAGGTCAGATGTCAAGTCACTTGAGATGGTTACTCCTAGATCCTTCTCTAAGTTTACTTTCTTTACTTCTTTGTTTCCAATCGTATATTTTCCCGAAACTCTGTTTTTGTCTCTTCCAAATTCCATTATGCTACTTTTCTTGATGTTGAAGTTCATCTCGTATTTCTGGCTCCATTCCCATACTTTATTCAGGTCATCTTGTGGTGATCTGCAATCTTCTTCTGTTTTCACTCTCTTGAGTAATTTGACATCGTCGGCAAAAAAATGTATGTAACAATTTACTCCTTTGTCCATATCATTTATGTATATGGCAAACATTAAAGGAGTCAAAACAGAGCCTTGTGGGACGCCCCTTTTTACATCTTCCCATTTCGAACTTTTGTCTCTAAGCATCACTATAATTTTTCTCCAAGTTAAGAAGTCCTTCACCCATTCCAATAGTTTACCTTGAATTCCTCCTATTTTTTTTCAATTTTACTTATTAATTTTTTGTGAGGTACCTTGTCAAAAGCTTTCTGCAAATCCAGGAAGGCGCAGTCTGCCCATCCATCTCTTTCTTGCATTATCTCAATTAGTCTCGAGTAAAAGCAGACTAGATTTGTGGTGCAGAATCTTCCACTTCTAAAACCAAACTGTTTGGGGTTTAATATTTTATTTTCTCCCAAGTGCATGGTCCGAACTTTACGCATAAATCTATCAATTCTATATAATCTTGTTTTCTTATGGGTAAGAAAACAAGATTATATAGAATTGATAGATTTATGCGTAAATTTCGGTGCGTTTACTTTTAATGGTGACGAATATGAACAACATAGAGGTCTCGCTATGGGTAGTCCTTTAAGTGCAGTGATGGCCTGTCTATATATGGAGTTATTAGAAAAAGAAAACTTCATCAGAATCAATGGTAGGGGATCACACTGGTTTAGATATGTAGACGACGTCCTCGCAATCATCCCCGAAAACACCAATGTAAATAATAAAGTGAGAATGCTTAACGCGGTCAACAGCGATATTCAGTTCACCATAGAAGAGGAACAAAACGGACAATTGCCTTTCCTAGATACGTTAATACGACGAGTGGGAAAAACTGTAACTTTCTCAGTATACAGAAAGGAAACAAACAAAGAGGATTTAGTACATTACTTCTCCGCACATGATGATAGGACAAAGAGTGGTATAGTAATAGGATTTTTTCTCAGGGCACTACGAATCTGTAGTAATGAATACCTAGAAGGCGAATTTGATTACATTATGAAAACCTTTGACAAACTTGGATATCCAGAGGGAATGTTGAAAAGAACAAAAAGAAAAGCAATAAATATTTACAATCGCGGAAAGAAAGAGAGAAATGATAAAAATAATACAAATTTTATATCGGTACCTGGCTCAGAAACGTCACCAATAATAGACAAATATTTAACAAAATCGGGTACAAACATAGCTAAAATAACTAACAAGAGGATAGGTGATTTAATAAAGACTTCTGAAAAGAGAAGCAATTCCGAAAACAGCGTCGTATACAAAATCCCGTGCAATAGTTGCTCAATGGCTTATTATGGCGAATCGTCAAGAGGATTAGAAAAAATAATTTATGAACACAAAAACGACATAAAAGCACATAGGACATCTAATTCTTTAGTAGTTCATGCGGAAAAATTCGATCATTTACCAAACTGGAGAGAAGCTGAAGTGCTACATAAAGGTTTTGATAAATTCACTAGAAGAATTGTTGAATCAGCATATATTTCTACTAATAATTCATCAAATCATCGAGGAGGGTTTATCAATTTAGCTAAAGAAACTAGTATTTTAATTTTAAAACACGCCAGAAAAACGACCTTTCCCAAGTGTCCGAAAAGATAATTAGATTTAGTACATAAACTCCAATTGCAGTTCTACATACACTCTCTGAAGAAGTTCTACACGAACGAAACGTTAGAGTGTACAGGGTTCCGAGCCTTCCCCTGTGTTTATGTTCTCCATCATCCAAATAATTTGTCTAAAATACTTATCAATATATATATATATACACACACACACACACACACACACACACACACACACACACACACACACACACACACACACACACACACACACACACACACACACACACACACACACACACACACACACACACACACACACACACACACACACACACATATATATATATATATATATATATATATATATATATATATATATATATACATACATACATACATATACCCAGTCTTTTTCCCCCTTACAAGGGAGGTAGCCAAAAAGAAAAAGGCATAAAATCATTCCCACCCATTCTATCCCTGAATACACTCCACACCCCTCCACCCTCCCTCTTATCTTAGCACCTCCTGGATGACGGTTCATCCCTGCACCTTGTTCACTGCCCTGGGTCAGAAGCAGTGTCGCCAGACACAGCACATCCACAGCAAGGCCGCTTAATTAAATCGGCGACCCCCCCTCTCCTCCCCCCCATGCATAAAAGGAGAAGACGGGGAGAAATCCCTTCGTGCTGCGTCAAATTTTGCTCACACATACTACCTCACCCTCCATCCCCCGCCCATTCCACCTCATGCATCACAACATCATCCATACACAACCATTCTCCATTCACCCCTGTCTTCTGTCCTCTCCCGTCCTTCCTCAACAGACATTCCCCTCTTCCCCCAAAGCCCCCTTCACCCCATCCATCCATCTCATCCTAGGACGTCCCCTCATGTTCACTCCCTCCACCTCTGCCCTCCATCCCTCTCTTTCTAGTATTTCTTCACTCATTCTTTCCATGTGTCCAAACCATCCTAATACTCTTTTATCAACTGTATCTCCCAACTCCCTTTCCACCCCCGTTCTTCTCCTCACCTCCTCATTTCTCACTCTATCTAGCCTAGTACCCCCATCATACTTCTCAGACACCTCATCTCAAACACATTCAATCTCCTTCTCTCTTCCACTCTTATGTTCCATGTTTCTGCCCCATACAGTGCTGTTGGCACAATCACTCCTTCATACAGTCTCCTCTTAGCATCTATTCCCAAATGTCTATTCCTCGTTACACTCTTTAATCCACCAAGGCATATACTCGCTTCTCTCAATTTACATTCTACCTCCACCTTCACTCCACCTTTTCCTGCCACATTTGCACCCAAGTATCTAAAACTATTCACTTCCTCCAGTCGCTCTCCCTTAATGCTCACTTCCAGCCTACTACCACTTTCACCCCTTGTACATCTCATCACCTTACTTTTACCCACATTTATCTTTAGCTTTCTTCTATCACATACTCTTCCAAACTCTATCACCAACTTCCTCAGTCCCTCGTTCGATCCTGCCACAAGCGCACTGTCGTCAGCAAACAACAGCTGGCTCACCTCCCACTTTTCTCCATTTTCTTTAACCATCTCCAATCCCTGACCCACTACCCTTGCATTTACCTCTCGCACTACCCCATCCGTGTATAAGTTGAACAGCCAGGGCGACATAACGCATCCTTGACGAAGTCCCACCTTTACCTCGAACCACTCACTCTCTCCATTTCTAATCCTGACGCAAGCTCTACTACTTTCATAAAAACTCTTGACAGCTCCTAGAAGCTTTCCTCTTATCCCATATATCTGCATAACCTCCCACAATGCCTTTCTGTCTACCCTATCGTAAGCCTTTTCCAGATCCATAAAAGCCCAAAAAACATCCTTCCCCTTTCCTATAGCTTTCTCATATATTTGTCTTACCACAAAGATCTGATCTACACAACCTCTACCCGTAAAAAGTAAAGGCATATATATATACATATACATACATATATATATATACATATACATATATATAAATATATATATATACATATATGTATATATATATATACATATGTATATATATACATATATGTATGTATATATATATATATATATATATATTGTGGCAAAGTAGCATGAAGCTGATACTTTAGGGTCTATATGGGGTACCCGTACGGACCAGAGCCACACATTATTTTGTCTGTGATAGAGGAAAACTCTGTTCATAGAGAAATTATGACACTTTTATACTACGACTATCCCTCCATTATGCTGTCCCCAACCCTTTGTTACTGTCCTGTCCCATTTCTCTGAATATTCATTTCCTTTTTTCGCCGACCCTGTGGTGGGGGAAGAGAATGCTACCACCAAGTCTTTCCACTTGTCGTAAAAGGCGACAAATAACGGGGCGAGGGATGGGATTAGGAGTCCTACTACATGTAGCCCCAAAAGGGGGCATTCCTAATAAAAGAAGTAAAGGCATAAGAGGGTCTGGGAGTTTTCCAACCAGTATCCTACGGTTTGGGTCTTTTAATGTGAGTGGATGTGGTACATATGAGAGTAAAAGGGAAGAGATAGGCAGCATATTTGTGAGAAGAAAGATGGATGTGCTGTCTTTGAGTGAAACTAAAATGAAAGGAAAGGGCAACTGTGAGTTTGGGAATGTAGCTTCTGACCTAGGGCAGTGGACAGGAGGCAGGGATGACCAGTCATCCAGGAGGTGCCAAGATAAGAAGGAGGGTGGAGAGGAATGGAATAAATGAGAAATGGAATGGGTGGGAGTGGTTTCTATGCCTTTTTCTTTTTGGCTACTCCCCACGTAGGGGGAAAAGCCTTTGGTATGTGTATGTAAATATATATATATATATATATATATATATATATATATATATATATATATATAAATATATTTAAATATGTATATATATATATATTTATATATATATATATATATATATATATATATATGCACTCACGAAGGGTGATTAAGAAATTCGTGGCTTAAGGTACAAAAATTTACTTCATGATAAATTGATACATATGTTTCTAACGTAATCTTCTTGCAAGTTTACACATTTATTCCAACGGTCGTGGAGTTTACGGATCTACTCTTCGTAGAAACTTGAGTCTTGGTCCTCCAAATACACCTCTTCGGCATCAACGACATCCTTATCCGTGGTGAAATGTTGACCGCTGAGCTCTTTTTTTCATCTTAGGAAATATATATATTAGTCTGATGGCGCATTGTCCTGATGGAAAAGCACCCCTAATAACAACTTTCCATGAAGTTTTTTTGTTTTGTTTTTTTTAGTTTTCTCTCGCAGCTGCCTTATTAGATTGGCATATTGTTCAGTAATGAACTGATCCTTTGTCATATAACACCATATAACACAATTTTTTCAGATTTAAAACTAATATTTTAGATTCTCTATGGCATGAGATCAATTTATTAATTTTTTGCCACTTTTGCTTATTCATTAATTTTTTTTCACAGTATCTGCTTTGAAATCAAATGATTCCTGTTAAATATAACTCTAATTGATGTTAACACAATTAATATGATAAATCAATGATAAAAAAGGAAGTTCTCCAGTCCCCGTCTTTAGAAATGAAAATAAAAAGGAAATGAGTAGGGTATAATTATGTATTATGATATATTAATACAGAGACAGCGATAGAGTGCAGTGATGCAGAGCGTTGATAAAGAGTGTTGCTCCGGAGGATTGATACAGAATTGATACAAAAAATTTAGCGTTATAGTTTAATCAAAAAGAAGTTTGTCTACGAGATTGGTAATTGTATTTCAGTTCACTTTCGCGCAAAAGGTCCCAGATATAGTCCCCAATCATACTTTCACTGTATTGTCCCTTGTAGCGCTCCTCGAAAGAGCTGACATCCTGATAAAATCTTTCACATTGTTCTTCTGAATAGTCTCCTATGTTTTCTTTGAACTCATCAAGGTGAGCATGTAGAACAAGCAGTTTCAGCGATATCTGGCAACCCATGCTCCGGTATGTGTCCACAATTTCGTCAACGATTTCTCTGTAGTTCTCTGCCTTGTGGTTTTTGAGGAAACTTTTGACTATAGAAATAAAGCTTGCTCAACATCAGACAGCTTCTCAGGAAAGCTGTCGGAGTCAATAAGCCGCTTCACCTGAGGGCCCACAAATACTTCGGGAACAGCTTCTGGATGTGCTTCAAGGCCTCACCTTCTGGATCCAACTGTTTAACAAACTACTTAATGAGGCCCAATTTGATGTGTAGGGGTGGCATCACTATTTTCGTTGGCTTCACCAGCGGTTCTTGCTTCAGGTTATGGGCCCCAACCTCATAGTCGGTCCTGAGGGGACACTTCCTCTTTTCGTAGTGAAGGGCTGTATTTCGGCTATCCCAAGAGCACAGATAGCAAGGGAACTTGGTGAAGCCTCCCTGAATCCCCATCAAGAAGGCCATCATCTTGAAATCACCAATAATCTCCAGCTGAATTGTTCGTAATTTAGTGCACTCAGCAGGGTTTTGACATTCTGGTACTGTTTTTTCATATGCACTGAACGAACCAGAGGAATCTAGGGCCACTGATTTGTGTTGTGCAGTAAAACAGCCTTGAGGTTTTTAGACGAACTGTCGGTGAAGATCCGCCAGTCAGAAGTGTTTCAGGGAATGCCACAGTATCGAAGAGCCCTCTGATGTCATGGCAGTAGCACAACTCATCTCTAAGAGTGAAGAATACTGAAAAGCTGCGATGCCGCTTCCTCTGGGAAGTAATTTGAACGCTGTCGTCCAATAAGTCCCACTGCTTCAGTCTGGAAATGAGCAGCTCGGCGCTAGACTTTGTCAAGGCCATTTCTCTTATGAGGTCATTGATGTCCTCTTGCTTGGGATATTAGGGACACCTTTCAGCAGCCACTCGGTGTCGACGGCGCACAGCAGATGATGCACCTTGCTCCTCCTCAGAATCATCATAGCTTGCTTTTTCTGCTGGAAAAGATTGATCTTTCAATGGAGGCTGTGGCACAGGTAGGTCCAGCACATTATTCCCCTTTCTTCGTTTTGTTGGGTCCACCATACAGAAATAACAGTCCGTGAGATGACCTGAAGGCCCACGCCAGACACGGAGGATAGCGAATTGCATTGCCCTCTTCTCTCCTCTAAACCAACCTTCAAGGGTGCGACGGCATTGGTCACAGATGACATGTGGTGCCCAGCGTTTGTCTTGGTCACCGACTGGTATTCCGAAGTAGGCATGATAGGCTTCCTTTGCATAGGTGCAACTGTCCAGGTAGTGTTTTTTAGCCCTCTTTACGAAGAATTATCCGCACACGTAGCAGAAGGAATCCGTTGGGTATTTGCTGCCATGACATTAACTTCGTCATACGTCTGAAAAAGTAAATGGATTGATTTAACCCTAAATGGTCATACTTCTTTTTATAACCTAAACCACTCTAACAACATACATTGAGAAATAAAAAACATATTCAACTTAGCTTTAATCAAATAAAGACAAACAAAACGAACTACGTGACCATACACTTCCACATCTACTGATGCTCTGACTTATATTTTTCATTGAAGCACTATTTTTCTGCAGTAGGAGTTGCCAATTCGTAATATAAACTCCTTCAAACGTTACAGATTTGAAAATATTGTCATTTAAGTACTTGTTTTGGTAAATATATAGTAAATTTTGAAGAGTTTACAAATCTGTCTCAGATGTTTATATAGGTTTAAACATAATGATATTATTTCAACAAAATAGATCTACTGACAACAAACCCAAAATTTAAAATCACAGGCAGTTATTTTTTAACCATATTGTATGAAGGATCATTGTCTCGTAGAGTAGCTACCATGCCCTCGTGAATTTCCTTTGGATTTAAGGCCTTGATGTGGAGGTATTGACTTCCCGATAACCAATTTTGTTCATTTTCTCTATAATACCTTACTACTCAATTATCTAAAAAATAAATTAAGTTAAAGGCTTGAAATTTTTATACCGGGTTATGAAATGTTAGATTTTGCGTGAAAACGCTACAAGTCTGTATCTTGTGTCCTTCTACCATAGATCATGAAATTTTCAATCATCCCTCGTACAGCTAACGATTATGTAGAGAAGGCAAGTACTGATGGTAAAGAAGAGTTGTCGAGTAGGTCTCGATGATCTTCGGTGGAAATCGTGATATCAGTGACCTACCGAAGGAAGTAATCTATGAAGAAAAGTCGAAATGAAGTCTGTTTTTAATGACAAATGGAACTGACGACAACCTCACATTTTTGTTGGTGATGTCTCAGTAGTAGAAGGAAGATCCATGCGCGAAGGACATTAACGATTGCGTCACACCTTTAATGACGGATATAGATGATCTGTAGATGCGTATGAGATAATATATTTGGTGGCTTGACTGTACATAAGTAAATATCTTATTCATATAATATTCACAAAACTGGAAAGGGGGCTACAGGTAAAACTGGCTTAGTTCCATCAAACCCACGTTATATTTAATTATGATAGTTTAAATCTGGATAACGCTAAGCAGTAAATCAATCAACTTGATGACCTCATTTTCCATATGTAGATATAGCTGTTGCCAAACGACTTTATTAGATTTCAAGAATGGCCGGAGGAGGAGAAATATAAATCAATGTAAAAAATGAAACGGAAAAATAACACAGAGAAACAAACTTGTTTTGAAGAAGGAAACATCACAGATAGTCACAATTTACATACACTGGGAACTGTTGGTTCTAAGATATAAAAAAAAGTGTAATGGAAAGGAATAAGACGAGCAGGAAGAGGACGAGGAAAAGAAAAAGAAATGAAACAGGATGAGGAAGAAGAGAGAGAAAAAAAAAGAGGAGGAAAAGGAGAAGGGCGAAGAAGAGGTGAAGAAATAAGAAGAGTAAAAGGAAGTGGTATACATATCTATATATGTATGTATATATATATATATATATATATATATATATACATATATATATATAAATGTGTGTGTGTGTGTGTGTATGATATATATATAAATATACATACATATATATATGCGTGAAGTAAAGAAGCAGGTTTTCTTTGATGCATGTTGAATTAAATACGACAGCATTCTGACAGTTGTTCAACTTTTTCTTAATGTTTTCTATTTTTCTTATCAACTTTTTCCAGTTGTAGGATGAGCTAATACAAGATCTCCATAGTTCTGCATTTAATATCATCGAGCTTTCGTCTTCAAAGAGACATAATCAGGATTGACAAAATTTCTGCAATAATGAATACAAATGTTGGTACATATAGATTACAAAAATACAAATACAAATATACAGGTGTAACATAAGATAGTTTACAAGAGTGTTATTACGTCTAAAAGGAAAGTACAAATGATAGAGAGAGAGAGAGAGGTTTAAATACATAAACTGCTGTCCGAGTTCCCACTACGGAGTCTAGCTGATCGTCTGAGTGGTGGGGAAGTGGGGGTGGGAGGAGAGGGGGAGAGGGGACCTTGATATAGCGATGTCTCAGGTTAGCGATACCATACAACTTAATACTGGATGTCATGTCCAACTGCATGTTTATAGTGGGGGCAGAATCCCTGATGTGGAATGCCTCCAGGAATTTCAACCTTCTGGGGTCCTCGTTGTACGTAATAATTTTGGTACTTTGAATTAAGGTGTCTCTGTCAATATTCCGATTATGATATTTTGAATAATGGTCCTTGATCGCTCCGTCCTGTTGGTGAAAAGTTAGTCTTCGGCTGAGAGTACAACTGGTGTGCCCGACGTATGTGACGTTGCGAGGCGTACAATCCTCGGCTGGACATTTAAATAAGTACATCACGTTGGTTTTAGAAGTAAAAGCAGCTCGACTATTACAGTTGTTTTTCATCACCATTGAGCAGGTTCTAGGGTTACGGTAGTATTAGCTCACCCTACAACTGGAAAAAAGTTGATAAGAAAAATAGAAAACATTAAGAAAAGCTGTCAGAATGCTGTCGTATTTAATTCAACATATATATATATATATATGTATATATATATGTATATATTCATACATACATACATATATATATATATATATATATATATATATATATATATATATGCAAAAATAATCACAATAACGCGTGACTAAAAGATATTGCAGAAACCACAGGGAAATTAAAGTCGGAATACTGAACGTTTTCGTCTATTACGACATCCTCAGAGTACAAAGAAAGAAAAAATAGAACACAATATTTATACAGAAGAAAGAAAACTGGGAGAGGTCATAGCCAAATAAAACCTTCGGACATTATACATACAACACATTTAATTACAAATGTTAATGTTAATGTTAATAAAAATACATATACATTCATATACACATAGAAATGGTGATAGTAACAAGAAAAAATAATAATAATAAAAAAAGTTAAAAAAAAAAAAAAAAAACATGTGGCCACATGGTTTTTGTTCTTTTTTATTTTATTTTATTTATTATTATTATTTTTTCTTGTTACTATCACCATTTCTATGTGTATATGAATGTATATGTATTTTTATTAACATTAACATTTCCATTTGTAATTAAATGTGTTGTATGTATAATGTCCGAAGGTTTTATGTGGCTATGACCTCTCCCAGTTTTCTTTCTTCTGTATAAATATTGTGTTCTATTTTTTCTTTCTTTGTACTCTGAGGATGTCGTAATAGACGAAAACGTTCAGTATTCCGACTTTAATTTCCCTGTGGTTTCTGCAATATATATATATATATTCTTACCTTCTTACCAGTTTCCTGTTAGGCATTAAACCTTGTCAGTCGTTCTGCCTTATGTAGCCTCTCCATCTGATCCTGTCCTTATATAGATGCTGGTGTTCGATGTCTTCAAGATTCTCTCCCCTGGCTTCCACTGCTCTACTAATGTTGTCCCTCCACCTCACTCTGGATCTACCTACTGGTCTTGTTCCTTCAGGTCTCCACTCATAATATTTTCTTGGATATCTGTTGATGTTCATTCTTTTCATATGAGCAAACCATCGTAGTTGTCCTTTTTCAATGAATTTTAGGATATTTTCCACTCCTAATTCTTGTCTGACGTAAACATTCCGGATTCTGTCTCTTCTGGTGACATTCCTTATTAATCTTAAAACTTTCATTTCTGTTGCTTGAATTTTATTTCCAACCTTGGTGGTAAGCGACCAGCCCTCGTACCCGTAGTTTATCTTTTTCCTTAGTGGTTTTTCCGCATATTTAGAATCACGAGTTTATGTTATTTCTCATGTGTGTGTATATATGTATATTTATATGTATAT
>NC_134811.1:41041656-41046656 GCF_046742065.1 Oratosquilla oratoria
TAGATAAATGCAAAGATCAGCCAAAGCTATTCTACCGGTATGTAAATGGTAAACTTAAAACCAAACAGGAACTAGTGAAACTACGCCAAGGAAATATAGAATACACAGAAGAATTAGAGATGGCCGAAATCATGAACAACCACTTTAAATCTGTCTTCACCAGAGAGAAAATACAAAATTGGGACGTAGATAATAACAAACATTCTCTCCACATGAGTGAATTTACAACATCAGAAGAAGAAATATCAGAACATCTATCAAAACTGGACGTCAGAAAATCACATGGCCCGGATGGAATTGCAAATTGGATTCTAAAAGAATGCAAAGAAGAGCTAACGGACAAAATACACATCATAATAAATAGCTCACTCAAGGAAGGAAAGATACCTAATGACTGGAAAAATGCTAACATTGTACCAATATATAAAGGAGGAAACAAGGAAGAACCCACCAACTATAGACCAGTATCACTAACAAGCACTATAGCCAAAATTTGTGAGAAAATCATCAAGAATAGATGGGTAAAACACCTGGAAGACAACAACATATTAAACCTAAGACAATTCGGGTTCAGACAAGGTAGATCATGCACCACAAACTTGATATGCTTCTACTCAAGACTAATAGACATAGTGCAAGAAAGAAACGGATGGGCTGATTGTGCATTCCTAGACTTGCAAAAAGCATTTGACAAAGTACCACACAGAAAACTACTAAAAAAAACTGGAACACATAGGGGGAATACAAGGGAACCTACTAAAATGGATGGAGGACTTCCTGACTGGAAGAAAGATGAGAGTAGTACTCAGAGAAAAATATTCAGATTGGAAAGAGGTGATCAGTGGAGTACCGCAAGGATCTGTACTGGCTCCAATAATGTTTGCTATCTATATGAATGATATGGACGAGGGCGTGAACTGTTACATGAGCTTCTTTGCTGATGACGCCAAACTGTTAAGGAAAGTAGAAACTGATAAGGACTGTGAAGCACTGCAAGAAGATCTGAATAGGGTATGGAACTGGAGTCAGAAATGGGAAGTAGATTTTAATACTAAGAAGTGTAGCATAATGGAGTTTGGAAAAAGCAAAAACAGAATATCAAGAAATTATACAATTGGAACCAAGGAAGTAAAGAAAGTAGGATCCGAAAAAGACTTGGATTATTATCACAAACGACTTGTCCTATGATACACAGATTAACAAAATTGTCGGGGAGACTTACAACTTGCTAAGATCAATAAAAGTGGCTTTTGCTTACCTGGACAAAGACATGATAAAAAAGAAATTGGTTACATTGATAAGGCCTAGACTAGAGTATGCGGCGACATTGTGGTCGACATTGTGTTAGGAATCACATTGGTCCACTATTATCTGCTGACGGTCAACTTGAATATTCAAATGAAGTAATGTGTAATATCTTAAACAATTATTTTAGCTCGGTATTCGTAAACGAAACACCTCAAAGTCAATTCCAAACTGAAACCTGTGAAAAGTCTGGGTAAACTTACTCACTACGGTAAATATAACAAAAGAAAAAATTAAAAGGTGTATAGACAAACTCAAAGTTAATAAAACACCAGGGCCTGACGGTTGGCATCCAAGAATCTTAAAGGAAATTAAAAATGAGATTGTTGTTCCATTAGAAATTATTTTCAAGAAATCCATCATATCCGGAGATGTTCCAAGAGAACAGAAGCTAGCTAACGTTACTCCCATATTCAAAAAAGGTGACAAAAAGAAACCAAATAACTATAGGCCCATAAGTTTGACTTCAATCGTAGGAAAAATAATGGAAACTATCATCAGAGATGCTATCGAACATCATTTAGAAAGTAACCGTTTGATAAATGATAGCCAGCATGGTTTCAGACGGAAACGTTCTTGCGTGACTAACTTACTCGAATTCTACAACTCAGTTATCTCGAATTATGACAAAAGAAACAATATAGATTTAATATATCTAGACTTTGCAAAAGCTTTTGATACCGTCCCACACGAAAGACTACTTACTAAATTAGCTTTACATGGAATAAGTGGTAGCCTATTAGGTTGGACTAGTAATTGGTTGAATGGTCGTAAACAGAGAGTTGTTTTAAATGGAAAAACTTCTGGATGGAAAAGTGTTGCAAGTGGAGTTCCTCAGGGTTCCGTTCTTGGGCCACTTCTATTCATAGTATATATAAATGATATAGACCATGGACTAAAATCTACTGTTTCCAAATTTGCTGATGATACAAAACTGTGCGGAATGGCAAATGATCACTCAAACCAATTAGATATTCAAGATGATTTAGATAAATTACAGCAATGGTCTGAAAAGTGGCTAATGAAATTTAACACAGGTAAATGCAAGGTAATGCACATAGGTAAAAATAACAGTAAGTACGATTACAAATTATTTGGAAATTCGTTAACAAAAGTGGATAGTGAAAAAGATCTCGGCGTAATTATCAGTAACGACCTCAAATCATCCAAGCAGTGTATTTCAGCCTCTGAGAAAGCAAATAAGATTCTGGGACTGATTGCGCGATCCTTTGATTTCAAAAGTCCATTACTCATTAACAAGCTATATAAATCGTTAGTTCGTCCACATTTGGAATATGCTGTTTCCGTATGGTCACCGAATCTCATTAAAGACATTGACAGACTGGAAAAAGTACAACGGCGAGCCACAAAACTGATTCCAAATATCAAAAATAAATCATACGAAAATCGACTAAAACACATGAATCTGTTTTCCCTAAAAAAAGCGTAGACTCAGAGGTGACTTGATACAGGTCTTTAAGATTCTAAAGGGAATTGACAACATCAAAAGTGACAAAATTTTCACATTGAATGAGAATCAGACAAGAAACAATGGTCTCAAACTGTCCGGAAATATATTCAATTTGGAAGTGGGTAGAAACAACTTTGCCAACCGTGTAGTTAATGAATGGAATAAACTTCCTGCACAGGTAGTGCAATGTAGTTCAGTTCGAAGCTTTAAGAATCATTTAGATAAATACCTAAGTAAGATGCTGTAATGATTATAATTTATCTTATATTATTTGTTTTTGTTTTGTTATCATTTGTCTGTCTAATTTTCATTTATTATTAGTTATATGTCAATTTATTATTATTTACTACTTACCTGTTTGTTTATTATTTAACTATACCTATGCATTTATTTATGTATTTTATTTGTTATTTACATTATTATATTTTTATTTATTGTTTTATTATTAATATGATTTTTTTTCGCATCCAACCTATATATGGATCAAAAGGTCTCCTGTCGGCATGCTCCGCCTTTGTAATTCTTTGTAAAATAGAAAGAATCCAAAGAGCAACTACAAAAATGGCACCTGCACTTGCAAACCTATCATACGAGGAGAGATTGGCTATACTGGAGCTACCGACACTGGAGGAAAGAAGAGAGAGAGGAGACCTACTGACCATCTACAGAATCATGAAAGGCACAGAGATACTTGATAGAGAAGAATTACTAAACTGGGACAAGAGAAACACAAGAGGACATGGAAGGAAATTAAGAAAACATAGCTATAGAAAAGAACTGAAGAAAAACAGTTTTCCACATAGAGTTTTAGACACTTGGAACAAACTGGATAATGAAATAGTAAGCGCAAAAACCATTCACGAGTTTAAAAGCAAACTAGACACTGAGAGATACAATGGCGGGACAACACGAGCATAGCTCCCCTTCCCGCAAAATACTAGGTAAATACAACTAGGTAAACACACACACACACACACACACACACACACACACACACACACACACACACACACACACACACACACACACACACACACACACACACACACACACACACACACACACACACACACACACACACACACACACACATACACACACTATATATATATATATATATATATATACATATATATACATATATCTGTATATATATATATATATACATATATATATACATATATCTGTATATATATATATATATATATATATATATATGTGTGTGTGTGTGTGTGTGTGTGTGTGTGTGTGTGTGTGTGTGTGTGTGTGTGTGTGTGTGTGTGTGTGTGTGTGTGTGTGTGTGTGTGTGTGTGTGTGTGTGTGTGTGTGTGTGTGTGTGTGTGTGTGTGTATGTATATATATAAAATGGGAGCAAATTCTCTAGTATACATGTGTTATTGAATTCAACAGCATTCTGGCAGTTGATAATCTTAATACTGTATTCTATTTTACTAACAAGGATCCGGTCATTTAGTGGGTGAGCAAAGACAATTTCTCCAAAAGCACCCATTTAATGTCTTATTCAAAATTTCGTCTATGAAGAGTCATCATCAGGAATAATCTGAAAAATGCAAAAATACAAACACACAAATTTTAACAAAAAAATTAAAGGGGTTATAATGATGTAACATAACGGTGAAATTTACTTACTAGACAGAAGAAATTAGGTATAACGCTCATTGCCATCGAACGAAAAATATATACCCCTAGATAATCTGACCGTTATGCCAGGACGTCAGATCATCTAAGAGTATACATTTCTTGTTCGACAACAATTGAGAGCCATTCTTCATTTCTTTTGTAAAGTAAATTTCCCTGTTATGTTATATCGTTATAATCGCTTTAAATTTTGTGTTCATACTTGTGTACTTGTATTGTTTCTATTTTCCATTTTTTCCCTAAAGATGTATCTATGTAGACGAAACGTTGAGTAAGACTTAAATGACTGTATTTGTTGAACTCATCTTTCCTCATCTCTTAAACGACCAGATCCTTGTTAGAAGCCTAGACAATATTAATAAGATTATATATACATATATTATATATATATATATATATATATATATATATATCACAACAAAAATATGTCGTAGCACATTTGTAAAATAATACTGATGACCCACTTTCGGAGAAGAATAAGCGAAGATATAGAGATCTGTATATTTCGATCACTTACTTTGATCCTCTTCAGCAGATATGAGTTACAATAGTAGAGAACAATGTG
>NC_134811.1:41056656-41059156 GCF_046742065.1 Oratosquilla oratoria
TCCATTTTTACCCTTACAAACACGATCAACACTAACAGCAGTATGTAGCTTAAAAAATCACACTCGAAAACTGATACGCTTTCAGGCTGAGAACTCAAACCTAGCCGATACATAACCAATGGACAGTAGCCAACTCAGCCATCGAAAGAGATGTGAGTTGAACTCAATTTCTTATATATACATACATACATACATACATACATACATACATACATACATACATACATACATACATACATACATACATACATACATACATACATACATACATACATAAATACATACATACATACATACATACATACATACATATATATATATATATATATATATATATGTATATATATATATATACACATATATGTATGTATGTATATATGGTCGAGTTACATAGCTATCAACGAACTTTATACTCATCCCATCACTGTTATGATTAGCCATTGTAAGTATGTACACAAGTGGAATTTTATCAATAACCACTGAATGGTACCCAGTACATAAATATTCATCTTATAAACCACATTATCGTACTTTCATATTGATTTCATGCAAACACGATCGACACTAACAGGAATATGAATCTCGATGGAAGTATATTAAGAAACAGAGGCTCTAAGACTGAGGACTCGAACCTAGCCGATAGGTAACGAATAGACAGAGATTTAACCAACTCAACCATCAAGATGGACATAAGTTAAGCTCCATTTCTAAAATATGTATACTCAAGTTATGTATGTATACACAATCTTTATACGCAAACCATACCCAGCATGATTGGCCCTTGGTAATGTGTACACAACTGGGAATTTATCAACAAATAATGAATGGTACACAAATATTCATATCATCAACCACATTATCTTACTTCCATTTTAATTCCATGCAAACACGATCGACACTAACAGGAGTATGAATCTCGATGGAAGTGTATTAAGAAACAGAGGCTCTCAGACTGAGGACTCGAACTTAGCCAATAGGTAGCAAATAGACAGTAATTTAACCCAGTGTTTCTCAACCTTTTTTTATTCTGTGGCCCCTTTCGACATGATTAAAAACCTTGTGGCCCCCCATGCTAACTCCATCCATCCCTCACTCTGACCACATAAAGAAGTGAAAATATCATGGACTAACACTTTAGGCATGAATCAAATAATAATATTAGTTGTATAAATTTATTTGTTGAATACTATCAAAATGAATAAAGTAGGAATACATGTAGGCGAACTTGGCTCTTTTTTCAAAAGTTTCAGGGCCGCCAACTTATCGATATTTGGCTCCAGAGATGTCGGAGAAAGACGTAAATTGCCTCTTTTTTCTATATCAAGGCGGTTTCGAGTCTTTGGCAGTAAGTGCATCATCCGACTGAAACCATTCTCAACTAAGTACGGTGTAGGAAAAGCAAGTAGAACCAACTTCACTTCCTTCCAGAGCAGTGGGTACTTTTCATACACATCTTGATTTATCCACAGTTTATGGCGCCCTCTACGCTTCAACCCTGCTCGAGCTGTTGTGTCATTCTGCAGTTTAATGACACTTTCTTAGATGGTGACATTCATGTATTCCATCAATATCAAGGAACCTTCCGAACGTCATTAAAAGGGCAGAACTATCAGGTAAAGTAGTTTCGTCAAAGTGAAGCGAGAACTCATTCACCAGCAGTTTTAAGACTAATTGGCTCTCAACATCAGCAGCCATTTCATCGATGCGTCGCGATACTGGAGTTGCTCAACGGAATAACACTAGTGACGTCTTGTGGACTTTGCTTCATGACTGTTTGAAGCACTATGGCTACTGCCGGCATGATGAGAGATTCACCAATAGTATGAGGTTTGCTTGCTTTTGCGATCAAATTGGATATCTTGTGAGGAGCCAGCATTCCTATGTCTATTTTTGCCACTTTTTGGGTGAACATATAATTCACTGTCATCTTTCCTTGGAACTCATCACGTAAATTCTTGAAAATCTCTAGCGGCTTGCCTTTCTTGTCTTTATGCGCAGTCTCCAGATTTTTTTTTTTTCAGTTTTCAGAGGCGCATATTCTCATTTGACATGGAGGCCATGCATATCAGGCACATGGGCATTGCAGAATTCTGTGGGTACTCGATGAATTCATAAGCAAGATATTCGACTGAATATTGACTGCATTTTTTTCTTAGGTGCACTGGCCATAATTTTCTGGACCATAAACAAGCGAAACTCATTAATACTAAATACCGGTATTATTGAATGGGAAATATCTGCCCTCCAAATAACTAAGCAAGCTAACAATTAAACAAAAACTATTAGCCATACGTTTTGCATTTCACCAAAAGGAATGCAGTCTGCTCTTTACACATAGTTTTCAACATACATACCAGAAATGAGTTGTATTCTTTGCTCACAACCTGAAGCAAAACGACGAAAATAAACTTATGGCTTTAATGCGAAAATTCAGCGATAGCGAAGCAGTAGTAGAAAAAAAAAAAACAATCACAGGGAAAAGAAAACTCCAGATTGGCCC
>NC_134811.1:41076656-41096656 GCF_046742065.1 Oratosquilla oratoria
GGGAAAAATTCCTTCGGGCTGCGTCAATTTTTTTCACACATACTTTTTCATCCTCTATCCCCCACCCATTCCACCTAATGCATCAGAACATCATCCATATGCAAACATTCTCCATTCACCCCTGTCTTCTGTCCTCTACCGTCCTTCCACAACAGACTTTCCCCTCTTCCCCAAAGCCCCTTTCACCCCATCCATCCATCCATCTCATCCTCGGTCGCCCACTCATGTTCACTCCCTCCACATCTGCCTTCCACACCTCTTTTACTAGTTTTTCTTCACTCATTCTTTCCATGTGTCCTAACCATCCCAATACTTTTTCATTCACTCTATCTCCCAACTCACTTTCTACCACCGTTCTCCTACTCACCTCCTCCTTTCTCATTCTATGCAGCCTAGTAACCACTGTCATACTTCTCGGACACCTCATCTCAAACACATTCAAACTTCTCTCTTCTTTATCTTATGTTCCATGTTTCTGCCCCGTACAATGCTGTCGGTACAATCACTCCTTCATAAAACCTCCTCTTAGCATCTATTCCCAAATGTCTATTTCTCATTACACTTTTGAATCCCCCATGGCAATAATCGCTTCTATCAATCTACATTCTATCTCCACCTCCACTCCTCCCTTTCATGCCACATTCGCACCCAAGTATCTAAAACTATCCACTTTCTCCAGCCTCTCTTCCTTAATACTCACTTCCAGTCTGCTGCTTGTACATCTCATCACCTTACTCTTACCCACATCTATATTCAACTTCCTTCTTTCACACACCCTCCCAAACTCTGTCACTAACTTCCTCATTCCCTCTTCTGATCCCGCCACAAGTACAGTGTCGTCCGCAAACAACAGCTGGCTTTCTTTCCACTTTTCTCCATTTTCTTTAACCATCTCCAATCTCTGACCCACCACCCTTGCATTTACCTCTCGCACCACCCCATCCATGTATAAATTGAACAGCCAGGGCGACACAACACAACCATGACGAAGTCCCGCATTTACCTCGAACCACGCACTCTCTCTATTTCTAATCCTGACACACGCTCTACTACTCTCGTAAAAACTCTTGACAGCTCCTAAAAGCTTTCCTTCTATCCCGTATATCTGCAAAATCTCCCACAATGCCTTCCTGTGTACCCTTTCATAAGCCTTTTCCAGATCCATAAGAGCCCAATAAAATCTTAACTTTTTCCTATAGCTTTCTCACCTATCTGCCTTAACACAAAAATCTGATCTACGCGACCTCTACCTATCCTAAACCTTCTAAGCCTTCCCAACTACACTCTGAAACTACTACACTTACGTTTGTTCCCTTTTCCCTTGTAAAGTGGGACTATACAGGCAATCGTCCAATCCTCCGGCACTCTACCTTCTCTTAACATACGTACATATACCAAAGGCTTTTTACTCCTTTCAAGGGAGTTAGCCAAAAAGAAAATGGCATAGAAACCACTCCCACCCATTCCATCCCCTACAAACTCCACTACCCTCCACCCTCTTCCATCCATCTTATCTTGGTACCTACTGGATGACGGGTCATCCCTGCATCCTGTCCATTGCCCTGGGTCAGAAGCAGTGTCGCAGGACACAGCATATCCACAGGAAATCCGCTTCTTTAATTCGGCGACCCCCCTCTCCGTCCCCTCATGCAGAATTGGAGAAGACGGGGAGAAATCCCTTCGGACTGCGTCAATTTATTTCTCATACATACTCCCTCACCACCATCCCCCACCCACTCATGCATCATAGCGTCATTCATACACAACCCCTCTCCATTCACCCCTATCTTCTGTCCTCTCCCGTCCTTCCTCAACAGACATTCCTCTCTTTGGTAATGCCCCTTTTACCCCATCCATCCATCTCATCCTAGGACGCCCCCTCATATTCACTCCTTCCATTTCTGCCTTCCACATCTCTTTTACTAATCTTTCTTCACTCATTCTTTCCATGTATCCAAACCATCCTAATACTCTTTCATCAACCCTATCTCTCAAGTCCCTTTCCACCCCTGTTCTCCTCATCACCTCCTCATTTCTCACTCTATCCAGCCTAGTAGCCCCTATCATACTTCTCAGACATTTCATCTCAAACACATTCAAACTCCTTCTCTCTTCCTCTCTTGTGCTACATGTGTCTGCCCCGTATAGTGCTGTCGGTACAATCACTTCTTCATACAACCTCCTCTTAGCATCCATCCCCAAATGTCTATTTCTCATTACACTTTTTAATCCACCAAGACATTTAGTCGTTTCTCTCAATCTGGGGTATTGGCTGCATGTTATTTTGGCAAAGTAGCATACAGTTGATACTTTAGGGTCTATATGGGGCGCCCCTGCGGACCAGAGTCACACATCATTTTGTATATGATAGATGAGGACTCTGTTCATAGAGAAATGATGACACTTCTATTATACTAGGACTGTCCCTTCATTATGCTGTCCCCCAAATCCTTGTTACTGTCCTGTAGCATTTCTCTGAATATTCATTTCCTTTTTTCGCCTACCCTGTGGTGGGGGAAAATAATGCTGCCCCCAAGTGTTCCCACTTGAGTCGTAAAAGGAGAAAAAAGCGGGGCGGGGGTTAGGACTAGGAATCATTCTCCATATAGCCACACAGGGGACATTTCTAAAAATAAATAAATAAATAAATAAATAGATAAATAAATAAATAAACAAATAAATAAATAAATAAATAAATAAATAAATAAATAAATAAATAAATAAATAAATAAATAAATAAATAAATAAATAAATAAATAAATAAATAAATAAATAAATAAATAAATAAATAAATAAATAAATAAATAAATAAATAAATAAATAATTAAATAAATAAATGAATAAATAAATAGATAAATAAATGAATAAATAAATAAATAAACAACAAAATAGATAAATAAATAACTAAATAAATAAATAAATAAATAAATAAATAAATAAATAAATAAATAAATAAATAAATAAATAAATAAATAAATAAATAAATAAATAAATAAATAAATAAATAAATAAATAAATAAATAAATAAATAAATAAATAAATGAATAAATAAATAAATAAATAAATAAATAAAATAGATTAATAGATAAATAAATAAATAAAGTACTGGCATAGGAGGTTCTAAGAGTTTTCCAACCGGCACACAAAGGTTTGGGTCTTTTAATGTGCGTGGATGTGGTACAGATGGGTACAGATGAGAGTAGAAGGGAAGAGATAGGGAGTATGTTTGTGAGAAGAAAGATAGATGTGTTGGCTTTAAGTGAAACTAAGTTTAAAGGGAGGGGTGAGTGTGAGTTTGGGAGTGTAGTTTGGAGGTACTCATGAGTGAAGAGAGGACAAGGGAGAGAAGGGGTGGCTATGCTAGTAAGTGAAGAGATAGGTAAACGTGTAGTGAAGTGGAAGGAGGATTCTTCAAGGTTGATGTGGATGAAGGTGAAGCTAGGAAGGGAGATGTGAGTTTTTGTAAGTGCGTATGGATCTGGTAGTGAGAAGAGCGTACAGGAAAGGGAGGCTTTTTGGGTAGATTTAAATGAGTGCAATGTAGTTGTATTGGGAGACCTTAATGCTGGGGTAGGAAACGTGCCAATAGAAGTATGGAGTTCCAGATAAAAATCGTAGTGGAGAATTGATGGTGGTGATGTGTCTCGAAAGAGTTGATGATAGCAAATACAGTGTTTAGGAAGAAAGTCAAGCATAGGTACACATGGGTGAGGGTGGTAGATGGAAGGGTGGCAGATAGAGCGTTAATGGACTATATGGTGGTGACCAGGAGTATGGTAGGAGGAGTTAAGGATGTAGATGTTTGAAGGGGAGAGAGTGGGGAATATCAGATACTTTTTTGGTGGAAGGTAAATTGAGAGTGGAGAATATGTGGAGAAAGAGGAAAAGGGCAGAAGGTGGGGAGGTACTTAGAGTTAACTGCTTCAATGAGAAAGAAAAGGGGAAAGAGTATAAGAAGAAGCTGAAAGAGGAGTGGGAGGGGCTGAAGGATAGAGTAGAACTAGGAGTGGAGGAGGAATGGGGATGGTTCAAGGAGGGAGTCATAATGTGTGCAAAGATGTGGTATGTGGAACAAGGAGGGCGGGAGGAAATAGAAGGAAGAGTAGTGAATGTTCGGATGAGGAAGCAAAGGGTGTAGAAGGAAGGGTGTAGAAGAAAAGAAGCAGGACTTCATAGATTGGCTACAAATTAAGACGAGGGAATTGTATGAGAGGTACAAAGTAAAGAGAAGGGAAGGTAAGCATAAGATAAAGGAGGCAACGAGGAGAGCAGATATGAAATGGGGTATGGGTATGACAGAAATTTTCTAAAGTAATAAAAAGATGTTATGGAAAGAGGTTAAAAGAAGAAGAGGAGGCGAATCAAATAGAGAAGAAAAGGTAAAAGGTGCAGATGGAGAGATGATAATGGAAGAGAAGGCAGTGAGAGGAAGGTGGGCAGAGTATTTTAGGGAATTGCTAAATGTGAAGGAGGATAGGGAGGGAAAAGTAGTTGCAGTGGGAAGTGCTAAGAAAATGAGAGTGATGAGTGAGGAAAAAGGAGGAGAAATAGGGAAAAATGAAGTGAAAGCAACTATTAAGACGATGAGAGCAGGTAAGGCACCTGGATTGGATGGATGACATGCAGAATGTCTGGAAAAAGGAGGTACAGTTATGGTGGACTGGCTGGTGAGGATATTTAATGCTTGTTTAAGAGAGAGTAGAGTGCCAGAGGGCTGGAGGAGTGCCTCTATAGTTTCACTTTACAAGGGAAAAGGGGACAAATGTGAGTGTAGTAGTATCAGAACGATCAGCTTATTGAGTGCAGTTGGGAAGGCTTATGGGAGGGTCTTGATTGAGAGGATTAGGAGAGGAACAGAGGGAGAAATTGGTGAGGAACAGTGTGGTTTTAGGACAGGTAGATGTTGCGTAGATCAGATTTTGTGGTAAGACTGATATGTGAGAAAGCTATAGGAAAAGGTAAGGATTTTTTTTCGGCTTTTGTGGATTTGGAAAAGGCTTACGACAGGGTAGATAAGAAAGAAATGTGGGAGGTATTGCAGATATACGGGATAGGAGGAAAGCTGTTAGGAGCAGTCAAGATTTTTTATGAGAGTAGTAGATCTTATGTTAGGATTAGAAATGGAGAGAGTGAATGGTTTGAGGTAAAGGTGGGACTTTGTCTGGGATGTGCTATGTGGCCCTGGCTGTTCAATCTATACGTGGATGGGGTGGTGCGAGAGGTGAATGCAAGGGTAGTGGGTCAGGGGTTGGAGATGGTTAAAGAAAATGGAGAAAAGTGGGAGGTGAGCCAGCTGTTGTTTGCTGACGACACTGCGCTTGTAGCAGGATCAGTGGAGGGATTGAGGAAGTTAGTGACAGAGTTTGAGAAGGTGTGTGAAAGAAGAAAGTTGAAGAAAATTTTTGGCAAAATTGAGGTGATGAGGTATACAAGTGGAGAGAGTGGCAGCAGACTGGAAGTGAGTATCAAGGAAGAGAGGCTGGAGGAAATGGATAGTTTTAGATACTTGGGTGTGAATGTGGCAATAAAGGGAGAAGTAGGGGTTGAGGTAGAATGTAGATCGGGAGAAAGCGAGTAAAGGTCATGGTGGATTTTTCATCTCCTAGACAAACATTAAACAACCTCACCAGCCAGTCCACCATCACTATATCCTCCTTTTTCAGACATTCTGCTTGACATCCATCTAGACCAGGTGCCTTACCTACTCTCATCTTAACAAATGCCTTCATTTCATCCTTCCTTATTTCTCCTCCTTTTTGCTCACTCATTACAGGTCTTTAAGATTTTAAAGGGAATTGACAACATCAAAAGTGACAAAATTTTCACATTGAATGAGAATCAGACAAGAAACAATGGTCTCAAACTGTCCGGAAATAGATTCAATTTGGAAGTAGGTAGAAACAACTTTGCCAACCGTGTAGTTAATGAATGGAATAAACTTCCTGCACAGGTAGTGCAATGTAGTTCAGTTCGAAGCTTTAAGAATCATTTAGATAAATACCTAAGTAAGATGCTGTAATTATTATAATTTATGTTATATTATTTGTTTTTGTTTTGTTATAATTTGTCTGTCTGATTTTCATTTATTATTAGTTATATGTCAATTTATTATCATTTACTATTTACCTGTTTGTGTTATTCAACTATACCAATGCATTTATTTATGTATTTTAATTGTTATTTACATTGTTATAGTTTTAATTTATTATTAATATGATTTTTTTTTTTTTTTTTTTTTGCAACCGACCTAGATATGGATCAAAAGGTCTCCTGTCGGCATGCTTTGCCTTTGTAATCCTTTGTAATCCTTTTTAGCACTACCCACTGCAACTACCTTTCCCACCCTATTCTCCTTCACATTTAGCAACTCCCTAAAACACTCTGCCCATCTTCCCCTTATTGCCATCTCTTCCATTATCATCTCTCCATCTGCACCTTTTACCTTTTCTTCTCTACTTGATTCACCTCATCTCCATCTCCCAATTTTGTTCTAAATCATCTTTTTATTACTTTCAAAACTTTCTGTCATACTCTTACCCCATTTCACATCTGCTCTTATCTTATCTTATCTTATCTTATCTTATCTTATCTTATCTTATCTTATCTTATCTTATCTTATCTTATCTTATCTTATCTTATCTTATCTTATCTTATCTTTACCTTATGTTTTACTTCTCTTCTCTTTTTTTTTTTTTTTTTTTGTACCTTTCATATTACTCCCATATGACTCTCTCGTCCTATTTTGTAACCAATCTGTGAAAGCTCGCTTTTTCTCTTATACAACCTTCTTTGTTTCCTCACTACACCTCTCACTATTGCCTCCCATCCTTCTTGTTCCACACACTATCTTTGGACGCCTTGTGACTCCCTCCTTAAACCATTCCCATTCCTCATCCACCCCTAGTTCTACTCTATCCTTCACTTCCTCCCACTCCTCTCTCAGCTTTTTCTTGCACTCCTTCTCTTTTTCTTTCTCATTTATGCAGTTCACTCCATGCACCTCACTACCTTTTGTCCTTTTCCTCTTTCTCAATCTATCCTCCACTCTCAGATTGCCTTCCACCAGAAAATGATCTGATATTCCCCCACTCTTTCCCCTTAGAACATGTATATCCTTAAATCTTCCTATTATATTCCTATCTACCACTACATAGTCCATTAACGCTCTATCTGCCACCCTTTGATCCACCACCCTCTCCCATGTGTACCTATGCTTGACTTTCTTCCGAAATACTGTATTTGCTATCAACTCTCTTTCTAGGCACATATTCACCATCAATTCTCCGCTACGATTCTTTCCTAGAACTCCACATTTCCCGACTACTCCATGTATTTGTTCATTTCCTACCCTAGCATTAAGGTCTCCCAATACTACTACATTGACGTTCCTCCTTAATCCCTCTATGCACTTATTTAAATCTGTTCAAAAAGCCTCCCTTTTTTCTTCACTCTTCTCACTACCAGGCTCATATGCATTTACAAAAACCCACATCTCCTTACCCAGTTTCACCTTCATCCACATTAACTTTGAAGAAACCTCCTTCCACTCCAGTATACGTTTACCTATCTCTTCACTTACTAGTATAGCCACCACTTCTGTCCCTTGCCCTCTATTCACTCTTGAGAAATTTCCATGTACACTCCCAAACTCACACTCGCCCCTCCCTCTCAACTTAGTTTCACTCAAAGACAACACATCTATCTTTCTTCTCACAAATATACTACCTATCTCTTTCCTTTTACTCTTATATGTACCACATCCACGCACATTTAAAGACCCAAACCTTAGGGTACTGGTTGGTAAACTCCTTGGTCCTCTCATGCCTTTATTTCATTTATCTATTTATTTATTTGTTTACTTATTTATTGACCTATTTTTAGGAATGTCCCCTGTGTGGCTATAGGGAAAAGGATTCCTAGTCCTAATCCCCGTTCCGTTTTTCTCGCCTCCTACGATTCAAGTGGGAATACATGGTGGCAGCATTATATCCCCCTCCACAGGGTAGGTGAAACAAGGAAATGGATATTCAGAGAAATGGTACAGGGCAGCAACAAGGTGTTAGAGGACAGAATAACGGAGAGACAGTTGCAGTATAATAAAAATGTCACCATTTCTCTGTAAACAGAGTCTTCCAGTATCACAGACAAAATAATGTGTTGCCCTGGTCCGTATGAGCGCCTTATATAGACCCTAGAGTATCAACTGCATGCTACTTTGCCACAACCTGCAGCCAAGACCCCAAACGGAATATATATATATATATATATATATATATATATATATGTATATATATATATATATATATATATATGAAAAAGGAGGAAAAAGAGAGTTACGGGTCTCGTTTCGAGTTTATTCCCGACCGGTTTCGCTTGTAGATTCTGAAGAAGCTACAAGCGAAGCCGGTCAGGAATAAAGTCGGAACGAGACCCGTGACTCTCTTTTTCCACCTTTTTCAACTTGTCACAATGTCTCAACATCATCATCATCATCCAAAAACTCCGGACTGCAAATTCTATGGGCTCTCAGAAACATTGATGACAACACTGACATCTTTATCCTGCAATGATGAGACGAATAAAAATGTACGTATGAAAGGACATTGGTGGGTTTTCTATAGACATCAAATTTGAAGGAACTTTCCTTTCTGTAAACCATTACATCAAGGAAAGGTAAATGATTATGTCCTTTCATACGTATATTTTTATTCGTCTCATCATTGCAGGACAAAGATGTCAGTGTTGTCATCAATGTTTCTGAGAGCCCATAGAATTTGCAGTCCGGAGTTTTTGGATGATGAACTCTTAAGAATATCTAACATAGCTTCAAAATTAGAATATCCTAAGCACCTCGTGGAGATTTCTTATAAATCGGCAAAGAAATCTTTCTACGAGGAAAAAGCTAGTAAAACTTTTAATGTAAAGAACCTACTTGTACTGCCTTTCAACGAGAATTTCGTCAAACTACCTCATATTCTTAAGACTTTCAACATTCAAGTGGCATTTAAGAACTCCAATACAGTTAGAAGTCTTTTAATTAAAAACTCTCCATATAAGGAAGAAGAATGATATTCAATTCCATGTGAAAATTGCGACAAATGCTATATTGGTCAGACTGGAAAAGAATTAAAAGTAAGGTTAAAACAACATCAGTATAGCGTCAAGAGTGGGCAAATTTCTAATGCTTTATTTATTCACCTAAGGGATTTTAATCATTGTATAAATTGGGAGGGTGCTAAAGAAATTGTTAAAGATAAGTCATATTTGACGAGAAATATAATAGAATCCAGTCTGATCAAAGATACATTTGTCAATAACTTAAATTTAAGTCATGGTATGTATAAATTAGACAATTTTATTGTGAAAAAAGTAGTAGCCCAAACGTCCGCTGCCGCGAACGGGTCAGGTTGACATTAGAGCCTCACAACTTTTCCTGGTTCCCTCCCTGACCTCATACTCTTTGTATATATTCTTGTGTACTTTTTCCTTTCTATGTACCCTGAGGATGTCTGAATAGACGAAAGCGCTTGCTCATCAGTTTTCTTTTTCCTTGGTGGTTTTTCCGCATATTTAGAATCACGAGTCTATGTGATTTTTCATGCAATATATGTATATTTATGTATATATATATATATATATATATATATATATATATATATATATATATATATATACAATTCACTTTGATTTAAGTCAGCAAGGTCTGGCTGAGTAGGAATATCATCTGTGTTCTCACTAGGTTAGAGGATAACTACATCAACATGAGCATCCTCTTTATGCTCGCTAATCTCTTCCTGCACCATGCGGCTTATGCTACGGGTAACAGCATATGCAGGGAATATGCCCGGAATGTCTGCCTCTAATTGGGAAGTATTATTCCCGGCAGAGGGACACAAAGAGACTATGGCATTAGGTAACATCGTGCCCCCAGCGAGGTAATTTCCTATCAGGAGTGAGACTTCTTCTACAGGTAATTTGTGGACTTCTCCTAACTGGGCATAACCTGTCCTAAAATCTGACTGCAAGTATACTTGGCATATAGGGATACGTGACCCGCCTGTTAAACCGTTCACGAGGACCCAACTCCCAGTATAAGATGCATCTATCAAAGTAGCCACGTCTTTTGTAATTAGTGATAAGGCTGAGCCTGTGTCTCTAAGAAGCTTAATAGATGTGGGCGGGCTATCTTGATCAAGGGCCACTGAACCAGAAGAACAGAATGGTTCAAATGTGGATAACATAGGTGGGGACATTTTTTCTGGGACAACAGATGGACTAACAGCAGTGAGACAGGGCTCCAAAAAACTTTCCGATTGCTCGGCCACGTTGATCGAGAAAGAGGGGGACCTTTGGAGAGAAGCCTTTTTTGTTGTTGTTGTAGTTTGAAACAGTCATCAACAGGATGTCCTGGCCTTTTGCAATATTCGCAATAGCTCCTCACTCCAATAAGGGTAGATCCCCTGGTCTCACTATCAACAAGCTTACCTGAGGTAGATGAAGCAGATGATGAGTGGGCCGGCGGTCGAGGAAGCTGTGGAGGTCCAATTGGCTTGGGATCCCTAGCAGGGGGGAATCTTTGGGGCAAGGCAGGGTGAGACCTGGAATGCATTCTAGGATTAGTCAATTGGTAATAGTCGGCCGCCGGGCCAACCTCTGCCAAAGGTACGGATACCTCGTTGATCCAAATTGGCTAGCACATCTGGAGGGATATTATTTCTAATATCCTCCATCAATATTAATTCTTGCAGTTTCTCCAGGTCTACGTGAGCCTCCTCGCTTTCCACCCACCGGGTGAATAAACGATGCTTCCGCCTGAAGTCTCCCTATTTCTAGTTCCAACTTCTTAAGTTCAACCTGTAAGGCTAAATTATTTACGGGGCTAGCACCCCCAACATCTTCCGGTGAGGCGGGGATGAGTTTATTTTCCTCGAAGTACTCAAGAATTTTGTCTCTCAAGGGGTTCTTATTGGAATAATGGTAACAATTCAATAGCTTGCTACAAAAAATCTCGGCGATAAAACACAACCTTATGGGCGTTCTAACAATATAAATGCACAAATCCTAATGGCTACTATCCCGGACAGGCCCCCACTTGTTACCCTCTTCTATTAAAGCCCAATCTTAATTGGAGAAGCAATCCTACCTCTAATCATTGACACAAGATTGAGACTAAATGGTAGGGTAGCAATATACTGCATATCAACTATAAATCTCAGTGCAGTACTTTTAAGCTCGTATTTCATAAGTTTAGGTGACCGGTGGATAACTCTGAGGAGCGTCAAGGTATAGCAAAACTATTGTATCACTAACGTATTTTCATATTCACTTAACACTACAACACACTTATTGTATGCCTACCAGGACCACTTGTTACCACTAATGTCCACCTAACATACTTAACCTAATAATTACAGAGGAGCGGAAAAAAGGCATCCGCTCTGAACGGGTTCAGAACCAGAGAGAGAGATATAGAGGGAAAAAAGTTCGTACTTCATGACTGCGGTCACCGTGGTGGCGGCAGTTGGCAACTCGCAATACTATTATCATTTATTTTATTATAGCTAGGACGAGTGGAATAGTATACTACACACACAGACATCATTAACATAACAAAGTACAATTTATAAAATGAATAATTTCATAGCTATCTAAAGTAAAAGAATGACAAAGAAATCATACACACGGAACAGGGAAAGTCTTATTTCATACGATCTGTAATTCAGGAAGGCGTGAAATAGGGCGTGGCTATAAGCTAACTGAAACAGGTGGTTAAATGAAAAGCACATCTCTTACAAAGGAACACAGGGACTAGCGGCCACGCAACAGTATATATATATATATATATATATATATATATATATATATATATATGTATGTATGTATGTATGTATGTATACCTGTATATATATATATATATATATATACATACATATATGTATATATATATATATATATACATACATATATTTATATATATATATATATATATATATATGGTTAAAAATACAACAACTTCTGTATTTATGATCTTGTTGATACTCTACTTTGCGAACTGCAGATTTATGCGTAGAGTTGAGTGCAGAAATACTACTGCCAAAAGGCACAGTAAAACACAGTGGAGCGTTCTTAATGTATTCACGACGTTTCATACACTTTGTACATTTTCAAATGATATTGATAACAATAGAAATACATGTTTATATATATATTAAAAGAATGGGGTTCATGGTGCGGGGTGAGGTCACATAAAAATTATCAAGGGGGAGGATTGGTGGTGTAACTCCGTGGGTTGGTGGAACTCTGTGGGATAGTGGAACTCCGTGGGGAGGTGGAATTCCGTACAGTGGTGGACTTCATACTTCATAAACGTAATCATGGCAGATTTAATTTTGGAGACTTCTCTTTAATAAGAAGGGCCTCGAGAATTTGTAAGCGCTTTGTATCCTGTTCTTGTCCAATATATATATATATTTTTGTCATATTTCCCATGTTAGAGTGGTGTGGCATGTAATTGTGTGAGTTTTTGGTGTACCATTTTGGAGGTGGAGAGCGATTCTTCTACTAAATGTTGTTGTTGTGTATCTTATATATGAGGAGAGTAGGGACGCACAGTTCCCTATTTTGCACGAGTATTCATACACAAGATGACTCCTTTGTAGGTGTCGGATTTCCGTGGAAGGGCTATTTTTCATGAGCAGTGATGAGGTTTTTCTGTTTGTATAATAAATGACAACATCGAGGAAATCTTGGGGTAGGGTGGGTTTGACAATTTTTTTGATTGTTTGTTTTACTATGCGTTCATCTGTACTATAATCCGAGTGCATAAAGGCCTTGTAGAAGATTTTAATTCGTTCACCTTCTTTGTTGGTCGCGTTTTAAGTTGTAGGTAC
Organism: Oratosquilla oratoria; assembly: GCF_046742065.1. Taxonomy (NCBI): domain Eukaryota; kingdom Metazoa; phylum Arthropoda; class Malacostraca; order Stomatopoda; family Squillidae; genus Oratosquilla; species Oratosquilla oratoria. Next base: position 41,089,547 of record NC_134811.1, read on the forward strand.
CATATATCTATTTCACGTTTAATAATCTTGTTGATTACCTTGTTAGGATAGCCATTGTCGACCAGGACTTGGGTTGTTCTCTCTATTTCTAGATGAGTGGCACTCCAACTACTGGAATGAGGGAGGGCCCTTCTGATGAAAGCTCTAATGGTGGGGTCTTTGTAGCGTTGGGGGGCACTTGCTCATTTCGTTAAGGCACAGCCCTGGGTTGGTCGGTTTCGTGTATACACTTGTTTTGAGATAAGAAGGATTTTGTTGGACGAGGATGTTTAAGAAGGGAAGCTTGTTTTCTTGACTAAATTCTATAGTAAAATTAAGTCCAGAAATCTCTTGCATTATATCTTTCAAGGGGGTAAGTTCCGATTTGTAGTCTACTTTAACATAAATATCGTCAATGTATCTTGCATAAATTGACGGCTTTTTAGAATAATTAGATACCTCTTTTTCAACTATTTCCAATGAAAAAAATTGCAAAGAGAATGTGTTGGCACGATGTGTATATATTTATATTGTAATGTGTATATTTTATTTATATAAGTGTGATATTGTATGTATACATTTCAGTAGTGTTGTTGTATTTATTATTATTTTTATCGGATGCCCGCAAGGCTTGGCTTGGGCAGTTTTGGCGGGAATGTTGGCGTCACTTCAGTCTCCTTGTGGCTCTGACGCCTGCTGCACGTGTTTTTTGTGTGTTCGTGCCTTTTTCTAATTTTTCCCAATATATTGATCTGTGCTTCCGGTGTTTCATTGCCACCCAGAACAAGAACACCAAGTGGGGATACCATAGTGACACCATCAATCTGTCTATACATATTGCCTCGAGGACATATATTTCTAACAGAGCTTAGAGGCTTTTGGTAAATCGAGTTTGGGAACACTATTCTCGGGATAGACCTCTTCCAGCATGTAATTAATAGTGCGTAAAATTGGAACATGGGTAAATAGATGTTCGGCATCTAGCGATGGAGAACATAAACACTGGGGAAGGCTCGGAATCCTAAGCACTCTAACGTTTCGTTCGCGAAGAACTTCTTCAGAGAGTGTACGAAAACCAGTTACACAGTTTTCCGTACACTCTCTGAAGAAGTTCTACCAGAACGAAACGTTAGTGTTTAGGATTCCGAGCCTTCCCCTGTGTTTATGTTCTCCAGAAATAAAACTTCAATGGATTCTTGGCGTTTAAACTCACCACCCTACCACTCATATATATATATATATATATATATATATATATATGTATATATTTTATGTATGTATGTATGTATATATATATATATATATATATATATGTATATATATATATATGTGTGTGTGTGTGTGTGTGTGTGTGTGTATGTGTGTGTGTGTGTGTGTGTGTGTGTGTGTGTGTGTGTGTGTGTGCGTGTGTGTGTGTGTGTGTGCGCACACACACACACACACACACACACACACACACACACACACACACACACACACACACACACACACACACACACATATATATATATATATATATGTGTGTGTGTGTGTGTGTGTGTGTGTGTGTGTGTGTGTGTGTGTGTGTGTGTGTGTGTGTGTGTGTGTGTATGTGTATATATATATATATATATATATATATATATATTTATATATATATATATATATATATATGTATATATATATATGAAAATCCATTGAATAAGTTGCATAAACACGGCAAAGGAAACATGGGCTGGAAATGAAGTTATTCCTGACGTTTCGTCTATTGACTTTCTCAAAGGAATGAGCATACTGGTGTGTGTAATTCGGGAGTGAAGCTCCCACGAGCTTTTGATGTGAGCCCGTTTGGAGGGTGATTTTACATATGTGTGTGGGCCCAACCACACACACTAATACATTCACAAGATGTGCATACGCATGTAAAATACATATGCACATCTCGGCGAATGCACCCTTTCTGATCTAACGGTGTTTGGTGTTACAAGAGGTGAAACAGTGAATACATGTATAGATATATATATATAGATTTACAGGGGGGTCTGACACTCCACCAGCCGACGCAGTTCGTAATCGCTTAGGTGGTGGCATAGGCGACGCACAAGACCCTCAGATGTTGTCGGAGGCCCTTTCCTCAGAAAAGAAGTTGCGGGGCAATGCTTGAGGTAATGCTTCAGGGTGGCTACAGTGGTGGCATCTTCTTTCTTCAGGTGTTGGGTTACTTTTGATTTGCCAGAAACAACGGTCCTCCAGTCGCAGACGGAAGAGCAGAGTTTCCACTTTTCTAGGTGTGGAGCGAGGAAGTACAAGGGGTTCGTAGTCTGTGACTGCCCTGTACCACCTCGCCCTCTCTGACACCTCTGCCTCCAGTCTGTGCTGAAGGAACCGTTGTACCTGATTAAGAGCCCTGGTGCGTATGCGCAACTGATTTCTGCTGAGAGGGACGACAACATCGACTTCGGGTCTTTGGCGCGCCGCTTCAGCTGCGGCGTCGGCTAGCTCGTTACCTGGGACACCTACGAGGCTTGGCACCCAGTTGAGCGTAACACTCCTGCCTTGCTGATGCAGTTTCAGCAGGAGTGCTAGGATGGAGGTCAGTAGGCGTACATCGTCGCTGGGCTGTATCGATTCCAAGCTGTCTAGTAGAGACTGTGAATCCGTGTGGATCACCACAGGACCAGCTCGAGATATTAGAGCATGCTCTAACGCTCCTTGGACCGCCATGGCCTCAGCTTGGAGAGTGGACGCATGATCAGATACTCTCCTGCCGTAGGTTAAACCATCCGTCACGAAAGCAGCCCCTGCACTACGAGACCTGTTGGGGTCTACGGAGCCATCCGTATAATAGACCGCCATTCCAGGTTCCGACAGTGCGCGGATGCCTTGTAGGGCCTGCGCTCGTACTCTTTCCTGGTCACATTAATTCTTCTTACTAGGAAGCTTTGCGACAACGAAGGTTGCAGGTATCGACAGCCATGGTGATGGGGGCTTGAACTCTGGATGTGGAGAGTCCCTACCCTTCTCAAGGAGAACGCTGGTGAGCTTGAAGGAGTCTAGGAGCCCAGACACCTGTGATAGCCAGGTGTCAGAGTAGATAAAAGTACCCACCCGTCCCAGAGCTATCACAAGGCTCTGACTCAGCTCGGTTATCCTGGGGATCTGGACTATCTTGGCAAGAAAGTCGACCTCCAGCCTTCTGACCCGTGATGTTAATGAAAGCAATGAAGCCTCCATCTGGAGGTTAACAATCTTGGTCGAAGGTTGAGCTCCTAGGATAATCCTTGCCGTGGCATTTTTGCAAGGCTCCAGGTCTTCAAGTTTGGCAGTCGCCACATTTATGAGAGCTGGGGCAGCGTAAATCAAACTGCGGACAGCTTGCACTTAAAATGTGCGAAGGACCTGATGCGTGGCACCAAGTGCCTTCCCCGTCATTGCTCTCATAACTGTGGTTCTTGCCTTCAGTCTCTCCTTGAGATAGGCTAGTTCCTTCTGAAAGGTGAGCCTCTCATCAATCCAGACCCCCAGGTACTGAAACTGGTGAACTCAGTCCAGCCTAAGGTCCTGGATGGTGAGGTGCTTCCCCTCTTTCCAGAGTCTCAATGCCATGTCCTTCGATTTTGTAGGGGAGATCTTTAACCCTAACCTGCAACATTCTGTCGCTACAGTGTTTAAACAGCGTTGAGCCCTGTTGAAGCACTGCCATTTCCCAGTAATTGTGAGCGCAATGTCATCTGCATAGCAAATGATCTTACACCCATTGGGTAGAGGTAGTTCCAGAATGTTGGAGACGAGCACGTTGAACAGAGTGGGGCTGAGGACCACCCCGCCCCTGTGGAGTGCCATTCTCCAGCATTCTGGCCTCTGATATATGACCCTGAAAGCGTACTTTCGCAGACCGGTGACTGAGATAGTCAGAAATCTAAGAGAGCAGCTTGCCTTTTACGCCCTTGCGAGCAAGGGTGTCTAATATCACAAGTGGACTGGCCAGCTCAAACGCCTTTTCCAAATCCAAAAAGACCACGATGGACGGTGTGCCACTGACAGCATTGAGGAGTGTTGCTATACTGTTTGCTGTGCCAGTGCCCTTGCAGTAAGCATGGATATGCTCATGCATTGGGCCCAGTTTCCGCGGCAGCCTGTTTAGCACCATCCTCTACGCTGTCTTCCCCATGCAGCTTGTCAGGCTGATGGGGCGATAAGCACTAGGTTCCTTTGGCTTTGGAATTGGCGTTATGATTGCCGTCTTCCAGGCTGTTGGTAGCTTGCCAGTCCACCAAGACGCGTTTATCACCCTTAGAAGTGCCTCGTCACCCGCTGGCCCAAGGTGGGTCAGGATGGAATAGGTGATGAGGTCCTCTCCAGGTGCCGTGTCTGAGCTGGTCTTGTGTGTGACCCGTAGCTCCTGAAACGTAAAGCTAGCGTCAGTGTCATCCGATCGACTCATCACGTCCTCAACACTATGACGCCTCACTCCTTGGAGGTCCTGCAGTGTGTCTTGAACACACTGCGGGAGTGAGGTGCTGCTGGAGCGAGAGACAAACTCCTGCACCAGCCGCTGTGCCTCAGCATCAGGGGCATGATGAGTGCGTCGTGGTTGAGTCCTGCCAGTAGCTTTACGGAGCTTAGACCATAGCTCTGCTAGGGAGGTATGAGCGTTAAAGCCCTCACACTATTCAATAAATTTAGCTCTTCTGGCATCTACAGCTATGACGTGAGCGTCATGAACTGCAGCGCGTAAGTTGGCTAAATTGGTCTGAGTTCGGCGCCGTCGGAAAACACGCCTGAGCATGTTCACCCGATGGTTGGCCTCTCTCACCTTGGGGGTATAATACCAGCTGTTCTTATGTTCTCTGGGGGACTGGCGAGTCTTTGGGATGGCTCTGTTGGCAGCCACCTGAATGGCTGCAGAAAAGTCAGCTTCTAATGTTTCCACGTCCTGTGGTGGAACGTAGGACGCTGCCCATTCTTCAACAGACCTCTCAAACACTGGCCAGTTTGCCAAAGCTGTCTTCCAACTGGGAACAGGTAATACAGCTGGTATGGGTGGTGTATCCCGTATGTGCACAGAGACACCGAAGTGATCGCTAGTGACAATAGGATGCACCTCCCAGGTTACCCTAGGGAGGAGAGTGGCCGTCACCAAGGTCAGATCAAGTCGTCCACCTTGCACGTGCGTCGGATTTCCATCATTCAACAACACAATGTCAGGGCATTCATCTAATACGTAATTTAAGTGGCGCCCAACGACATTGGGCCCACGGGGCGACATCAAAATATCGTGATGGGCGTTGAAGTCCCCTCCTAATAATGAGGAGCCTGTCCGCAGCAAGAGCACACACTTCTCCAAGGTCCAGTTCCGCTCTCTGGCCCCTGTATATGTTGTAGATGGTGTACGTTTCGTGGGCCCGATGGAGTCGAACCGCAAGAACTTCTACACCATCCCCACATGATACAGGGTCCGTGATCTCACTGCAGGAGATGGATGATTTGACTAAGATCATGCACCCCCTAGCAGTGAGTGAGCGAGGGAGGGAGAAGATAAGATATCCCGGATATCGCACCTCGTCGCTCACCAATGTCTCCTGGAGAAGCGTGATATCGTAATCATGGTCTTGCGCAAGCTTAAGGAGATACGAGCTTTTGCTGCGGAACCCGTTTATGTTCCACTGTAGCAACCTCAAGTGACTATTGAACAGGGCGATCGTCTTCCCTGTCAGTTTCCATGACCGTCTCATCTTGTCCTCCACGGTCAGACGACAAGATGGGTTGCGACTTTATAACAGTGGAAGCATTTTCCTCCTCATCAGAAGAGGAGTCTTCAAGCCTGAGTGCAAATTGGCGTTGGGGCCTAGCAGACGACACTTTCCTAGTCTTGGAAGATGTGGGTGTAGCTTTCCCAATGGTAAAAGTGGGTGTGGCGGGCTTCGGGGGAGTGGAAGGGGAGGAGGGGGTGGTTGAGGAAGAGGAAGTGGTAGTGGAAGAGGCGGGGGAGGAGGCAGGAGAGGAGGAGGTAGAGGGGGAGGGAGTCCTCTCCTTTCGCCTAGGGTTTCTCTTCTCTTTTAGGAGTTTGAGCACGTTCTTGACGGCCCTATACACCATGACCAGCATCTTCTCTGGATCGCTCTCCCTAAGGGTAGTAGCGACTGCAGAGACGACACCAGTCACTATCAGGTCGATATCATCCTCCCTAAGGGGGATGACATCAGACGGATATTGAGGTGGAGGGGACCGCGTCGGTCCTGTGCTCGTGGAGTTGGTACAGGGGGCGTGGGCTTGGCTTTAGGTTTGGGGGTGGGATTGGAGGCAGGCGTAGATTTGGCGGTGGGCGCGGGTTTGGAGGCGGACGCAGGTTTGGAGGTGGGTGTGGCTTTTTTTGGGAGATGGTTGTGTTTTTGTGTGTGTCTGTGTAGGAGCTGGTTTCAGTGATGGAAAGTGCTCCTGATTGTTCAGATCAGGAGCACTATGTGTAGGTGGTTGTGGTGCTGGAGTAGGAGAGTGTTCCCTGCTCCCCCATACAAATGTTCCTGGGGGGCCAGGTATGAAGTCCTGTCGCTTCTCTGCCCTCTCCTTAGAGGCAATGGCCTGCACTTTACGCACTGCGCATGAGGTATTCCAGGCGTGGTGCTTCGTACTACAGTTGGGGCATTTGGCAACAGTCTCAGTGCCAGCCTTGAACTTGTTAAGACAAGTCTCAGTGGCATGAGGCATGCTGCAAATGCCACACTTGGGCTGTTTCGAAGTACACCTCGCCTGGCGATGACCATAGCGCTGACACCTGAAACAACGGAGAGGATCAGGGATGTACGTTCGTACATCATACATGCCTTACCAACCCAGGTCAATCTTGCTAAAAGTTCCGCCTTTAATCGTTATGAGTACCTGGCGTGTCGGTGTCTTGTCCCAGCGACACATTCTCGTGGCCGCGATTACCTGACTGTGATCCTCGATGGCCTCAGTCATGTAGGAGGTCGGGTAATCGTGTACCACGAGTCGATGCTGCCGGTCTTCTGGGTTAAGACGCTCCAGCTTCACCGGCTTACCATCGAGCGCCTTGATCCCATCCAGCTCCTCAACGAGTTCGTATGTGCTTGGAAACAATAGCACGTTACCATCGCCGAGGGCCCGGAGGGACAAAAGCTTGCCACGGAGAGG
>NC_134811.1:41109156-41114156 GCF_046742065.1 Oratosquilla oratoria
GAACACACGTTCCTAGTGTTTTTATTGCATTATGGATACCACACGATTCTTCGAGAACTTTACTCATCTGAACCCTGTACCTGCTCCTTATGTACGCATTTTTTCCTGGTCCTTGGTTAAAGCCTACAAGCTGCTATTACGTCTACAATTTCTACAAAACTGCATGAAAGAACAAGTATTACCCAAGTCGGTCTTATCTCAACGGCTTGTAAAGATGTCTGATCGCCCATTTGATGATTTCCAGCTCATCATTCTTAAGAAACGAATCGACATTGCCAAATTAGAAGTCAAAGAAGCCTTTAGGGTCAAGCGTATCAATTGGCATGAATTCCAGTGTTGTGTATCATCTGATGTCAAGGAAGTGCTTTTGGACTATTGTTATGGAAAAATGAGGATGGAGTTTGAGTACCTTATAAGAAAGTTAAACATGAAGTTACTAGCCCTCATTAATGACAGTGACTGGACCAAACATGCTAACCCAGATTTCGTGGTTAACTTGTCATCTAAGCCACCAAACATGCTAACCCAGATTTCGTAGTACTTGTCATCTAAGCCACTCACCAAGACACAATCAACAGCGTTAGGATTTGGGCTCAGCTCTGCTAATAATTCAAATCCATCTAACATCATTAACATTGGTAAAGCTTTTTGTAATTTAAAGTGTGATAAAGATCTACCTAGAGATGATGTTAATATATGCAAAGGTATTGTTTAACGTGCTTTAGCTAATCAGGTACCTCCCAGCTGTCCTGAACGTTTCCACATTGGTATTTTCTCAAAAAGGACAGTGATTAACATATCACAAAAAGCTGATAAATCAAACGCCGTAGCAATTATGAACAAAAAGTTATTATTTAAACAAAATGGATGAACTATTTAAAGATCAAGATACTTATGTCGAACTATTAAATAATCCTACTGAAACAGTGAATGGCCATTTCAATAAGAAGATAAAAGAATTGTTTGGTGGAAATAGTAAACTCATCAAAAAGATTATTTCTATTGGCCCTCCTTTGCCTTACATGTATGGTTTAACCACATAAACCAAATTACCCGGTAAGACCAATAGTTTCTTCAATAGGTTCAGCTTTGTATAAACTTTCGAAATGGCTAGTAACAATTCTTAGTCCACTAGTTTGAACTATTTCCACTTCACATGTTAAGAACAGTTTAGAACTTATTAACAAACTAGGTGAGGTAAAACCAGATTATTAAATTTGAATTAGTAAATTATGATATTGTTAGTTTATTTTCTCAAGTTCTTTTGAATTATCTTCTAATCTACCCAAAAGAAGAGTTAAATAAGCACGATTTACCATTACCCTGAGACACCTTAATTGAACTGATTAAATTGTGTGTTAAAGACTGCAAGTTCTAACTTGATGATAAATTCTATTTTCAAAAATTTGGCATGAGCATGGGTAATCCTCTCTCCCCGTATTGAGTAATTAATAATGGATTTTTTTTTAAACTAGAATATTAAGCAAGATCACTCCCTCCAACATAATATGTCTGCGGTACATTGATGACATCCAATGTCTGTGGCCCATTCAAGATAATGTAAATTATCTTTTATGTAAACTTAATAATTTGGTCAGTTCCAATAAGTTCACGGTGGAAATAGAGAATGAAGGTATTTTGCCTTTCCTTGATTGTAGTATCTACCGCCTTGAAAGTGAGTTGAAGTTTAGTGTATATCGTAAACCAACCAATGTTTGTTCATATATACACTATTATTCCTCACACCCTGATGGCGTAAAACGATCTGTTTTTTCTTTGATGTACCTTAGGGCCCTACATATTTGCAGTCCAGAGTACATCGATGATGAAATAAGATGTATTTACAATATTGGTACTAAGCTGCAATACCTCACACATGTTCTTGATACAGCTTACAATTATGCTAAAAGGACATTTCATAACCTTAGGTAAACTCAAACTTTCAATATGAATAACTTGTTAATTCTACCGTACCAAGAGAATCTGCAAAACATTCCAAATATATTACGTAATTTCAAAATTAATGTAGTTTTTAACAATAAGAATACTGTAAGACAATTGCTCGTAGATAATTCTGTCAATAGTGATAAAGTGTGTTTGTACAAATAACCTTGTAAATCATGTAATTAGTTTAAATTTAAATATACCAGTTATGAGCAATTGTCCCATACTTGTTGGTTAACAAGACGGTATAAAATGTCACGTGTACTTTTTCCACTACCTCTCCGAATTCCCTCTTCACTATGTCTCATTCGGTCATATATTCTGTACCTTGTTTCTTCATTATATAATTCCCTCTTTGTATCAGCTCTGAAGATGTAATTAAACGAGAGCGCTCTGCTTTGTTAGTTTACTTTTCCTAGTGGTTACTTATGCATATATATATATATATATATATATATATATATATATACATACATACATACAAATATAAATAAATACATACATACATATATATATATATATATATATATATTATATATATATATTACATATATATATATATATATATATATGTATATATATATATATATATACTAGCCAAATTAACCGCGCGTAGCTGCGGGCAAATTATGTATGTATGTATGTATGTATCTATGTATGTATTACATAATATCCGGGTAAACGGAATATGAAAATAGGGATGTTTGGAAACGGGAAATAAAGACGAAAGGAAGAGAGAAGTTAGGAAGAGGAAAGAGTCTGAAAAAGTGAACCCGGAATAGGGATGTGGAAAGATGGGTGGTGGATAGAGAGGAAGTGGGAAAATGTAGTGGGGAAAGGATGGAAGGAAATTGAGAGAGAGGAGGTGGAAAGAGGAGGATGAATGAGAGGAGTTGGGGAGTGAGGGGATACAAGGGGTGGCTGGGTTGGACGGAGTTGGGTTGTTGAGCATTTCTAAGACAAGACCAATCCGATCATTGCTATTCATGTATACAGCACAGAAACAAAGAGGCGAGGTAGCATGAGAGAGGTATTACAAAAAATGAGAAGAGGAAATAGAAAGGGAGGAAAGAAAATAGGAAGAAAATAAAATAAATTAGGAAGATAAAGAAACAAAGATAAGGAAAACAAGAAGACAACAAGAGTAAGGTGAGGCAAGAAAAGAAAGAGTGAGTTGTAGAAAAGAAAAGAAAGAATATAAGAAAGCAGAGAAAAAAAAAATTGAAAAATACAACAATATGAAAAGAAATTAAAAACAATATATATAAAAAAGGACACACGGAGGAACCGAATAAGAAAAAACAAAGAGCAAGAAAAAGGCGGATTTCGATTCTTGAATGGGAAACAAGAAAAAATAATTTCCGGAAATGCTGGTGACATATAAAATCAAGATAATGTAGAAATAAAAACGATGAAAGTAAAGAAAGGAGAAAGGGAAAAATAAGAAGGAGAATACCAAGGGAAATAAGAAGAAATAAGAAGGAGAATAAGAAAGAGAATGACAAGGAATAAGAAGGAGAATAATAGGAGATAAGAAAAAATTGACAGACTCTGAATGAAAAGGAAAAGGATCTAGAGACAACGAAGCAGGAAAGGATGGAAGAAGGGAAGAAAGAGGAGAAAGGGAAGAGAAAAGCAAAAAATAGAAAAGAGAAAGTGCATCGACGAGAAGCATAACAGGTCTGGATTAAGAGGTATAAAGGAAATCAGAAAAATAAACAAGATAAAATTGCACAAGAGAGAAAGGGGGAGAACGGAGAGAATAGATAAAAGTAGTGGAAGAGGGTTTGGCAAGGGATAAGAGAATAATAAACACAAGAGATGAAAATGCAAAGAAAAACGGAATACAAATATCAATAACATGGAGAAATACGATGAGAAGGAAAAGAACATAAGGTATCTGAAATTTTTCTTGACAAAATATAAGAAATAAAGGAGAATACGAGACAGAAAAAGACAAAGTCAAAGAAATGGAGGAAGGATAAAAAAAAAAAAAAAAGGAAACAGAAAAAAAAATGAAGAAGCAGAAGGACAGAGGAAAAAAAAAAAAAAAAAAAGCGAGAAAGAACAAAAGAAAGTTTGGGAGAAGGTGGAGAAAGATAGAGGCAGACAAAGAAGAAATATAGGCCAGATAGAGGAATTAAGATAAAAGATAGAACTGGGAAATATTGAAAAAAGTCGAGATGAAGAAGAAAAAGAAAAAAATGAAAAATAATAAAGAAAGAAAGAAAATACGAAAGAAAAAAGAAAGGAAGAAAGACAGAAAGAAAGACAGAAAGAAAGAAAGAAAGAAAGAAAGAAAGAAAAAAGAAAGAAAGAAAGAAAGAAAGAAAGAAAGAAAGAAAGAAAGAAAGAAGGAAGAAAGAAAAAGAAGAAAGAAAGAAAGAAAGAAGGAAGGAAAGAAAGAAAGAAATAAAGAAAGGAAAAAAAAAAGAAAAAGAAAAGAAAGAAAGAAAGATAGAAAGAAAGATTGAAATAAAGAAAGAAATATAAAAAGGAGATGGATGATGAGGGGGTGGGGAAGAGAAAGAGGAGAATAAGGTGGAGAAAAAGAAGTAGGAGAAAGGAAAGTAGAAGGAATAGAGATAGGAAAAAATGCAGGAGACAAAACAAAATATAAAGGTTGAAAAAGCGAGGGCAATGAAAAGGAAAAGGAAGAAGAGAAAAGAAAAAGAGGAAGAGAAGACATAGGAAAAGGAGGAAGAATAAAAAAAAAAAAAGAGGGGGAGGAGAAAAAGGAATAGTAGGAAGAAAAGGAGGCAAACAAAAAAAGACTAAATAAAAGTAGCAGAAAGAGAAAGAGAGGGAAAGGAGCAGATTCAAGGTGAGGAGGAAGAAGCAAGGAATGTTAGTAATAAATGGTAATTAGTAAAATCAGACTTTGGCACAGAACCGGAGTTTAAGACGGAAGAACAAATTAAAGTCGTGCGGAGAGTTGGGGAATAAGAGGAGGAAGGAAAAGTGCGAAAGGGGAAGAGGGCGGACGGGTAATAAGGAAAGACGAGGAGGGAAAGAGGAAACAGAAAGAAGGAGCGAACACGCAAGAAGGAGGATTG
>NC_134811.1:41134156-41149156 GCF_046742065.1 Oratosquilla oratoria
AGTGGACGAGGATGGGGGGTAGTAGTGGTTGTATCCTGTGGATGGAGTTTTGTTTTAGTGATTTAGGATATGTATATCTGACTCTCGCTAAGGTTATAGTGGTCGGAAGGAAGTAGAGAAGGTTTGATAGATATGCGGAAGGGAGTTCTTATTGTAATTTGGCCATTTTCACCTCCACTGAGGAATGCATGACGTCCTGCATCTTCAGGGGCGAGAGCTAGAGTGCATGTTTAGTTGCGTCGACGTAGTGTCATATGATGGGACTTGCGCTTGGGTGAGTTATGTGTTAGTGCGGTAGGTGATTTGTAGTTGGGAGGTGGGGTTGGGTCGAGGTTAAGTTTAACTTTTCTCAATTTCTCTCCGTGTATGGTTACGGTTGTGTGATCGGAAGGATCCGTTAACAGGAAAACATTATTGGGGAGTGAGGTTGTGACTGTGAAGGGGCCTAAGAACTTGGGTTTGAGTTTGTTAGTTCTATTAGAATCTCTGACCATGACTGTGTCTCCAAGTGTTATGTTAAGTGGAGATGATCGTTTGTGTTGTTTTGTTTTTGTTCTTTCTTGAGCTGCTTTGAGGTTTTCTCTGACTTGTTTGTATATACTTTGCATGCCTCTTTTTAGGCATTGGGTAAGGTTATCTAGGTTGTATAAAGGGGGTGGTGGTTGGTTGAAGATTTGGTAGGGTAGGCGCATTGTTTGGCCAAAAATGATCTCATGGGGGGGACATCTTTGTTGCGGGGTTGACTGTGCTGTTGATACTGGCTTGTACCTGGGGTAGCCAATCTTCCCAACTGTCCGTAAGATCGTTGGCCAAAGGTCTGATGATTTCAAGCACTTTTCTATTGGTGCGTTCTGATAATCCATTCCCTTGTGGGTGGTAGGCAGTGGCGAAGGTTTGATCTATGTTGTATAGATGTGCTATTTCGCGCATTTCCTGGTTCTTGAATTCTGAACCATTGTCAGACAGCATTCGCCTGGGGATGTTGTATCTACAGAATATGTTGTTAACCAATGCTTTGGCCACAGTCTCTGCTGTTTTGTCCTGTAGTGGAACTAGGATTGTGTACTTTGACAGATAGTCGACTGCCGTGAGTACATAATTGGAACCTTGATGGCTCGTTGGTATTTTAAGTAGGTCAATGCCAAGTGTTTCCCATGGTTCAGCAGGGAGTGGGATGTCTTTGATATTTAGTTGTTTGGGGTCAGGTCCTCTGAATTGGTTGTAAGTTAAACATTGGTCTATATGTGTGGTTATGTCTTTTTTTCATATTTATCCAAAAATATGAATGCCTAGCAGTATTCAGTGTCTTATCCCTGCCCGAGTGGCCTCCCATTGCACTGTCGTGCAATATGTGTAGGACCTTGGGAACTAGGCTCTGGGAATGATAGTCACTTCCCTGCTGTTAGTGGTTCTCCTTATAATTCCGTCGACCAGTTTGAGTTCCTCTATAGGGACAGGTGGTCGGGACTGTAAGGGTGCTCTTGAGAGTAGATATTGTTTTACTTTAGACCATGTCGGGTCTTTGTCTGTTTCCTCTCTAAGGTCTTGCATAGAAATACAGGTTGTTTTTGCTAGGGTTGACACGTGAGTTTGTCTGCTTAGTGAGTCAGCTACTATGTTAGCTTTTCCAGCTAGGTATGTGATCTTGGGATCATATATCAATAAGGTTGTTTTCCACCTAGCTATTCTGCCATGTAGGTCTTTAGAGTTAAAGAGGTAGACTAGGGGTTGATGGTCTGTGAAGATTGTGATCTTTTACCCTAGTATAAGATATTTAAAATGTTTCAAGCCCCATATCAATGCAAGTCCTTCTTTGTAGGTAGTTGAATAGTTACTTTCAGGCTTATTCAGTACTCTACTTGCGTAGGCTATGGGGTGCTCTTTCCCGTTTTCATCTTTCTGCTGTAAGACTGCTTCTATTCCTTTAGAGGAGGCGTCGGTGTAAAGAAGGAATTCTTTCTTCATGTCAGGAAAAGCAAGGACAGGGGCTGTGGTAAGAGCATGTTTAAGGGTGTCGAAACTTGTCTGTTCCTCTTCAGACCATTTGAAAGGCTCGCCTTTTCTTGTGAATTTGGTGAGAGGGGATGCAATTTCTGCAAATTTGTGTATGAAATGTCTATAGTATGATGCTAGTCCTACGAAACTTCTAGTTTCATCTGCGTTTCTTGGGGTTGGGAAATTTACTATGGCATTTATTTTATCTGGGGTGGTATGGATGCCTGTGGCGTCTACCTTATGGTCTAGGAAGGTGAGTTCCGTCTGTAGGAATTTGCACTTTCCTAGTTGGATTTTCAGTCCGGTGTTTTTGAGTCTTTTTAGGACAATCTCTAGTGTATGAAGGTGGTCAGTTTGTGTGGGACTATAGATGATGAGGTCGTCTAAGTAGACGAATAATGAGATTCCTATCATGTCGCTGACTTAAGGTCAATTGTGAAAAAAACCGAGTTCCCGTTCCCTATGGATTGTAAGACATCTTGCATGGCGGGTAGTGGGTGTGGGTCAGATTGAGTTAGGTTATTGATTTTCCTAAAGTCTACAACAGGGCGTAAGATTCCGTCTTTCTTAGGGACTAGGAAGAGGGGAGTGTTCCACGGACTGTCTGAGTGAGAGATTACACCTTGGTGTAACATCTCGTGCACACTGTTGTTGACTTGTGTTTTCCTACTGTGGGGTATGCGGTAAGCGGGGGTGTATGAGGGGGGGGTGTTGGGGGGAATTTGGATGTGATGTTTGATTATATCACATTTGCCTAAGGGTTCGCCTTCTAAGGCGATAGCCGATCTATTCCTTTGTAGAAGGTATTGTAGCTTGTCACGCATCTCTTCGTTGGCTGATGTTGTGATTTGGTTGGAGTGGATAGGGGTGAGGGTTTGTGTTTGTCTTACAGTGTTGATGTGTTGAGGGAGTGGTTCCTGGATTGGGGAATTATGGAGATGGACTGAACAGATGTTTGTGTTCTTTCTGATCTTGCGTTGTTGGTGGGAGAGATTTGTTAACATAGCTAGGGTGTGTTTGTTTTCTGATACTATATCCCATGAGGATTCTAGGGCTATGTTATTGAGTCTGGACGTGTCTGGGTCAATTATGACGTCCTGATATCCGATTGCTCCGGGTATATATAGTGGGACTGTTATAGAATGTCTAGGGGGTATGATAACTGTGTTAGACAACAGTGCCTTTGAATGACATAAGGGGGTGGGCGGAAAGAGTAGCTCCTAGTGGGGGTGGGGTTATTTAAGCCAGATAGACATGAAAGAGGTTGTGTGTCTGGGTCGGGTGTTTCAGGAAGTGTTGACTCATTACTTTCATCTCGGAAGGAGATTTTGTTGGTATCTAAGTTGATGATGGACTTCCAGTCTCGTAGGGACTTTAAACCTATTATACCTTGGTGATCAAGACTCCATTCATCTGCTAAGTGGAAGGATGTGATGCCTACTTGGGATTTGTCAACTTCTATATACATATCAATCATATCATGAAGTGATATGGTTGATCCTTCTATCAGTAGGCCTTCCGTATTTGAATACTGAATTTGGGGTGGGTCATTTAGTGCTTCATAGAGAGCTCTGGGGATGAGGTTCAGGTTTATTCCTGTATCAACCATCATGTCAACAGTAATTTGATCTAATGTCACCTTTAGAGTGATATAGTTTTGTGGTGTGTCGGACGTTCCTATGGTGGTCTGGTGCGTGAGGCTGGTACACGTTCCCCCAATCGGTGTTGAGTTGTATGTGTTGTGTGGGAGGAGGGTGTTTATCGAGGTGCGGTAACTTGTTTTATTTGTTCTCTGATGAGGTTGTGGTTGTGATTTTTGTTGAGAACATTCCTCGTTGGAGTGAGTTGTGGTTTTGTGTAGGTTGCAGTATTTGCCTGGCCGTGTTGGTTTTGACATGTTGGGGGGTCTGGGTGTGTGTGAGTTGTTTGATTTGTTGTTGAGCTCTACATTGGGAATCTGTGTGGGAGGTAGTACCATGAACTGAGCAAGGGGTAGCGCGGTGTTGTGCCTGCGGGTGTTGGTATTGCTGCTCTATACATTGAGAATCCGTGTGGGAAGTAGTTCCATGAACTGAGCAAGGGGTAGTGTGGTGTTGTGCTTGCATTTGTTGTTTCTGTATGCAGTCTCTGGTGTTGTGACTTGTTGAAAGATGGTAGGAACACCAGTTAGATGGTTGCGCTGTATTGGAGCTAGGGGGCTGGTGTGACTGAAGGCTATTTAGTCTAGCAAAATGGTGCTGGTCAGAGAGGGAGATGTTGCAAGCGTTGGTTATGTCTAATATGTATGTGTAAGCTAATGGGTTTCTAGTGTTTAAATCCCTTTTTGTGGCTTCTCTTTGACACTTTGGTGGGAGTTGGGAAAGATAAAGGCCTATATCCAGGAATGTGTATAGGTTTTCTAATGTCATTGCCTTTTTCCTGTAATGGTTGTACAGGTCCAAGGGCTGATATTTTCTAGATTTTCCCTAATTTCCTTGATTGCGTTGGCCACATTGTCTTTGATGTTAGTCTGTTTTTGAGTTCTAGTATTATTTAGAAATGTGAGGAGAAAGTCAATGTTGTTTGCTTGTTTGTTCTGAAAGACATTTAACAGATGCTGCTTATAATCGCTATATGCGATCCCTGTGGCTATCAGACTGTCTAGCATCCGAGCGGTAGATCGGTGCTCATCTGATGCTTCTATTTTCTGGCGGCATAGATTTATCTTATCTAAGTCAGAGTAGTTCGGATTTTTAGAAAAGAAAAGGTCACATGCCGTCAGGAAGTCAGTGATGGAGAGTCCGCTAGCTTGAGAGAAGGTGGGGATTTCGGTTAGAGGGGTAATGTTTTGGTAATTATTGATTACTGTAGGTTGGAGTTGTGGGTGAGGATGTTGTGATGGGGTTGGGGCAAGGTTAGGTGCTGGGTAGGGATGTTGGGTGAAGGCTGTTGGACTTGACGGGAAGTTGGGAGAAGGGAAGGCTAAGTTCTCGTATGCATGGGTTGTGGGATTTAGGGATTGTTGCTGGGGGTCTACATGAGGGACAACTTGGGGGTGAGGTGAGGTGTGGGGTTGTTGTTGTTGAGGATCTAGTTGAGGGGTAACTTGAACTTTTGGTGTGGAGTGAGGGAGGGGGTTATGGAGTTGGTGTAGTTGGGTTAGGTTAAAAGGGTCTTCCTGTGAATGGTCATGTTGTAAGGGTGGGTTGTCAATGTTATCCTCGAGAATTATTCTAGAATCTGCCTTAGTTGTGGCATGGTTAGTGTCATGGGAGGGTTTTTCTTCTTTAGAGTAAGAAATAAACGAGTCAATTAAATTTCTGACCCTGGCTCTCGTTCCTGTAGCCATGTTAGTGTCTAACTAGAGATGCATGCATTACCTAAGATATAATGTGGTGTAGTTAGAGGAGAGGGGGGGGTATAAGGCGTCAATGGGTATACAATGGAATACATAATATGGGTTTGTAGTAGTAATTGGATAAGATTATAAAAAAGGTACATATAATAATATAACTATATAAGTTATTGTAAAAGTTGAAAATATATTAAATGTAAATGGGTATACAATGGGGATATAGAATACGAGTATGTAATAATAAAGTGGTGGAATTATAACAAAAAGGGTATATATATCAATATAACTATATAAATTATTGTAAAAGTTGAATAGGTATTAAATGTAAATAATAAATTGAGAAAATACAAAGTAAAATTATGTAAAAAGGAAATGGTATTATAATTATGGATTGGTAACAATTATTAATATATCTAAAATAATACTTAAATATTAGTGAATATGTACTTAGTAAGGAGGAATTTTTTTTTATCATTAAGTAGTTATTATAGTACTATGTTACGTAGTGACTAATCTCTTAACTGAATTATTTGCAAAGATAAGTGAGTGGTTATCTTAGTGATGTTACAAAAAAAAATTAATATAATGATATTTGCTTCGTTTAAGTTATTAATCCACTAGTGGATGTATTGTTATTTAAAAAAAGAAAATGAAGTTAGGCTGTTGTTAATTATTGATGTTACGAAGGTTAGAGTGAATCTTATGTGTCTTTGGCACGTGGGTTACATATGAATATTGGAATATAATTCTAAAAGTTACGTAAATGCATTAGGCATTGGGATACCTTAAAAAAAAGGGTATGAATGGGTATATGGACGTACGTGCGGTTACCTCAAGGTGGGGCTGTTGCAGTCCGTAGATTGGAAGATGCCAGACGTAGGAATCTTGGTTGAAGTTCAGTTTGGGTTGTCGATGAAGTTTTTTTTTTATTGATTGGTGCTATTTTCTCTATATGGGGTTTGTTGTGGTTTGGTACTTGAAGTTTGGGTGAATGATGCTCGCATGGAATGGAAAAGAAAAGCGAGTATCAGGGGGGTTTTAGGGGGTAGATGAGGATTATTAATATTATCAAGTGTTGTGAGGGGTGGATAGAAAATTATTTACCTTGGAGACGTGGTTAGGTAGTTTGGAGACGGTGACGACGATGCTCGTTACAGTGTACAGTGTAGTGTGCGGTAGATTGGAAGTCAGGGGCAGGCGATGTCAGCTCTGTGACCGAGGTTTCGTGCTTCTCAACGGTGGGCGTGGTTGGCTCGCTTCGGGTTGAATAGAATAAGGTGGTTTCTAGGTACCAGTCTCTTTGGAAGAAATGGAATGCGGTGTCGCTGCCACCAGTATAACCGCTTGTGAGAGTCAGATAGACATATCCTCATTCACTAAAACATAACCTTCATCCACAGGATGCAACCCATAATCCTGCTACCCATTCTCGTCCACCTCTCACTCTCCACTCCCATACTGATACCAGGAGCAATCGTCAACAACCATGGCACCACCGCATGCGTAGAGGATTCCATAATGGTAAAACTACGGATTTCACCCGAACTGTTGATAAGACCCCTCATAAAAATCCACAAAAACTTATTACAAATAGAGCAACTAATCTCCACCCAAATACCCAATACCACAGATCAAAACTACGAAATCTCAATGACACTACCACAACGTCAACGCCTTATACGAAAAAATGAACACAATCAAATACACAATATACCACCTCCCCAACCCAGAAAATGAAGACCCAAAGAACAGTAGAGCCAAACGCGGTTTGTTCGACTTTATAGGAATCATCTCTAAATCCCTATTCGGGACTGCAACTGAACAAGACGTACAAACGGTCCACTCCCACATATGAAATATAACAGAGGTACTACACAGACAGGGTAAACTCATAAATCTAAACTCTAAAAACATCGATCTCCTCGCCACCTCAATAAATTCAGTAATTGAAAAGATCAATCACCTCACAGCATTCACAACTTCCCAGTTATCTAAGATTGCCAATTCACAAATAGCCCTCTTCTTCCTTCACCACCTAAATGAACTAGACAAACAACTAGACAGACTACTGAGTCACAGTAATCTTATCCAGAGAGATATTTGGAACGCCCACGCAGGTATAGTCAACTCTCAAATGATCACTCCAACCCAACTTACTCAAACATTACGACAAGCTCACAATACATTGAAACTCACCCCCTTCTTCCTCCAGAATGAAATACAACACTACTACCCCATCCTAGCATCAACTATCTCTCAAGAATTTATTCTTATCAACATACCTATGGAGCCGATCAAGAGATTCTCCCCTTGGGAAATTTATCCCTTTCCCTACCCTTATCAAAACCGCACAATGACCCTCAACCTACCAACCTCCACCATCCTAAAATCAACAGACGGCCAGTGGATTTCACTGACCTCACCGGAAACCATGGCAGCTTGCAAGATAGCACGACCCAACTTCCATATCTGTCCAGCTTACCCCTTCCATTTCCCAACCTTGCCTCTCAGAACTCACAACACCCAAAGTCAATTTTTCCGAGACATGTGACTTTCGCTTTTCGGACAACACTCAAATACACCACACCCACGTAGGACATAAACACTTCATATTTCTTCCCCACCCCACATTAGTATCCGTAATATGCCTGCACAAACCACCCTCCCATCATAAGATCAACGGCTCTATCACTCTACCAGACACCTGCCAGTAGAAGACAAAAGATCACGATGGGATGTAATTATAGTGGAGGGAAAAATATCACGGTAGGATATAATGTCACTGGAGGACAAAATATAATTTTAGGAAGGGATGCCGGACAGAATGTCAATTAACGACAGGAAGCAGGTGTGAATCGCGGTGACGTAGGGGGACAAAGTGTACAAAAGAGATCGGATGACCGTGAGTGACCAGATGTCCGTGATGGGGGAAATATTAGTTTTGAAGGGAGAAATATTAATGAGACATTGAATGTCATTGAAGGACCAAATAATAACACAGAGCAAGGTGTTAATAAAAAACAAAATTATAATGTAAGACATGATATTGAAACTCAAAACGTGTAAAAAAAAAAAATCACGAGTTTCTTAAAACCATGTACTTTAATGCTCCTAGTATTGTGAAAAAAACTTCAAGAAACATAGGCGTATGTCAAAAACGAAAATCTCGAAATGATAGGGATAATCGAGACATAGTTAGATGGTAAAGGGTTCGAAGCTGAATTCAATATTTCGGGATTTAAACACTTTCATCAGGATAGAAACCACAAGAAAGGTGGGGGTGTTCTGTTGTACGTTAAAAGCAATGTCCATGCTTGTGTTTTAGAGAAAGTGAAACAGGATGCATATGACAGTTTGTGGGTTAATCCAAGCAAATGTACAAAAAAATGAATGTAGGTGTAATATATAGGCCAAAGACATTATCATTAGCAGACGACAAACTGTTATTTCAAGAACTGTCTAGTTTCTGCAACCGGGATTTATTGATAATGGGTGATTTTAATTTTACTGACACTGATTCAATGACCCTGGAACATGGCCATATAGGTAGTCGCTTGATTAATATACTTAGTGGCAATTACTTAGTTCAGCATGTAAAAGAGCCCACAAGATATGGAAACTTATTCAATCTATTGATCACTAGCCCCAAAAGTATGGTTGCTGATGTAAAAGTCGGTGAAACTGTTGCAAATAGTGATCGCAACTTACTCAGATTCAAACATACATACATACATACATACATATACCAAAGCTTTTTCCCCCTTACCAGGGAGGTAGCCAAAAAGGACAAGGCATAAAATCATTCCCACCCATTCCATCCCCGAAAACACTCCACACCCCTCCACCCTCCCTCCCATCTTAGCACCTCCTAGATGACGGGTCATCCCTGCACCTTGTCCACTGCCCTGGGTCAGAAGCAGTGTCGCAAGACACAGCACATCCACAGCAAGGCCGCTTAATTAAATCGGCGACCCCCCCTCTCCGTCCCCCCCATATCAAGGAGAGGACGTGGAGAAATCCCTTCGGGCTGCGTCAAAATTTTTGCTCACACACACTACCTCACTCCCCATTCCCCCGTCCATTCCACCTCATGCATCACAACATTTTCCATATACAACCATTCTCCATTCACCCCTGTCTTCTGTCCTCTCCCGTCCTTCCTCAACAGACATTCCCCTCTTCCCCAAAGCCCCCTTCACCCCATCCATCCATCTCATCCTAGGACGTCCCCTCATGTTCGCTCCCTCCACATCTGCCTTCCACACCTCCTTTACTAGTCTTTCTTCACTCATTCTTTCCATGTGTCCAAATCATCCTAATACTCTTTCATCAACCCTATCTCCCAGCTCCTTTTCCACCCCTGTTCTCCTCCTCACTTCCTTATTTCTCATTCTATCAAGCCTAGTAACCCCCATCATACTTCTCAGACACTTCATCTCAAACACATTCAAGTTCCTTCTCTCTTCCTCTCTTATGTTCCATGTTTCTGCTCCATACAGTGCTGTTGGCACAATCACTCCTTCATACAGTCTCCTCTTAGCATCCATTCCTAAATTTCTATTCCTCATTACACTCTTTAAACCACCAAGGCATTTACTCGCTTCTCTCAATCTACATTCTACCTCCACCTTCACTCCACCTTTTCCTGCCACATTTGTACCCAAATATCTACAACTATCCACTTCCTCCAGTTGCTCTCCCTTAATGCTCACTTCCAGATTACTGCCACTGTCACCCCTTGTACATCTTATCACCATACTTTTACCCACATTTATCTTCAGCTTTCTTCTATCACACATTCTCCCAAACTCTGTCACCAACTTCCTCAATCCATCCTCCGATCCTGCCACAAGCGCAGTGTCGTCCGCAAACAACAACTGGCTCACCTCCCACTTTTCTCAATTTTCCTTAACCATCTCCAATCCCTGACCCACTACCCTTGCATTCACCTCTCGCACCACCCCATCCATGTATAATTTGAACAGCCAGGGTGACATAACGCATCCCTGACGAAGTCCCACCTTTACCTCGAACCACTCACTCTTTCCATTTCTAATCCTGACACAAGCTCTACTATTCTCATAAAAACTCTTGACAGCTCCCAGAAGCTTTCCTCCTATCCCGTATATCCGCATAACCTCCCACAGTGCCTTTCTGTCTACCCTATCGTAAGCCTTATCCAGATCCATAAAAACCCAAAAAACATCCTTCCCCTTTCCTATAGCTTTCTCACATATCTGTCTTAACACAAAAATCTGATCTACACAACCTCTATCTGTCCTAAGCCCACACTGTTCCTCACCAATTACTCCCTCTGTTCCTCTCCTAATCCTCTCAATCAAGATCCTCCCATAAGCCTTCCCAACTACACTTAACAAGCTAATCCCTCTGAAACTACTACATTCACATTTGTCCCCCTTTCC
Source organism: Oratosquilla oratoria (assembly GCF_046742065.1). NCBI lineage: Eukaryota > Metazoa > Arthropoda > Malacostraca > Stomatopoda > Squillidae > Oratosquilla > Oratosquilla oratoria. The sequence goes on from NC_134811.1 coordinate 41,144,909, forward strand.
CTTGTAAAGTGGAACTATACAAGCACTCCTCCAGTCCTCTGGCACTCTACCTTCTCTCCAGCAAACATTAGATAACCTCACCAGCCAGTCCACCATAACTATACCTCCTTTTTTAAGACATTCTGCATGGCATCCATCCATACCAGGTGCCTTACCTGCTTTCATCATCTTAACTACTGCCTTCACTTTATCCTTCCTTATTTCTCCTCCATTTTCCTCACTCCTCACTCTCATTTTCTTAGCATTTCCCACTGCAGCTATCTTTCTCTCCCTATCCTCCTTCACATTAAGCAACTCCCTAAAATATTCTGCCCATCTTCCCCTTACTGCCTTCTCCTCCATTATCATCTCTCTATCTGCACCTTTTACCTTTTCTTCTCTACTTGATTCGCCTCCTCTTCCTCTCTTTATTTCTTTCCAAAACATCTTTTTATTACTTTCAAAATTTTCTGTCATACTCTTACCCCATTTTACATCTGCTCTCCTCTTTGCCTCCTTTACCTTTTTCTTTACTTCTCTTTTCTTTTCCCTGTACGTCTCATATGACTCCCTCGTCCTATTTTGTAACCAATCTGTGTAAGCTCGCTTCTTTATTTCCTCATCCCACCATTCACTCCCTTCCCTCCATTTCCTCCTGACCTTCTTGTTCCACACACCATCTTTGCACACTTTGTGACTCCCTCCTTGAACCATCCCCATTCCTCCTCCACACCTACCTCTACTCTATTCTTCACTCCCTCCAACTCCTCCTTCAGCTTCCTCTTGTACTCCTCATTTCAAACGCCTAAAAAAGAAAGAAAGAAAGAAAGAAATAGAATAGATACTTGTGTTTCTAAAATACCCGATTTCAGTAAAATTCAGTTCATAAGACTACGTCAGGAGCTTCAGCTTACAGATTGGGAGGCAACATTAAGCGAAAGACCCGTAGATCAGATGTGGGAGATATTTCAAAAATGCCCACTAAGATGATTCATACTTACATTCCCTTTAAGGACAGACATCCCCCAAATCAGGCTTGCCCAAAATGGCTCGACAAAAAAAAAAAAAAAAAAAAAAAATATAAATATATATATATATATATATATATATATATATATATATTGCTAACACGAGACAGGCTTATAAGAAATATAGGTGCTCGGGTTCATCTAATGACTATGAAAGTTATGTATTAATACAGATATTAAAAAAAAAGACAATAAAATACGAAAACGACAATACGAAATGAATATCGCTGATAAATCAAAAGAGAATCCCAAAGAATTCTATAGTTACATTAGAGATAAAAAGGTTGTTTGGAATCACATTGGTCCACTATTATCTACTGACGGTCAACTTGAATATTCAAATGAAAGAATGTGTAATATTTCAAATAATTATTTTAGCTCGGTATTCATAAAGGAAACACCTCAAAGTGAACTCCAAACTGAAACCTGTGAAAAGTCTAGGGTAAACTTACTACGGTAAATATAAGAAAAGAAAAAAATTAAAAGGTGTATAGAGACACTCAAAGTTAATAAAACACCAGGGCCTGACAGTTGGCATCCAAGAATCTTAAAGGAAATGAAAAATGAGATTGTTGTTCCATTAGAAATTATTTTCAAGAAATCTATCATATCCGGAGATGTCTCAAGAGAATGGAAGCTAGCTAACGTTACTCCTATATTCAAAAAGGTGACAAAAAGAAACCAAATAATTATAAGCCTATAAGTTTGACTTCAATCGTAGGAAAAATAATGGAAACTATCATCAGAGATACTATTGAACATCATTTAGAAAGTAACCGTTTGATAAATGATAGCCAGCATGGTATCAGACGGAAACATTCTTGCATGACTAACTTACTCGAATTCTACAACACAGTTATCTTGAATTATGCCAAAAGAAACAATATAGATTTAATATATCTAGACTTTGCAATAGCTTTTGATACTGTCCCACACGAAAGACTACTTACTAAATTAGCATATTAAGTTGGACTAGCAATTGATTGAATGATCGAAAACAGAGAGTTGTTTTAAATGGAAAAACTTCTAGATGGAAACATGTTACAAGTGGAGTTCCTCAGGGTTCCGTTCTTGAGCCACTTCTATTTATAGTATAGATCAGAGATAGACCAGGGACTAAAATCTACTGTTTTCAAATTTGCTGATGATACAATACTGTGCGGAATAGCAAATGATCACTTAAACCAATTAAGTATTCAAGAAGATTTAGATAAATTACAGCAATGGTCTCAAAAGTGGCTATTGAAATTTAACACAAGTAAATGCAAGATAATGCACATAGGTAAAAATAACAGTAAGTACGACTACAAGTTATTTGGAAATTCGTTAACACAAGTGAATAGCGAAAAAGATCTCGGAGTAATTATCAGTAACGATCTCAAATCATCCAAGTAGTGTATTTCAGCCTCTGAGAAAGCAAATAAGATTATAGGAATGATTGCGCGATCTTTTGACTTCAAAAGTCCATCACTCATTAATAAGTTATATAAATCGTTAGTTCGTCCACATTTGGAATATGCTGTTTTCGTATGGTCACCGAATCTCATTAAAGACATAGACTGGAAAAAGTACATCGGCGAGCTACAAATCTGATTCCAAATATCAAAACTAAATCATACGAAAATCGACTAAAACATGTGGATCTGTTTTCCCTAAAAAATCGTAGACTCCGAGGTGACTTGATAAAGGTTTTTAAAATTCTAAAGGGAATTGATAACATCAAAAGTGACACAATTTTATACTGAATGAGAATCAGACAAGAAACAATGGTCTCAAACTGTCCGGAAATAGATTTATTTTGGAAGTGGGTAGAAACAACTTTGCCAACCGTGTAGTTAATGAATGGAATAAACTTCCTGCACAGGTAGTGCAATGTAGTTCAGTTCGAAGCTTTAAGAATCATTTAGATAAACACTTAAGCAAGATGTTGTAATGATTATCATTTATTTTATATTATTTGTTTTTGTATTGTTATCATTTGTCTGTTTGATTCTCATTTATCATTAATTATATGTCAATTTATTACTATTTACTATTTGCCTGTTTGTTTATGATTCAACTATACCTATGCATTTATTTATGTATTTTTTTTGTTATTTATATTATTATAGTTTCTGTTTATTCAGTTATTTCTATTATGATATTTTTTCGCATCCGACCTAGATATGGACCAAAAGGTCTCCTGTCATCATGCTCCGCCTTTGTAATCCTTAGAACCCATTCGTCCGTATTATATACTGGTGTCATTTGCTTTATGTAATAAACTGTGTGTGTGGAATGTGTGTTGTTTTGTCCGTGTTGTGTTGAGTTGCGGGTGATGAAAACTCTCATCTCTTTATCAGTGAGAAATGTTGGGAAAACTGTTGTTAACTAGAATCTGTTTAACGCGCGATATTTCTGAGTGAAAATTTTCCCAAGAGGAGCAGTTCTTATATGCGCGTCGAAGGTATGCCCGACTGACGCTAAGTTTGTAACGCTGGGGGCCCTCACTTGCTGCATTCAGGCATCTTCCGGAAATTTGAGAAAATCACCAAGAACATACATACATATACCAAGGCTTTCCCCCCCTTACAAGGTAGGTAGCCAAAAAGGAAAAGGCATAAAATCATTCCCACCCATTCCATCCCTGAATACACTCCACACCCCTCCACCCTCCCTCTTTTCTTAGCACCTCCTGGATGACGGGTCATCCCTGCATCTTGTCCACTGCCCTGGGTCAGAACCAGTGTCGCAAGACACAGCACATCTACAGCAAGGCCGCTTCATTAAATCGGCGACCCCCCCTCTCCGTCCCCCCATTGCATAGAAGGAGACGGGGACAAATCCCTTCGGGCTGCGTCAAATTTTGCTCACACATACTACCTCCCCCCCTCCCCCCGCCTATTCCACCTCATGCATCACAACATCATCCATATACAATAATTTTCCATTCACCCATGTCTTCTGTCCTCTCCCGTCCTTCCTCAACAGACATTCCCTTCTTCCCCAAAGCCCCCTTCATCCAATCCATCTACCTCATCCTAGGACGTCCCCTCATGTTCACTCCCTCCACATCTGCCTTCCATACCTCTTTTACTAGTCTTTCTTCACTCATTCTTTCCATGTGTCCAAACCATCCTAATACTCTTTCATCAACTCCTATCTCCCAACTCCCTTTCCACCCCTGTTCTCCTCCTCAGCTCCTCATTTCTCACTCTATCTAGCCTAGTAACCCCGATCATACTTCTCAGACACCTCATCT
>NC_134811.1:41154156-41164156 GCF_046742065.1 Oratosquilla oratoria
CCGTCCGATCCGCCCTTGGCAACGCCGAGGAAATGACCACCGACGAAGTTTCACGGAAGGCGGACCATCTCGCCGATGCCCACGCCGCCGCAGGAAGGAGTCAGGATGTCTGTGCTACGGACGACGCCACGGACGAAATCTTCGCCGCAGCAGCATTGCCAGCCAACAGGCGCCTTCAACACCAGCAAAGGCAGCGACGCCGGACCACCCCCGCTCTGCACCTGTGCTACTACCACACAAGGTTCGGCACCTTCGCCAAGAAATGCCAACCAGGATGTACATGGACAAAAAACGCTTAAATGGGTCACCGTCCATCACGGTGGCCCCTACAGGCGCAACGGGCCTCTGCATCAACGACAAGGCCTCTAAACGTCGCTTTCTTGTCGACACTGGTGCTTGCAGGTCCATAATTCCTGCCTCCGCTGCAGAACGCCGGGTCCCCAAGGACGTTGGCGTTAGGCTAGTCGCAGCTAACGGCACTACCATAGCTACCTACGGATGGAAACGCCTGAACCTCACCTTTGGGAGTCGCCACTACTCATGGAACTTCATCCTGGCAAACACCAAGACAGCCCTTCTCGGTGCTGACTTCCTCGCTCATTACAGGTTACTGGTCGACGTCGCCAACAGCCGTCTAGTCTGCGCAACCGCATCCGTCTCGACGCCCCTGCAAATCGCGCCACAGCCAACCACGGTCGCCACCATCGACGCTAGAATGCCCTACGCCCACCTGCTCACGGAATTCCCCGACGTCTTCAAGCCTGAGCTGCGACAGACACCACAGACGCCAGCTAAACATGGCGTGTACCACTACATCAAGACGTCTGGGCCCCCGGTATTTGCCAAATACCGCCGCCTACCACCCGAGAAACTCGCCGTCGCCAAGAAAACCTTCCAAGAGATGGAGAGACTAGGCCTATGCCAAAAGGCCTCCAGCCCTTGGTCCTCACCTCTCCACTTCGTCAAGAAGAACGATGGTTCCTGGCGCCCCTGTGGAGACTACCGGCGGCTGAACATGATGACGGAACCTGACCACTACCCACTCCCAAACATCGCCGACGTCACCACATACCTCAACGGCGCCAAGATCTTTTCGACACTGGACCTCCTGAAGGGCTACTACCAAGTTCCGGTGCATACAGACGACATCCCGAAGACCGCCATCACCACCCCCTTCGGGACGTACACCTTTAATTACTCCTGCTTCGGCTTGCGCAACTCAGGTGCGACCTTCCAGCGCCTAATGGACGGCATCCTCGGCGACCTCGACTTCTGCGTCTGCTACGTCGACGATATTCTGGTCTTCTCCAACTCTCCTGAACAGCACCACCAACTGTGGACCATCCTCGATCATATCCAGGACAACGACCTTGTCATCCGTTTTGACAAATGCAGCTTCGGTAAAAAACCTGTCCCATTTTTAGGACACCTCATCTCTTCTGACGGCGTTCGTCCCCCGCAGGATAAATTCGCCGCAGTCGACAAATTTCCCAAACCCACTACCATCAAAGCCTTGCAGGAATTTATTGGAATGGTCAACTTCTATCACCGTTTCCTCCCTAACACCGCTCAAACGCTGCACCCACTTTATAACGCCCTTCACGGAAAACCGAAGGACCTCCTGTGGAACCCCGCCATAGAAGCTGCCTTTGTCAACGCCAAGAAAGCCCTTGCCCGTGCCACCACCCTCTCCTTCCCTGCACCAGGTGCCCAGCTACAACTGTCAACGGACGCCAGCAATGTCGCCATAGGGGGTGTGCTCGAACAAACCCTCAGTGGCAGACCTACACCCCTTGGTTTCTTCAGCAGGAAGCTCTCCAAGGCCGATCTCAACTACAGCACCTTCGACAGAGAGCTCCTCGCCATCCACCACGCCGTCCGCCACTTTCGCCATTTCCTCGAGGGCTCCTCATTTATCATCAACACCGACCATCAACCTCTGGTGCACGCCTTCACAAAACAACAGGACGCTTGGTCTGCCAGTCAGCGCCGCCACCTCTCCGCCATCGCCGAGTTCAATTGCACCATCAGGCACGTCCCCGGTACAAATAACCCCGTCGCGGACGCCCTCTCCCGAATAGCCATCGACGCAGTTCAACTCGGCCTCGACTACGCAGCTATTGCCAGAGAGCAACGGGAGGATCCTGAAACACTTGCCTACAGGACATCCATCACATCCCTTAAGTGGCAAGACGTCCCCTTTCACGACAACCACACCATCCTCTGCGACATCAGTACCTCCTACAACACCGCAGCCAACGGCATGGTCGAGCGAACCCACCGCTCACTCAAAGCATCTCTTATGGCACGCTGCAACAACGGCTCCTGGCTACCCCAGCTACCATGGATACTCCTTGGCCTTCGGACAGCCATCAAGGACGACCTCAACGTGTCTCCAGCAGAGATGGTCTTCGGCCAAACCCTCGTCGTGCCCGCAGAATTCTTCCCTCCACAGGAGTCTCCCGAGAGCCTGCAACAGCTTCGACGCACTGTCGGCAAATTTGCCCCATGCGTGCCGACACATCACCGGGAGGTGAAAAAATACCTCCCAAAATACCTCCACACCTCAACGCACGTTTTCCTGAGGACGGACGCTCATACCCCACCACTCACCCGTCCCTACACTGGCCCTCATCTTGTCCTTGAACGTAAAGACAAGACCTTCCGCATCTCCATCTCCGGCAGGCCAGAATGGGTTTCCATCGACCGCCTAAAACCTGCACACCTCGACACTCCGCCCACCAAATTCTCACGTGCAGGACGCCCCCTTAAGCCAAGGCAAGTTTAAGAGGGGAGTATTGTACAGCCACGTGGCAGAAAACGTGACTGACGACCTGACGCTCTCTGCCAGCATTGAGCTTGCTTGACCCGACCCAGCGTAATTATCTAATTACGCACCACAGGTAATTGGCCCACGAGTGGTATATATACCGGCTTCCGCCGCATGTAAAATCAGTTCACTCGTACCTTACAATAAAGGAGACGAACTCACCATAACCTCTTTCTCTTCGCCAAAAGTAGCATCGCTACAAGGGCTTGAGGCCGGTCAGTTCGTATTTTTATTTTGGTTTTTATCTTATTTTTACTATATATTTCTTTGGCATTTATTTATTCATTGTTTTATTCTTGTTTCATTTTATATTGCTTCATTTTACATGAAAATTAATTAACATTACTAAATTTTATCTTATGTATTAATAAATTTATATCTTAGGTCATACAATGATGTGTCAAAGAGAACGTTGCCCACTATCACATTGTTATTATTATTGTTATTATTATTTCTATTCTGTCCGAATATGTCCGAATATGTTATTATCCATTTATTTATTTATTTATTTATTTATTTATTATTTACAGTACCATATGTAAAATTGTACCATATATATATATTTTTGATAACATTCTGTCATACAACGATATGTGATGAGATGTCATGTCACTTTAAATTAGCACATTATTTTTATTTTCATTTTATTTTATTTTATTCTATTTGTCTGGATATTTATCTTTATATTATTTCATACTATAATGTATCTTATGGCACTTTTTAGGATTCCCACATTTTTTACACCACTCACTTCGCTTACACTGTTACACCCTTGGTCAACATTCCACACACACTGGAGCTGTTTTATAATAACATCACAAAGATTGATTGTATACTGTATTATAACTATTGTTCATTGTATTAAAAACTATAAACCATCGTACAACCAAAAGGAACCCACCTCCAAGGAGGGAACGCGGTCCTTATCAGACTATGTATACCGCCAGCTTCACTCCAGAGTCACATTCCTCTGAAGAAGCATAGAGCGAAACCGGTCAGGAATAAACTCAGCAACTCGGAACTAGACCCGTGACTTCTTTTTCTACCTTCATCATATATATATATATATATATATATATATATATATATATATATATATATATATATATATATATATATATATGCTGACCTTGCTATCCATACACCAAGTAGGGCCTATCGGCCTGTCAGGAGAGATGCCTCACGAAGTTTCTCCACAAGGACGTATGAGCATACAGCTGCTCTCTCTCCACGTCCTCCATGGTTCTTCCTCTTGACTCTATGGTTAGACACCGTCTCTCCATCTCTTCCTAGGTCTAACTGTTGGTCGCTTTCTTATGGCTTACACTGATATAAATTAGCTGGATGCTGTTTTTTATTCATCCTCGTGATGTGGCCAAATCATCTTAATTGGCTTCTTTCTACGTATTACAATATACTGTCTATTTTCTGCTTTCTTCTTATTTTTTTCTTATTTTGTCATATCTTGGTACACCTTTTATTATTCATAGTACTCTCGTCTCTGCTGCTTGTATCTTGTTCTCAGCCTTTCTGCTAATGTCTATGTTTCTACCCCATATGTTAGAACTGGTCTTAAATTTGTTTTGCAGATTGTAGTTTTAGCCTGCTTGGGTATGTGTTTTTCCTCTCATTAATGGATAAAGTGTTCTTAAGGTATTAGTATGGTACTGTATTCTATTTAATATTTCTTTTTCCATGTGACATCTTTCATCCATCTTCACCCCAAGGTATTTGAAGTCTCCAGCTAAATTAAGTTTTCACCTTTTAACCATATTTCTGTCACTTCTTTTTGCCTTGCTACCATTATTACGTCTGAGTTATTTGTGTTTAATTTCTTGCTCCCTGTTCGGATAAACTTCTGAAATTTTTTCCTTATCTAATTTTGCCTTTTCAGGTTCTTTTAGTTTTTCTACTTTTATTCTTTCTCTGACTATTTTCCTCATTGTCTTTGGCTTCTTAATGTTTAGTTTCGTTAAAAGCAAACGATGATCCAAGTAAAAGGATACCGATGGTATGCTCTTGACATTTTAACATCCTGTTGGTTGTTAAAACAGGTAAATCATTGACTTCACTGTATTCACCAATTACACTATTCCTCTCTATGCTGTTAATAGGTATTCATCACCGCCATGCTATTAATTAGGCAGAAGTCTATTAGTCTCTCTCCTTTATCATTTTTATATCCAATACCGTGTGTACCACTGACGTTTTCTATATTATTCCTTATTCTTCCTACACGTGCATTCATGTCTCCCATAACAATTTTAATGGTATTTTCATATAAGTCCAGGTTCCTTTGCAGTTTTGAATAGCATTCTCCTTTTACTTCTCGAGGCCGTCCCTGGTGAGAAGCTTATACCTTCACCAAAATTATTCTTTCTGCATTCAATTTTAATGTTATTACTAGAGTTCTTTCATTAATATATTTTTTCTATTTGCACTGCGATTGTTTGTTTTAAGATAAAGGCTACACCATATTTTTTTCACTATCCATTCCTTTGTAAGTTAGTTGGTAGTTGTTGTGAATTACTTTTGTTCTTTCTCCAAGAAGTCTGGTCTCACATAGTCCCATAATATCACTGTTTCTTTCAATTATCATATCCACAACTTCTTCTAACTTATCATTCATTGTAGTGGCATTGATAGTTGCTATTTGTGTATTCCTTATAAGAGGCTCAGTGTCATTCTGTGATCGTTGCCGTGTGGTCCGTCCGCCTAAGGGGGATAAATCCGGCAATGAGCAAATTTCGACATGCCACTTCCACGTAGTGCTCCCTGGGTAACTCTAACTACAGCGGTAGACCACGACAGGCCTAGTTAGCCGGTGGTCTTTCTACAGGCACACACACACACACACACACACACACACACACACACACACACACACACACACACACACACACACACACACACACACACACACACACACACACACACACACACACACACACACACACACACACACACACACACACACACACACACACACACACACACACACACACACACACACACACACACACACACACACACACACACACACACACACACATAGTTGGTAGAGCACTGGACTGGGAAGTAGAAGTGCTCTCAGTACCCAGTTCGAATCCTGCCCAGGGCCGAAATTATTTCGGTATCGCTGTGCCTCGGGTCGCTACTCTGACTCTCGTGGGCTGGGAGTTGGGTGTGTGTGTGTGTGTGTGAAAGGTCATAGCATTACCCATAGATCGGTCATACGAGCTCTGAGCTCTCTTCCGGGAGGAAAATAGCTGTCGATCACGAGTCCAACACGTGATCCAAAGACCAAGGTGAACACACACACACACACACACACACACACACACACACACACACACACACACACACACACACACACACACACACACACACACACACACACACACACACACACACACACACACACACACACACACACACACACACACACACACACACACACACACACACACACACACACACACACACACATGCACGCAGACACACAGACACAGACACACGCGCGCGCGTGCGCATATATATATATATATATATATATATATATATATGTATATATATATATACATATATATATATATATATATATATATATATATATATATATATATATATATATAAACCTATTTGCTCGAGAAACTCAAGGGTCAGCCTTGGAACCAGGACAGACCAATCGAAGACGAAATAGGAAACGTTTATGGACCAGAGCTCGAACTATGCCAAAAAAAAAGATGTGCAACTTTAAACATTGCCACATACAAGGACAAAGAAAAATAAATCATTGAAATGATGCTGGGTAGAAAAGTAGACAGAAATATGGTAAGAGAGGAAGCAGCTGAGGATTGGGAAGATCTGAAGGAAATAATTAAAGGTGTAGCAGAAGAAAGATTAGGAACAAAAATTATGGGAGGAAGTAAGAAAAGAAATACACCATGGTGGGCAGAAGAAGAAAAGTGTGCAGTAAAAGAAAATGTGAAAGCATTAAGAAAGTGGTTGAGACATAAAACACCTGAAACAAGAATAGAGTATGTCACTTCAATAAATAAGGCAGAAGAAGTGTAGAGAACAGCATAACAAAATGTTTGGAAGAAGTTAGGAGAGACAATAGAACAAGATATAAAGGGCAGTAAGAAGAAAATCTTTGGATTAGCAAAATCATATAGGATAGATAAGAATATGGTGCATAACATTAAAGATGACAAAGGTAATGTTATTGTAGAACCCAACAAGATAAACGAGAAATGGAAGAGTTATCTTAAAAATCCTACCGAATATGGGAGGTGAAGACATAGATGAAGGTAAAGAGAACAAAGAGGACATTAAAGAGAGACAAGACCAAGATGATGAAATAACAAGAAACGAGCTAGAAGAAGCCCTGAAAAAGATGAAAAACGATAAAGCACCGGGATGTGATGCCTTACCGATCGAACTGATAAAGGAGGGAAGTGATGCCCTAAAAGAGAAGATATTGACAATATCAAACAAGGCCTGGAGAGAAGAAACTATTCCACAAAGTTGGGGCAAGACCATTATACTACCGGTCTATAAAGGTAAAGGCGACTCAGGTTTCTGTGATAATTACAGAGGTATCTCTCTCATCAATCAAGTAGCTAAACTTTATGAAAGAATCCTAGAAAAGAGAACAAGAACAGTGATAGAGCCGAAACTAGAAAAAGAATAGTTTGGATATAGAAAAGATAGAAGTACATCTGACCTCCCTTTTATTTTAAGAATGGTCATGGAAAAATGCTGGGAGTATAAAAAAAATGTATTGTGCTTTTATAGACTTAGCAAAAGCATTTGACTCCGTTCCAAGAAACAAATTATGGAAATGTTTAGTGGAGGAGGATAAAGTGACAAGCAAACTACAGAAAGCCTTAAAAAGTACATATAAGCCATGTTCGTACCATGTTAGAACTGGTTATGAGAAAGATGAATGGTTTGATATAACAACAGGAGTGAAACAAGGAAGTGTTTTGTTCCCATTATTATTCATAGCATATATGGATAGCATTATTAAAAAATATAAAAAGAGAATAAGAGATCAAGGAGAAGGGTATGGAGATATACTAGTGTATGCAGATGACATTGCCTGCTGGAGTAACGACAGATTATAGTTAGAAAGAGCTCTAAATTGTTGGAAAGAGGCTTTAATGAGGCTGGACTAAGCATTAATATTCAGAAGACTGAAATACTAACCATCACAAAAGAAAATTATGACATTGCAGAAATAATGATTGTAAATAAAAATGTTAAACAAGCACATCGTGTTAAGTATCTGGGAAGCGTATTTACAAAAGATGGATGCAAGAATAACGAAGAGATAACTGAAAGAATATCAAAGCACAGTAGAGGTGTCTGTGCCTTGTACCCTATCCTAAAATATATAAATGCACCTACGGAGGCAAAGAAAACTATTTTTTAATCTGTTTTGGTACCGATTCTAATCTATACTGCTGAAAGCTGGACATTAACATCAAGAGACTGGAGCAGAATTCAGTCGGCAGAAATGAAAACGTTAAGAGCAATAGTAAATAAAACCAAAAGAGATCGAATTAGAAATGATGAAATGAGAGAAATTATTGGAGTAACATCAATTAGAAACAAAATAGAAAAGGCACAACTATGGTGGCTTGGACACGTGGAGAGAATGGATGAAAAGAGAATTGCAAAGAAAAGATGGAACTGGAGACCAGAAGGTAGATCTAGAGGTAGACCGGAGAAAAGATGGAAAGATGGCGTTGAAGAAATCCTAGAGGCAAATGGATTAGGAAAAATAGAGGATTTGAGGGAAGAAGGAAGCTTTGAGAGGACAATCTGGAGAGGTGTGGTGGCCCGACTGACAGGCTGAAAGCCTACCTGGGAGCAGAAGTAAGAAATAAAAAAATGTATATATATGGCACGTGCCGTCAGTAATTACTCAGGGTGACCTTTATGTAGTAAACTATCATCAAAATATTTGCCAGTACATAAAAGGATAAAAATATTAAAAAAAAATTCTACTTACTAATTTTATTAGCCTATTTGTACTAGAAATTCATTCTTCTCTTTTTCTTTGTGGCAAAAATATCTGTCACTTTTTCATAGAAATTGAAAGTAGGGTCTTACTCTATTTTGTTAAGTCTTTCCTTTTCAATGGATATTAAAGCAAGTGAAGAAAGTCTTTGACATGTCATTCTGCCCCTAGTGTTGCTCTAAACTGTTTTCGAAACAGGAAACGATCTCTCCACAGAACCAGTTGTAGTAGGGATTATAAAAATTAATTGCAGCAACTTCATAGATTCACGGAACGTTTGGGTCGGTTCATTTTCAAATATAAAATCAAGCAAAGCTTTAACAGATTTATCTCGAAACACTTGTGCATTGTAAATTCCAGCTAAATCCGCTTTCAGTCATATGGTGTTGAAAAACTTTCCATAGTTCTTTTATAAGCTTTCAAATGCATCCTTATTAACTTGAAAAGCAAGATTTTGAAATTTATTTCCATGAACTAATGAAATGAACTTTAAGTTTTTGAAATCAGCATATCATGCTTTCATGTTCTTCAGTATATCATCCAAAATTACACCAAATATTCTCATTTTTTCTTCTTTCTGAACCTTTCGTATGCAATTTTGCTTTAGTATTTTTTATCTCTGCAACATTCTTCAAACTTTTCGTATAAATCCTCGAATTTTTTTGTGCAGATCCTCAAGTAAGTTTATTGCTCCAGTAATCCTCTCAATGCCGTATGGAATATCTATCATTTTGGTTTATAAGACACTGAAAAATGTGTCAGTTTTTAATGAAAATTGTATTATAAACCATAGTAAAAAAGGATGTTAAGTCTTTTATTACCCACCCATTAAACCCATTGTTTCTCACTGAAGTATCTGGATCCCACAATATAGGATTATTGTTCATACTGTTGAAGAGCTTGCAGAGGTCACCAAGATATTGTAAAATAGTCTGGATTAATTTTGAATTCGAACTCCATTCCGTTGGTGCTACCTTTGGAAACGCTTTCTTACCATCTCATCAAGAAATTGCGTTCGTTTTGCAGAGTGATGGAAAAAGGAGGCAAGTGTCTCTCAGGTATAAATTTTACCGACTGAGATAGAACAAGATTTAACATGAACGCTATTTAAATGGCAAGCCATCACCATTGCCCCATCA
>NC_134811.1:41176656-41181656 GCF_046742065.1 Oratosquilla oratoria
CTTCTCCTTCTCCTTCTCCTTCTCCTTCTCCTCCTTCTCCTTCTCCTTCTCTTTCTCTTTCTCTTTCTCTTTCTCCTTCTCTTGCTCTTTCCCTTTCCCTTTCTCTTTCTCTTTCTCTTTCTCTTTCTCTTTCTCTTTCTCTTTCTCTTTCTCTTTCTCTTTCTCTTTCTCTTTCTCCTTCTCCTTCTCCTTCTCTATCTCCTTCTCTTTCTTTTTCTCTTTCTCTTTCTCTTTCTCTTTTATCCTTCTCTTTCTGCTTCTCTTGCCCTTACGCTTTCTCATTCTCTTTTTCTTTCTCTTTCTCTTTCTCTTTCTCTTTCTCTTTCTCTTTCTCTTTCTCTTTCTCTTTCTCTTTCTCTTTCTCTTTCTTTCTCTTTCTATTGCTCCTGCTTTTTCTCTTTCTCTTTCTCTTTCTCTTTCTTTTTTTCTTTCTTCTTCTCCTTCTTCTCCTTCTCCTTCTCTTTCTAGTTCCCTTCTCCTTCTCCTTCTCCTTCTCCTTATCTTTCTCTTTCTCTTTCTCTTTCTCTTTCTCTTTCTCTTTCTCTTTCTCTTTCTCTTTCTCTTTCTCTTTCTCTTTCTCTTTCTCTCTCCTTCTCCTTCTCCTTTTCCTTCTCCTTCTACTTCTCCATCTTCTTTTCCTTCTCCTTCTATTTCTCCTTCTCCTTCTCCTTCTCCTTCTCCTCCTTCTCCTTCTCCTTCTCCTTCTCCTTCTACTTCTCTTTCTCCTTCTCCTTCTCCTTCTCCTTCTCCCTCTCCTTCTCTTTCTCTTTCTCTTCCTCTTTCTCTTTCTCTTTCTCTTTCTCTTTCTCTTTCTCTTTCTCTTTCTCTTTCTCCTTCTCCTTCTCCTTCTCCTTTTCCTTCTCCTTCTCTTTCTCTTATTCCTTCTCTTTCTCTTTCTCTTCCTCTTTCTCCTTCTCTTTCTCTTCCTCTTATTTTCTTTCTCTTTCTCTTTCTCCCTCTCCTTCTCCTTCTCCTTCTCCTTCTCTTTCTCCTTCTCCTTCTCCTTCTCCTTCTCCTTCTCCTTCTCCTTCTCCTTCTCCTTCTCCTTCTCTTTCTCTTTCTTTATCTCCTTAACTTTCAATTTTTCTTTCTCTTTCTCTTTCTCTTTCTCTTTCTCTTTCTCTTTCTCTTTCTCTTTCTCTTTCTATTTCTCTTTCTCCTTCTCTTTCTCTTTCTCTTTCTCTTTCTCTTTCTCTTAACCTTTCTCTTTCTCCTCCTCTTGCTCTTTCCCTTTCTCTTTCTCTTTCTCTTTCTCTTTGTCTTTCTCTTTCTCTTTCTCTTTCTCTTTCTCTTTCTCTTTCTCCTACTCTTTCTCCTTCTCGTTCTCCTTCTCCTTCTCCTTCTCCTTCTCCTTCTCCTTCTCCTTCTCCTCCTTCTCCTCCTTCTCCTTCTCCTTCTCTTTCTCTTTCTCTTTCTCTTTCTCTTTCTCTATCTCTATCTCTTTTTCCTTCTCCTTCTCTTTCTCCTACTCCTTGCCTTTCTCTTTCTCTTTCTCTTTCTCTTTCTCTTTCTCTTTCTCTTTCTCTTTCTCTTTCTCTTTCTCTTTCTCTTTCTCTTTCTCTTTCTCTTTCTCTTCCTCTTCCTTGTTCTCTTTGTCTTTCTCTTTCTCTTTCTATTTCTCTTGCTCTTTCTCCTTCTCTTTTTATTTCTCCTTCTCTTTCTCCTTCTCTTTCTCCTTCCCTTTCTCCTTCTCCTTTTCGTTTTCCTTCTCCTTCTCCTTCTCCTTCTCCTTCTCTTTCTCCTTCTCCTTCTCCTTCTCCTTCTCCTTCTCCTTCTCTTTCTCCTTCCCCTTCTCCTTCTCCTTCTCCTTCTCCTTCTCCTTCTCCTTCTATTTCTCTTTCTCTTTCTCTTTCTCTTTCTCTTTCTCCTTCTCCTGCTCTTTCTCTTTCCCTTTCTCTTTCTCTTTCTCTTTCTCTTTCTCTTTCTCTTTCTCTTTCTCTTTCTCTTTCTCTTTCTCTTTCTCTTTCTCTTTCTCCTTCTCCTTCTCCTTCTCCTTCTCTTTCTCTTTCTCTTTCTCTTTCTCTTTCTCTTTCTCTTTCTCTTTCTCTTTCTCTTTCTCTTTCTCTTTCTCTTTCTATTGTTCCTGCTTTTTCTCTTTCTCTTTCTCTTTCTCTTTTTCTTTCTCCTTCTCCTTCTTCTCCTTCTCCTTCTCTTTCTAGTTCCCTTCTTCTTCTCCTTCTCCTTCTTTTTCTCTTTCTCTTTCTCTTTCTCTTTCTCTTTCTCTTTCTCTTTCTCTTTCTCTTTCTCTCTCCTTCTCCTTCTCCTTCTGCTTCTCTTTCTCTTTCTCCTTCTCCTTCTTCTTTTCCTTCTCCTTCTCTTTCTACTTCTCCTTCTCCTTCTCCTTCTCCCTCTCCTTCTCCTTCCCTTTCATTTTGTCTTTCTCTTTCTTTTTCTCTTTCTCCTTCTCCTTCTCCTTTTCCTTTTCTTTCTCTTTCTCTTTCTCTTTCTGTTTCTCTTTCTCCTCTTTCTCTTATTTTCTCTCTCTTTCTCTTTCTCTTTCTCCCTCTCCTTCTCCTTCTCCTTCTACTTCTCCTTCTCCTTCTCCTTCTCCTTCTCCTTCTCCTTCTCCTTCTCCTTCTCTTTCTCTTTCTCTTTCTCTTTAACTTTCAAATTTTCTTTCTCTTTCTCTTTCTCTTTCTCTTTCTCTTTCTCTTTCTCTTTCTCTTTCTATTTCTCCTTCGCCTTCTCTTTCTCTTTCTCTTTCTCTTTCTCTTTACCTTTCTCTTTCTCCTTCTCTTGCTCTTTCCCTTTCTCTTTCTCTTTCTCTTTCTCTTTATCTTTCTCTTTCCCTTTCTCTTTCCCTTTCTATTGCTCTTTCTCTTTCTCTTTCTCTTTCTCCTTCTCCTAATCTTTCTCCTTCTCCTTCTCCTTCTCCTTCTCCTTCTCCTTCTCCTTCTCCTTCTCCTTCTCCTTCTCCTTCTCTTTCTCCTCCTCCTTCTCCTTCTCCTTCTTTCTCTTTCTTTCCTTCTCTTTCTCTTTCTCCTCTTTCTCTTTCTCTTTTTTTTTTTCTCTTTCTCTTTCTCTTTCTCTTTTCTTCTCCTTCTCCTTCTCTCTTTCTCCTTCTCCTCCTCTTTCTCCTTTCTCTTCTCCTTCTCCTTCTCCTCTCCTTTTCCTTCTCTTTCTCTTCTCCTTCTCCTTCTCCTCTCCTTTATCTCCTTTCTCTCTCTTTCTCTTTCTCTTTCTCTTTCTCTTTCTCTTTCTCTTTCTCTTTCTCTTTCTCCTTCTCCTTCTCCTTCTCTTTCTCTTATTCCTTCTCTTTCTCTTTCTCTTCCTCTTTCTCCTTCTCTTTCTTATTCTCTTATTTTCTTTCTCTTTCTCATTCTCCCTCTCCGTCTCCTTCTCCTTCTCCTTCTCCTTCTCCTTCTCCTTCTCCTTCTCCTTCTCCTTCTCCTTCTCCTTCTCCTTCTCCTTCTCTTTCTCTTTGTTTTTCTCCTCAACTTTCAAATTTTTTTTCTCCTTCTCTTTCTCTTTCTCTTTCTCTTTCTCTTTCTCTTTCTCTTTCTCTTTCTCTTTCTATTTCTCTTTCTCCTTCTCTTTCTCTTTCTCTTTCTCTTTCTCTTTACCTCTCTCTTTCTCCTCCTCTTGCTCTTTCCCTTTCTCTTTCTCTTTCTCTTTCTCTTTGTCTTTCTCTTTCTCTTTCTCTTTCTTTTTCTCTTTCTCTTTCTCCTACTCTTTCTCCTTCTAGTTCTCCTTCTCCTTCTCCTTCTCCTTCTCCTTCTCCTTCTCCTTCTCCTTCTCCTTCTCCTTCTCCATCTCCTCCTTCTCCTCCTTCTCCTTCTCCTTCTCTTTCTCTTTCTCTTTCTCTTTCTCTTTCTCTTTCTCTATCTCTTTCTCCTTCTCCTTCTCTTGCTCTAACTCATTCCCCTTCTCTTTCTCTTTCTCTTTCTCTTTCTCTTTCTCTTTCTCTTTCTCTTTCTCTTTCTCTTTCTCTTTCTCTTCCTCTTCATCTTCCTCTTCCTCGTTCTCTTTGTCTTTGTCTTTCTCTTTCTATTTCTCTTGCTCTTTCTCCTTCTCTTTTTCTTTCTCCTTCTCTTTTTCCTTCTCCTTCTCCTTCCCTTTCTCCTTCTCCTTCTCCTTCTTCTTCTCTTTTTCTTTCTATTTCTCTTTCTCTTTACCTTTCTCTTTCTCCTTCTCTTGCTCTTTCCCTTTCTCTTTCTCTTTCTCTTTCTCTTTCTCTTTCTCTTTCTCTTTCTCTTTCTCTTTCTCTTTCTCTTTCTCCTTCTCCTACTCTTTCTCCTTCTCCTGTTCCTTTTCCTTTTCCTTCTCCTTCTCCTTCTCCTTCTCCTTCTCCTTCTCCTCCTTCTCCTTCTCCTTCTCCTTCTCTTTCTTTTTTTCTTTCTCTTTCTCTTTCTCCTTCTCTTTCTCCTTCTCCTTCTCCTTCTCTTTCTCTTTCTCTTACTCCTTCTCCTTCTCATTCTCTTTCTCTTTCTCTTTCTCTTTCTCTTTCTCTTTCTCTTTCTCTTTCTCTTTCTCTTTCTCTTTCTCTTTCTCTTTCTCTTTCTCTTTCTCTTTCTCTTCCTCGTTCTCTTTGTCTTTGTCTTTCTTTTTCTATTTCTCTTGCTCTTTCTCCTTCTCTTTTTCTTTTTCCTTCTCTTTCTCCTTCTCCTTCTCCTTCCCTTTCTCCTTCTCCTTCTCGTTCTCCCTCTCCTTCTCCTTCTCCTTCTCTTTCTCCTTGTCTTTCTCCTTCTCCTTCTGCTTCTCCTTCCCCTTCTCCTTCTCCTTCTCCTTCTCTTTCTCTTTCTCCTTCTCCTTCTCCTTCTCTTTCTCTTTCTCTTTCTATTTCTTCTTCTCTTTCTCTTTCTCTTTCTCTTTCTCTTTCTCTTTCTCTTTCTCTTTCTCTTTCTCTTTCCCTCTCTCTTTCTTATTCTCTTTCTCTTTCTTTTTCTCCTTCTCCTTCTCCTTCTCCTTCTCCTTCTCCTTCTCCTTCTCCTTCTCCTTCTCCTTCTCCTTCTCCTTCTCTTTCTTTTTCTCTTCCTCTTTCTCTTTCTCTTTCTCATTCT
>NC_134811.1:41186656-41199156 GCF_046742065.1 Oratosquilla oratoria
TTCTCACTTTTCTCCTTCGTCGCTTTCTTCTTTCTCTTTCTCTTAACTTTCAATTACTTTCTCTTAACTTTATATTTCTCTCTCTTTTCTCATCTCTTTCTCTTTTCTCATCTCTCTCTCTGCTTTTTCTCTTCTCACGCAATACCTCTTTCTCTCATTCTCTTTACCTTTCTCTATCTCTTCTCTGCCTTATCCCCTTTCTCTGTCTTTCTCTGTCTCTGCCATTCTCTTTCTCTTTCCGCCTTACTCTCTTTCTTTCCTCCTTCCCCTGCTCCTTCTCCTTTTTTTTCTCGCTCTCTGCTCCTTCTCTTTCTCCTTCCCATTTCTCCTTCTCCTCCTCGTTTTCCTTCTCTTTCTCCTTCGCCTTCTCACTTCGCGCTTCCTCCTTCTCCTTCTCTTTCTCTTCTCCTTTCCTTCTCTTCCTCCTTCTCCTTCCTTTCTGCTATCTCCTTCTCCACCTTTTCTTTTCTCACTCTTTCTCTTTCTCTTCCTTTCTCATTTCTCTTTCTATTATTCTCTTGCTCTTTCTCTTTCTTTCCCTTTATTTCTCTTTCTCTTTCTCTTTTCTTCTCTTACTTTCTCTTTCTTCTTTCTCTTTCTCTTTCTCTTCTTCTTCTTCTCTTTCTCTTTCTCTTTTCTTTTCTCTTTCTCTTTCTCTTCTTATCCTTCTCTTTCTGCTTTTTTTGCCCATCCGCCTTTCTCTCCCCTCCCATTCTTCTTTTTCTGTCTCTTTTTCTCTCTATCTCTCTCTCTTTCTCTTTCTCTTTCTCTTTCTCTTTCTCTTTTTCTTCTCTTTCGTCTTTCTCTTCTCTCTTTTCTTTTACTTCTTTCTTTTTCTCCTTCTCTTTCTTTCTTCTTTCTCTTTCCTTTTCTTCCTCTTCTCCCTTCTTCTCCTTCTCCTTTCTTTCTAGTTCCCTTCTCCTTCTCGACTTCTCCTTCTCTTTATCTTTTCTCTTTCTTTTCTCTTTCTCTTTTCGTCATTATCTCTTTCCTTCCTTCTCTTCTCTTTTCTACTCCTTGCTTTCTCCTTTCTCTTTTCTTTCTTTTCTTTTTTCTTTCTTTATCTCTTATTCTTTCTTTTCTCTTTCTCTCTTTTTCTTTCTATTCCTCTTCTTGTTTCTTTGTCTTTTCTTTCTTTCTTTTATTCTCTTGCTCTTTCTCTCCTTCTTCTTTTTATTTTTCCTTCTTTATCTTCTTTCTTT
This sequence comes from Oratosquilla oratoria, assembly GCF_046742065.1. Classification (NCBI taxonomy): domain Eukaryota; kingdom Metazoa; phylum Arthropoda; class Malacostraca; order Stomatopoda; family Squillidae; genus Oratosquilla; species Oratosquilla oratoria. The sequence goes on from NC_134811.1 coordinate 41,187,859, forward strand.
TCCTTCCTTTTCCCTCTTTCCTTTTCGTTTTCTGTCTCCTTCTCCTTATCCTTTCCTTCTTTGGCTCCTTCTCCTTCTCTTTTCCTTCTCTTCTCCTTTTTTCTCTTCCCTTCTCATTCTCTTCTCCTTCTTCCTTTCTTTACCTTCTCTTTATTTCTCTTTTCTATCTCTTTCTCTTTCTTTTCTCTTTCTCCAGTCTTTCTCTTTCCTTTCTCTTTCTCTTCTTTTTCCTTTTCTTCTTTACTTTCTCTTTCTCTTTCTCTTTCTCTTTCTCTTTTCTTTCTCCTTCTCTTTTCCATTCTTCTCTTTCTTTTTCTCTTTTTTCTCTCTCTTTTATTTTTATCTTATCTTTCTCTTATCTTTTGTTCTTTCTTTTCTATTGCTCCTGTTTTTCTCTTTCTTCTTTCTCTTTCTCTTTTCTTTCTCCTTCTCCTTCTTTTCTCGTTCCTTTCTTTCTAGTTTTTTCTTCTCTTCTCTTTCTTTCCTCTTTCTCTTTTCTTTCTCTTTCTCTTTCTCTTTTCTCTTTCTCTTGCTCTTTCTTTCTCCTCCTCCTTCTCTCTTTCTCTTTCTCTTTTCCTTTCCTTGTTTGTTCCTTCTTTCTCTTTTCCTTCTCTTCTCTTCTCTTCTCCTCTCATTTCCTTCCCTTTCATTTTGTTTTTCTTTATTTTTCTCTTTTCTTTCCTTTCCTTTTCCTTTTCTTTCTCTTTCTCTTCTCTTTCTGTTTCCTTTTCTCCTTTCTCTTATCTTTCTCTTCTTTTCTTATCTTTTCCTTTCTCCTTCTCCTTCTCCTTTACTTTTTCTCTCTTCCTTCACCTTCTCCTTCTCTCTTTCTTCTCCTTCTCTCTTCCTTCTTTTCATTTCTCTTAACTTTCAATTTTCTTTTCTTTCTTTCATTTTCTTTTCTTTTTCTCTTTCTCTTTCTTTTCTATTTTCTTCTCTTCTCTTTCTCTTTTCTTTATTTTTCTTTCATCTTTTCTTTCCTCTTCTCTTGTCTTTCCCTTTCTTTTCATTTCTCTTTCTTCTTTATCTTATATTCCTTGCCTTTCTTATCTTTCTCTTTCTATTGCTCTTTATCTATCTTTTCTCCTTCTCTACTCTAATCTTTTCTTTCCTTTCCTTTCCTTCTTTACCTTCTCCTTTCCAGCTCCTTCTCATTCTATCTCCATCTCTTTACCTCTTTCCTACTCCTCTCCTTTACTTTCTTTTTTCCCTTCTCTTTCCCTCTCCTTTCTCTTTCTCCATTTCTTCTCTTTCTATTTTTTTTTCTTTTCTCTTTCTCTTTTTCTTTTCTTTCTTTTCTTTCTTTCCTTCTCTACTCTTTTCATTCTCCTTTCTTCGACCTTTCCTTCTCCTTCTCCTTATTCCCTTCTCCTTCTTTCTCCATTCTCTTTCTTCTCTTTCTTACCCTTTTTCTCCCTCTCTTCTCTTTCTCTTTCTCTTTCTCATTTCTTTTTCTTTTCCGCGCTTCTTTCCTCTTTCTTTTCTCTTTCTCTTCTCCTTCTCCTTCTCCTTCTCCTTCTTACTTTCTCTTATTCCTTTCTTTCACTTTTTACCTCTATTCTCCTTTCTTTCTTATTCTCTTATTTTCTATTTCTTTCTCATTCTCTTCGTCTCCTTTTCTTCTCCTTTTATCCTTTCCTTCTCCTTCTCCTTCTCCTTCTCCTTCTTGCTTTCCTTTCCTTCTCTTCTTTTCACTTTTTTTGTTTTTTCTCACTTTCCATTTTATTTTCCCTCCCTCTCTTACTCCCTTTCTTTTTCTTTTCTTTCACTTTTCTTTCTTTGTTCTCTTTCTATTTCTCTTTTCTTTACTTCTCTTTCATCTTCTCTATTTCTCTTTTCTTTACCTCTCTCTTTCTCTCCTCTTGCTCTTTCCCTTTTCCTTTCTTCTTTTTTGGGGAGGTCTCCTTTGTCTTTTCTTTCTCTTTCTCTTCTCTTTTCTCTTTTTCTATCTCTATCTTTCTTCCTTCTCCGTTCTCCTTCTTTCTCCTACCTTCTCCTTCTTCTTCTCTTCTCCTTCTCATCTTCCTTCTCCCTTCCTCTTTCCATTTCCTCCTTTCTCCTCTTTTCCTTTCCTCTCTTTCTCTTTTCTCATTTCTCTTTTCTTTTCTTTCTCTATTTTACTCCTTCTCTTCTTGCTCTAATATTCCCCTTCTCTTTCTTTTTTTTCTTTTTTTCTTCTCTTTTCTCTTCCTTTTTTCTTCTCTTTTTCTTTCTTTCCTCTTCATCGTCCTCTTCTCGTTCTCTTTGTCTTTCTCTTTCTATTTCTCTTGCTCTTTCTCCTTCTTTTTTCTTTCTCCTTCTCTTTTCCTTCTCCTTCTCCTTCCCTTTCTCCTTCTCCTTCTTTCTCCCTTCCTTTTTTCTTCTTTTTATTTCTCTTTACCTTTCTTTATCTTTTCTTTTTTCTCTTTTTTCCTCTCTTTTTCTCTTTCTCTTTCTTTATTTTCTTTCTCTTTCTCTTTCTCCTCTTTCTCTTTCCTCTTCTCCTTCTCCTTTTTTCTCTTTCCTTCTCCTTCTCCTTCTCTTTCCCTCTTCTCCTTCTCTTCTCTCCTTTCTCTATTTCTTTCTCTTTCTCTTTCTCCTTCTCTTTCTACTTCTCCTTCTTCTCATTCTCTCTCTCTTCTTCTCTTTCTCTTTCTCTTTTCTTTCTCTTTCTCTTTCTTTTTCTCTTTCTCTTTCTCTCTTCTTTCTCTTTCTCTTCCTCTTCCTCGTTCTCCTTTGTCTTTGTCTTTCTCTTTCTATTTCTCTTGCTCTTTCTCCTTTTTTTTCTTTCTCATTCTCTCTTCTCCTTTCCTTGTCCTGCCTCTCTCCTTCTCCTTCTCGTTCTCTCCTCTCTATCCTTCTCCTTCTCTTTCTCCTTGTCTTTCTCCTCTCCTTCTGCTTCTCCTTCCCCTTCTCCTCTTTCTTTTTTCTCTTTCTCCTTCTCCTTCCTCTTTCTCTTTCTCTTTTCTTTTCTTTTTCTTTCTTCTTTTTCTCTTTCTCTTTCTCTTTATCTTTCTCTTTCTTCTTTCTCTTTCTCTTATTTCTCTCTCTTTCTTTCTCTTTTCCTCTTTCTTTTTTCTTCTTTCTCCTTCTCCTTCTCTTCTCCTTTCCTTCTCCTTTTCCTTATCCTTCTCCTTCTCTTTCTTTTTCTCTTTCTCATTTCATTTCATTCTCTTTCTCATCATTCTCATTCTCATTCTCTTTATTCTCATTCTCATTCTCTTCTCATTTCTCATTCTCATTCCCTTTCTCCTTCTCTTTTTCTTTTTCCCTCTCTTTCTCTTTCTCTTTCTCTTTCTCTTTCTCTTTCTCTTTCTCTTCTCTTTCTTTTACTGTTTCTCTTTCTCCTTCTCTTTTTTTTCTTTCTCTTTCTTATTCCTTTTCTCCTTCTCTTTCTCTTTCTCTTTCTTTTTCTCTTTCTCCTCCTCTTTCTCTTTTTCTTTCTCTTTCTCTTTCTCTTTCTTTTTGTTTTTAATTTTCTTTTTCTCTTTCTCCTCCTTTTTTTCTTTTTTCTCCTCTTTCTCCTTCTCCTTCTCCTTCTCCTTCTCCTTTCTCCTTCTCATTGTCCTTTTCCTTATTCCCTTCACATTCTCTTTCCTCCTTTTTTTCTCCCTCTCCTTCTCTTTCTCCTTCTCCTTCTCTTTCTCTTTCTCCTTCTCTTTCTCTTTCTCTTTCTTTTACTGTTTCTCTTTCTCCTTCTCTTTTTCTTTCTCTTTCTTTCTTATTCCTTTTCTCCTTCTCTTTCTTTTTCTCTTTCTCCTTCTCTTACCTCTTCCTTCTCTTCTCTTTGTCTTTCTCTTTCTTTTTCTCTTACTCATTCTCTCTCTTTTTCTCTTTCCTCTCTTTCTCTTCTCTTTCTCTTTCTTTTTCTTTTTTGTCTTCTCCTTCTACTTCTCCTTCTCCTTCTCCTTCTCCTTCTCCTTCTCCTTCTCCTCTTCTCTTTCTTTTTCTCTTCCTCTTTCTCTTTTCTTTTTCTTCTTTCTCTTTCTCTTTCTCATTCTCATTCTCATTCTCATTCTCATTCTCTCATTTTCATTCCTTTTCTCCTTCTCTTTTCTTTTTCCCTCTCTTTCTTCCTCTCTTTCTCTTTCTCTTTCTCTTTCTCTTTCTCTTTTTTTTACTGTTTCTCTTTCTCCATCTCTTTTTCTTTTTTCTCTTTCTTATTCCTTTTCTCCTTCTCTTTCTCTTCTCTTTCTCGTTCTCTTTCTCTTTCTCTTTCTTTTCGTCATTATCTTTCTCTTTTTCCTTCTCTCTTTTTGTCCTTCTTTTTCTCTTTCTTTTGTCTTTCTCTTTCTCTTCCTCTTTATCTTTCTCTTTCTTCTCCTCTTTCTCCTTCTCCTTCTCCTCCTCCTTCTCTCTCCTTCTCTTTCTCCTTTTCCTTCTCCTTCTCATTCTCTTTCTCTTATCATTCTCCCCTCTCCTTCTCTTTCTCCTACTATACTCCTTCTCCTTCTCCTTCTCTTCTCTTTCTCTTTCTCTTTCTCTTTCTCTTTCTCTTTCTCTTTTCTCTTTTTTTTCTTTTCCTTTCCTGCTCTTTCCTTTTCTCTTTCTCTCTTTCCTTTTCTTTTTTTTCTTTCTCTTTCTCTTCTCTTTTCTCTTTCTCTTTTCATTCTTTCTCTTCTCTTTTCTCTTTCCCCTTCCCCTTCTCTTTCTGATTTTATTTTTCTCTTTCTCTTTCTCTTTCTCTTTCTCTTTCTCTTTCTCTTTCTCTTTCTCTTTCTCTTTCTCTTTCTCTTTCTCCTTCTCTTTCTCCTTCTCTTTCTCTTTCTCTTTCTCTTACTCATTCTCTTTCTCCTTCTCCATCTCTTTCTCTTTCTCTTTCTCTTTCTCTTTCTCCTTCTCTTTCTTCTTCTCTTTCTCTTTCCTTTCCCTATCTTCTTTCTCTTTCTCTTTCTTCTTTCTCCTTCTTCTTCTCCATCTCCTTCTCTATCTCCTTCTCCTTCTCCTTCTCCTTCTCCTTCTCTTTCTCCTTATCCTTCTCCTTCTTCTTCTCTTTCTCCTTCTCCTTCTCCTTCTCCTTCTCCTTCTGCTTCTCTTTCTCCTTCTCCTTCTTCTCCTTCTCTTTCTCTTTCTCTTTCTCTTTCCCTTTCTCTTTCTCTTTCTCTTTCTGCTTCTCTTGCCCTTACGCTTTCTAATTATCTTTCTCTTTCTCCTTCTCTTTCTCTTTCTCTTTCTCTTTCTCTTTCTCTTTCTCTTTTTCTTTCTCTTTCTCTTTCTCCTTCTCTTTCTCTTTCTCTTTCTCTTTCTCTTTCTCTTTCTTTTTCTCTTTCTCTTTCTCCTTCTCCTTCTCCTTCTCTTTCTCTTTCTCTTTTTCTTTCTTCTTCTCTTTCTTTTTCTCTTTCTCTTTTTCTTTCTCTTTATCTTTCTCTTCCTCTTCCTCTTCCTCTTCCTCTTCCTCTTCCCCTTCCGCTTCCTCTTCCTCTTCCTCTTCCTCTTCCTCTTCTTCTCCCTCTTCCTCTTCCTCTTCCTATTCTTCTTCCTTTTGATCTTCCTTTTAATCTTCGTCTTCCTCCTCCCCTTTCTCTTCCTCTTCGTCTTCGTCTTCCTCTTCCTTTTCCTCTTCCTTTTCCTCTTCCTCTTCCTCTTCCTCTTCCTCTTTCTCTTCCTCTTCCTCTTCCTCTTCCTCTTCCTCCTCCTCTTCCTCTTCCTCTTCCCCTCCTTCTTCCACTTCCTCTTCATCTTCATCTTCCTTTTCCTCCTTCTCTTCCTTTTTCTCTTCCTCTCCCTTTTTCTTTTACTCTTCCTCTTACTATTCCTCTTCCTCTTCCTCTTCTTCTTCCTTTTCCTCTTCCTCTTCCTCTTTCTCTTTGTCTTCATCCTCCTCTTTCTCTTCCTCTTCCTTTTCCTCTTCCTCTTCATCTTCCTCTTTCTCTTTGTCTTCATCCTCCTCTTCCTCTTCCTTTTCCTCTTCCTCTTCCTCTTCTTCTTCTTTTTCCTCTTCCTCTTCCTCTCAGTTTTCCTCTTCCTCCGCATAATCCTCTTCGTGTTCTTCTGTTCCAATTTCTTTGTTGTTGATGTTTTTTCTGTCTCTACCTTCTCTTTTTTCACCTCATCTAAAAACAAAGAAAGGGAAGTGTAGAAGGGGAGAAGAGTTGGAGGAAGAGAAGTGGGAAAAGGATTAAAGTAGAATGAAGATAATGAACTGAAGGAGTAGAAGAAGGATGAAAAGGAAGAAAGTGAGGTAAAAGAGAAACAAGAGGAGCAGAAAGAGGAGTAGGAGATAAGGGGAAATAGGAAATGAGGAATAAGAGAAAAAAAGGAGAAGTAGAAAGAGTAGGAAGAGGAGACAAAAGAAAAGGAAGAAGGATGAACAAGAGAAAAAGGAACAGGAAAAAGACCAGGAAGAGAACGAAGAAGATGATTTGGGAGGGTAGCAGGTAGTAGGAAGAGGTAGGAAAGTTCTACTGAAGGTGGTGAGAGTCTGTAAGGTAGGAAATATCTAAGGAAGACGGGCGTTTGATGTTGGCCCAAGTCTACTGGTGAGGCGCACCCAAAGGACCCAAAGAGAGTCTTAGTCCAAGAGTCTGAATTGGTCTAAAGGTGATGGTGATCTGAAGGCCTCAGGGTCTTACACATTCTCGTCTCGGCTACGCGACCCGACGATGTGAGGGCTCGAGCATCAAAGAAACTACGCCTTGGGCCAGTTAGCTAAGGTTAAACACGTTACCTTTTGGATCTATGAATTTGATAAATCCTGGGCATGTGACTATCATTAGGATCATGAGGGGAGGTATGTACGTTCTAGTTATTACAAAGTGGAGATTTCGTTAGAAGCATCAAGTGGGTTAAGATTATTTCAATACTACTACTACCACTACTACATATACCAAGGCTTTTTTCCCCTTACAAGGGAGGTAGCCAAAAAGGGAAAGGCATAAAATCATTCCCACCCATTCCATCCCTGAATACACTCCACACTCCTCCCACCCTCCCTCATATCTTAGCACCTCCTGGATGACGGGTCATCCCTGCACCTTGTCCACTGCCCTGGGTCACAAGCAGTGTCGCTAGACACAGCACATCCACAGCAAGGCCGCTTCATTAAATCGGCGACCCCCCCCCTCTCCGTCCCCCCATGCATAAAAGGAGAAAACGGGGAGAAATCCCTTCGGGCTACGTCAAGTTTTGCTCACACATACTACCTCACCCCCCATCCCCCCGCCCATTCCACCTCATGTATCACATCATCCATATACAACCATTCTCCATTCACCCCTGTCTTCTGTCCTCTCTCGTCCTTCCTCAACAGACTTTCCCCTCTTCCCCAAAGCCCCCTTCACCCCATCCATCCACCTCATCCTAGGACGTCCCATTTATGTTCACTCCCTCCACATCTGCCTTCCATACCTCTTTTAATAGTCTTTCTTCACTCATTCTTTCCATGTGTCCAAACCATCCTAATACTCTTTCATCAACCCTATCTCCCAACTCCCTTTCCACCCCAGTTCTTCTAACCTCCTCCTTTCTCATCTGTCTAGCCTAGTAACCCCCATCATACTTCTCAGACACCTCATCTCAAACACATTCAAACTCCTTCTCTCTTCCTCTCAAATGTTCCATGTTTCTGCCCCATACAGTGCTGTTGGCACAATCACTCTTTCATATAGTCTCCTCTTAGCATCCATTCCCAAATGTCTATTCCTCATTACACTCTTTAATCCACCAAGGCATTTACTCGCTTCTCTCAATCTACATTCTACCTCCACCTTCACTCCACCTTTTCCTGCCACATTTGCACCCAAGTATCTAAAACTATCCACTTTCTCCATTCGCTCTCCTTTAATGCTCACTTCCAGTCTACTGCCACTTTCACCCCTTGTACATCTCATCACCTTACTTTTACCCACATTTATCTTTAACTTTCTTCCATCACATACTCTCCCAAACTCTGTCACCAACTTCCTCAGTCCCTCCTCCGATCCTGCCACAAGCGCAGTGTCGTCAGCAAAAAACAACTGGCTCACCTCCTACTTTTCTCCATATTCTTTAACCATCTCCAATCCCCGACCCACTACCCTTGCATTTACCTCTCGCACTACCCCATCCATGTATAAGTTGAACAGCCAGGGTGACATAACGCATCCTTGACGAAGTCCCACCTTTACCTCGAACCACGCACTCTTTCCATTTCTAATCCTGCCATAAGCTCTACTACTCTCATAAAAGCTCTTGACAGCTCCTAGAAGCTTTCCTACTATCCCATATATCTGCATAACCTCCCACAGTGCCTTTCTGTCTACCCTATCGTAAGCCTTTTCCAGATCCATAAAGGTCCAAAAAACATCCTTCCCCTTTCCTATAGCTTTCTCACATATCTGACCTGCCACAAAGATCTGATCTACACAACCTCTACCCGTCCTAAATCCACACTGTTCCTCACCAATTACTCCCTCTGTTCCTCTCCTAATCCTCTCAATCAAGATCCTCCCATAAGCCTTCCCAACTACACTTAACAAGCTAATCCCTCTGAAACTACTACATTCACACTTGTCCCTTTTTTTCTTGTAAAGTGGAACTATACAGGCACTCCTCCAGTCCTCCGGCACTCTACCCTCTCTCCAGCAAACATTATATAACTACTACTACTATTATTACTTTTTTATACGACCTCCATCCTCGTGGAACTGTGTGGTGGAAGCAGCATGATCTGTCTCCTACAGAAACAGTTAATTGGCTCCTCTCCCACCAATGACTGTGGTCGACGACCCTTTTATTTATTTATTTATTTTTTTTAATAATGCCTAATACAAAAGTTCATTTATCCTACTGTCAACCACCGTCTGCTCAAAATCTAGGTTTTGTATATGTGCTGATTTGGGCGATGGGGACCTGGTACCTCTCAGGCACAGAAGGGCTGATCTTAGGAGTGAGAATGACAGTCTACATCTCATCCATGAAACAATGCTGCTTTTTAGTTGTTGTTTCTTTTCAGCCATCACCTCTGCCAGCCGAGCGTTGAATGTCTTTGCTCTAGGACCCATGCCACCAGAAGTCGTAAAGGTTATAGGAGTGAATAAGCCCTGGTCCACATTCTGTATATCCTCTTCGTTCCGGGAGAGAGATGCCTCAATAGTTAGGTTGCTGTAAAAAGGGAGCCATCGGATTAAATATTCGCATGTCAAAGAAAGCAAATTGTCCCCGTGTCCAGAAACCTCTTGCGCTGACATCCACTCTTGCTTCATCTGATGTGTTGGACGTGCGGTATCTGAAGTTCTCCCCTCCTAGTGGGAGTAATGTTGGTTCGATAGTCACATCCTTGCACACCTCCTGAAGCATTTGGGCAGTGAGATCTCTTACCTCATCATGTCGTATGCAAATGAATCCACCTTGCTTGCATATCATCGCATGGTCTGGAGTAAACTGTACACCACAGGAGTATCTGTTAGGCAGCCCTCCCAATGGCCATTCTTACCTCAGGGTAATGGCATCCGTGAATTTTCTTTTGTTTAAGGTGAATCCCTTTGTTCTGATTGGTAGTGCTGTCAACCAATTGGACGCCCCAACTTCCTGCGCCATTGTTATCTTTCTTTTTATACAATTCGATAGCCGAGCTAGAAGTGCTTGAACTTCCTCCTTCTGCCTCTCCTCCCTTCCCTTTCAAATGTTTCTTCTGATTTATCTGATTTCCTCCATGTTAGTCTCCTTCTGTTGATCTTGTGACACGATGTTGTTTGTCAAGGAGGGCGTGAGTTTCATGGAGTTTTGGTGCTCTATGTCGGCAAGGTTTAGCAGATTGGAGATGCCTAGCCCTCCAATTCTAGGTGGAAGTTCAATGAGTTTTCTTTCCTCTTCGTTTATTGTCCGCCCGTTGGTGATGGCCGGTATTAGCTCGTTTCTGATGGTTTCTTTAAAGGGTCTTAGTATGTCGATGATGTTCGGTACCGTCCTTAATATGTAGGTCCACTTATGTTTAACACCATATATGAATGTGGCATATGCCGCCTGCGGTTCGGTCTTTTCAAAGTTGGCTAGAAGCCTAACTTCCGCCACCCATTCGTTGACTTTCTTTTCAACATGCTTTTTAAAGGAGTCTGAGCCGATCACTGCACCGAGATGTCTTTCCCCCTCTTTTGTTACCTTCACTCCACTGTTCTCAAAGAGGATTTTGGCATCGTCAAAGTACTCTGGCTTCACTATGAGGAAAGACTTCTTTGCATTAGGAATGTAACCCAAACCCGGGCCGTGTGCCAACACCAGATCCCACCACTTTTTTAAGTCAGCTACTTTTCCTGCCCCCGTGAGATCATCTGCATATACTACCTGTTTGACCCTGGTGTCCTAATATTGTATCTTCTGCTGCAGGTGCATGATACCGAGCGCATACATTGCCGTGGCCACCGGGTCTCCCTGAGTAGTGCCTTCCACGGATTTGATGATCTCCACTTTCGTTTTTTTTTCTCTCTCAACCCTGTTGGTGAAAAATAGGATTGCAGGTTCTCTGTATGTGTTCTCCACATACCTGGCCAATACTGGGCATTTCATTTTTATGTTGTGTATAGTAGCCTCTCTATTTAAGTTGTTGAATGCATTTGATGCATCGACTAATAGGACTGCTTTGCAGTCTGGTTCCTCGAATATCTTTCTCATGGCGTGGACTGCCGCCTTGGAATCCATCTGTTGACCCCCGCACACCTGCAGGTTGCCAGCCGCTTCTCGCACCTCGTCCTTTGCGACTTCCATGATGGCTTTTCCTATTATTCTTCACAACACCTCGCCTATACCAATCGGACAACAGCCAGGTTTCTTATCCAGTGGGATAAGTCTGCACGCTGTGTATGCCTCCAGGTGCTGATAGTCCTCAGTCGCCAGTTTCTTCACCAAACCAGCGATGGCCTCCTACAGCCCCCCCCCCCGACTGCCATTCCAAATAGGTGGTGCTAAGGAAACATTTCCATCCAGACGCATCTGAGCCCAATGGTCTCGCCGCTCCCTGGATGTGTAGCGTAAGGTTCAAGATCCTTTCTCTTGTAATGCTGTCAAAGACTACCTCGTGGGGTGGGAGTTAGTCACCACTGAATTTAGACTCCAGGTTTGCTGGTCTTGCTTTTGGATGTTTTTCTTTCAGGATCTTTAGCGTTTCCTCGTTTAGGGGTAGAACTCCAGGATCTTCATTCTTCCCTGCAAGCGATCTCATGGCAGCCGCAAGCTTTCCCTGCCTCATCTTGTCTGCAAAATTTCTGGCTTTGTCTTCTGGATTTTTCTTTCTGTTGATGCCTTTGTTGAGTCTACATTAGATGGCCTCTGCTTCCATCAACAGTTGCTCCGCTTCTCCCTTTTCCCACTTTTCCATCTTCCGTTGGAATGCCTAGACATTCTCAG